>NW_021604567.1:2543923-2632743 GCF_004785775.1 Grammomys surdaster
AGATAGATAGATAGATAGATAGATAGATAGATAGATAGATAGATAGAGATAGACAGATGATAGATAGGTTGATAATTTCTCAAGTTTGAAGACATCCCAAATCTTAATCTAAGGCCTGTTCCTAGCATTTTAGATAGAGAGTGCTCAGCCCCTGTCATGGTTTACTGTTAATGTATTTTACCAGGTCGTGAGCTTCTCTGGACCTGGACCTTGGTTTATTCAATCTTCTGTTCCCAGGACCTGACCTGTTGCCTGAGCACAATGAACTCATTGTGAATGAATGAGTGACATAAACTTGAGTTCATGAATGAATACATATCCATTAAATAGTTAACTTGGTGAGGTGTCTTAATGAAGGCAGAGCCAATTCATGAATTTACTAATGATGCAATCCAGAAAGGACTGCTAACTGACTTGTGTCATTTATTTTTAGATAAAAATACTATTTTTAGCACGCTAATTATATCATGAAGAAATTTAGCTGAGGAAAAAGTATAAATTCTACTCTGAGTTAGTGAAGATCAACAGTGTAAGTGTGGAGTGATAGGAAAATGTTAGCAAACATGGGACTGACTAGGAATTTGTTGATTGTAACTCAGTGTGGATAGCATCTTTGAGTGCCATAAAAAGAAGCAGAGCGGCAAACAAGAGGCGTTGCTGTGTATCAGGTCAGTCACTCTGGTGGTTTGGATGAGAATGGCCCACTTTGGCTTGTGCGTTTGGATGCTTGGTCACCAGGGTGCAGGACTGTTCCATAACATTAGAAGGAATGAGAGGGGTGGCCTTGTTGGAGGAAGTGCGTCACTGGGGGTGGGCCTTATTAGGGGAAGTGCATCACTGGGAGGTGGGCTTTGAGGTTTCAAAAGCCCATGCCAGACCAGTCTCACTCATTCCCTCTGTGCTTGTGGGTGTGGCTCTCAGCTGCAGATCCAGTGCCTGTCTGTATGCCACTGTGCTCCTGTCAGGATGGTAATGGACTAAGCGTCTCAAACTGTAAGCAAGCCCACAGTTAAATGTTTTCTCTTATAAGATGTCTCCTCACAGCAGTGGATTAGTGACTCAGATGTTCGTATTTCAGGTTTAGGGCTTAGGATTCTGCAGAGGCCGAGGGAGAAAACGTCACTGACAAAGGACGATGTCCTCAGACTGGGCCTTGGGTTTTTAGTCATGTAATCCAGGCATTATAGTCTTCCTGATTGTTTTTAGATTTCTTATAAAGCTGGGGTGATGTCTATTTTTGCTACTTTCTTCTGCTAGTTATTATTTCTTTATAATGCGGGTCCCTTACATATGTTGGCTGGAAGGGACGTGACGCGTCAGTAGGACTCTTCCTGAGACCTGTTTTTCCATAGGATCATTTCAAATGAGATCGGGTTTTCATTGAGTCTGCAGGTCAGTTTTGGGTGAATCAGCAGCAGTCTCAGTGTTCTGTATTAATATTAGTAGGTTTTTTATTGATTTAAGACTTAGTGTGTCTCAGCAGCATTCTATAGTCTTTTGTTGGGAGGTTTTATATCTCTAAAATTAAGCTTATTTCAAAGTATTTATTTTTTATAAATAGTATTCTTTTTCAAATTTAGCTTCTGCTAGTTTTATGGTATATTAACTTTCTTCTTTCTATAATAAAACACCCAACACAGACCATTAAGGAAGGAAGGGTTTATCTTGGCTCACTTGAGACTTCAGTCTGTTGTGGCAGGAAGGCATGCTGTCGGAGCAGGTGGCTGGTCACATTACGTCTGCACAGAGAGGCAATATAGGGGCTCAGCAGGCTGTGCTCTTTCTATGCAGTCTAGAACCCAGCCAATAGCATGGTGCTACCCACACACAGGATGGATCTTTCCTCCTCAATTAAACTTCTCCCAGAAAACCTTCTTTGACCGGGACCTGTGTTTCCATGGTGATTTTAGTCTGGTCAAGTTGACAGTGAAGAGTCACAGTCACAGATGCTAGTTAGGATATAATTTTTCTTCGTGTTTTGATTTTCTGCCCAGGGACTTTGCTGAATTCACTCATCCTAACAGTTGAGGAGTTCTGTATATACTCAGCCTAATAGGTTCACATTATCAACAAAGCATGTTGAAGAATGTTCCTAAAATTACAAAGGAAACAATGCAGTCTTCCATCGTCAGGAGAACAAATCACCATGCGCTGGAATACCACATAGTGATACCATAGCACATAGGGCTCTCATGCACATAATATTGGGTCAAAGAAGCCCCACACAAAAAGGAACATGGGATATGATTGCAGTGTAGGGATGGCCAGCGTGCAGTGTCACAAGAGGAAACATGTTCTCTTGGGAGATGTTCTCCCCGGGGGTGGAGTATGGGAGTCTCTGAGGAGCTGGTGACACGTCCATCTTGAGATGGGGAGCACATGAACATGTTCACTGAAGAAAGTCGCCAGCATATGTACTTCAAGCTTGTATGTAATGCTTCCGAAGATGTTGAGCCAGATTCACATACTGCACTATGTTTTAATTAACAGATTTCTTTTAATTTAAAAACAATGACCTAAAAAAAAGTTTACATCAAGCCAAAACTGCCATGGTTGCTGTTAAATTAATGTTTTCTCTTCATCTTCAGAGAAAGGGGAGTGCAAACTGAAATATTTCTGCCTGTTTATTGCTGCAGACTGTAAAATGGTGTTCAACGTTGGTAACATTTTAAGGATTCTAGCTCAGATTGCTCCCTTCCTTTTATAGATTTTGCCACTGTTACAAAAGTCAGAATAGTGCTGTTTTAATCGGGCAGTTGCTGAGGGTTCAGGCACTGAGGCTTTGGGGTAGATAAATTAGCTTTTCAAATAAACCCTGAGATAGTGTCACAGTGAATGCTACGTAAGGAAGCTGCTTGTGCCTACAGATATCGCTCCTGACTTCCTTTCTGTAATTATAGTTATCAATTGTCCCCATGTTTCACGAGGCCATCGTTAGAAGAACTATCAAGAAATTCTAATGGGGGCTGGAGAGATGACTCAGTTTTTAAAAAAACTTGCTGCCCTTCTATAAGAGTTGAGTTCCCAGCATCCACATTGGGTGACTTGCAACCATCTGATGTGTACACACACACACACACACGCACACACACTGCATACATGCACTCATGTGCACGAACATACATAAGTAAGAAAAACAAATGAAAATGAATCTTAAAAGAAATTCGAATGTCCTTTAAGGAAAAGCAAATTCGTCTTGAAACAATTCAGAGATTCTTCAGTTTTAGAATCGTCTTCTGACTATTGCGAGGCCTTGGAGCAGCACAGGTGTGACCGGAGCAGGTCCTCTTGCACCTCAGTTTTTTTTCCCTTGAGATTTGAAAAAAAAAAATTTCTGAAAAAAACTTGTAGGTAAATCTTGCAACTCAGAAATCTCAAGGAAGTTGAGAAAAGAATGTGTAATTAAATACATACAATAAAGCTACTTGGTATTCTATTTGTATTGTATAATCCCACACGTATTTACAGACCTGTTATCATTTATGCTCACACTTTTATTAGACCATCTGTAACTCCATTCATATGCCAGAGAAAAGTAAGCACAAATAGAGGCTCCGTGTAAACCCTGATTATTTTACATGTAATATGACAGTGTTAATTGATAAGGCTTTGGATCAAGGAGGGTACTGACTGAAGTTTGGGGAAGTCATGAGTTATCTGATTTTTGACCTTCATGTTGTTCATAGATTAGCTGTATTCAGGTATAGTATTTCAGACAGACAGAATGGGAGAGTCCTGTCAGGGGATTCTCCCCTATGGAAGGTTGCTTAGCACCTGTACATCACATACCTTTTACTTTCAGGAAACATAGGCTCCTCTGAATGTAACACTTCTTCCTCTTCTTTCTCTTCCTCCTCTTCCTCTTCCTCCTCCTCCTCCTCTTCCTCCTCTTCCTCCTTTTCTTCCTCCTCCTCTTCCTTCTCATTTGCCATTTTATAATTTTATTTCTTTTATTGGATATTTTCTTTATTTACATTTCAAATATTATCCCCTTTCCAGGTCTCCCCTCCGGAACCCCCTATCCTATGCCTTCCCCCCCACCCCCCGCCCCTCCACCACCCACCCACCCACTCCCACCTCCCCACCCTGGCATTCCGCTACACTGGGTTCTCGAACCCCCTCAGGCCCAAGGGCCCCTCCTCCCACTTATGTCCAACAAGGCCATCCTCTGCTACGTATGTGGCTGGAACTATGGGTTCCTCCATGCGTATGTACTGTTTGGTTGGTGGTCCGGTCCCTGGGAGCTCCGGTAGCACTTTTAATTGGGAGGGAGTGGTGAGTTCCTCACACAGACATTATTTTCTCCTACAGTCCCATCACCAGGACAGATTCAACACAGAGTTCACAGCGTGGGGCACTTCCCAGTGCCCGTCCGGCAGCCCCTGAAGGCCACAGCCTATGTGAGTCCAACTGTTCAAGGCAGCAGCAGCAGCATGCCGTTATCCAATGGCACGCAGTTATATTCCAACACGGGTATCCCTACTCCAAACAAAGCTGCTGCTTCTGGGATTATGGGCCGCAGCGCCCTTCCAAGACCTTCACTGGCAATAAACGGGAGTAACCTGCCTCGGAGCAAGATTGCACAGCCTGTCAGAAGGTGAGGACTTCGTTCATGTGACTGTATCTGAGCCGGAGCATAGGTCATTGTCCTAATGGCGCATCCTGGGTCCCTCTTTCTCAGTCAGGTGATGGATGTCTCTGTGTAGTCACATTCTGATTTCTCTCACTTGATTCTTATTTCATAACCCGTCTATAGAGCTCTTGTTCCACCCTGCCCCATGTTACTTATGTGACAAGTTTCCTTCCTCCTTCAGGCCTGCTCATGGAGACACCTCTGCTCAAGGTTTGAAAACATCTTAGTTTTCCTCATCTGGAACCAGTTTGTATGGCTAAGATCCAGATGGCCCAGGCAAGCTTTTTTTCTCAGCCTAAAAATGTCAAGTACTTTATAGGGTAGCTTTTAGACAAAGGTAGTGACGGTAATCCTGGCTTACTTTCCTTGGTAAATGCAGAGACGTGACATGTTTATGGCTGAACAGAACTACATGATTTACATATATGCCCATTATTGGGGACCCTCCGTTATTTTCTTGACTATATATCTTGAAGGAGGAAGATTTCTATCGTCAGGGAATATGGGAGGATCTGTTTTCTTCAAACTTGAGAAAACATTGGGTTTTTCAAAATTATTTTTTGAAATATTGAAATTTTTCAAAATTTCTTGTCAGTTCTTTGTTACTGTGGTAGAAAAACCTTTATTTAAAATGCTAAGAATTTGTGCATGCGTTCAATAAAGCTGCTTTATGGTTTTAGCTGTTTTTCCATCTTACCTTTTTACTTTCTATCTAATTTTTTTTGGTCCATTGAAAATTACCTTGTGCACATGCACACGTGTGGCTCCGTGTGCACCCTGGCCTCAGCTCCAGCAGACGGGCAGAGACTATAAGAACCCTAAAGGATGTAACTTGATCCACATTTGTGACAGTGCCAACAGCTTGTCTTTATGGAATGAAGGAGCCCTGATGGGAGAGGGAACCAGAGCGAGTCATGTGACTGGCGGGATTATTAACAGCCCGTCTACCTTCTTCCTCTCTTCATAGTTTCCTGCAGCCCCCCAAGCCTCTGTCCTCACTCAGCACGCTGAGGGATGGGAACTGGAGAGACGGTTGCTACTGATGCAGTTTTATGGACCCTGGAAGAACGGGAAGAAGCGAAAATGAGGGTGTGTTACCTAGCTGGCTGGGTAACCGTGGATGCTGGGATGCTCTCCCCTTCACGCTAACACACGCACGACATCGTTTTCAGTGGACCAATCACCAGAGACTAACTATCGCACTTACTCTCTGCCTGATATACTGCGGCATTCCCAAACCCGCGGCCGCGGTACCGTTACCTTAGATCTAGGAAGTTTTTGTAGAACTGCTCTGTACCTGAATACTTTTTGAGAGAGATTGAGGCGTATCAATAATGCTTTGCCATATGAGGTTTTTAAAGTACCTTGTTCATTTTACCTACATGTTTTAAACACCTTTCCATTACATGTTCTGCATTTTAATACGTTGCATATTTACAACTAGGTTCTATAACATGGTTTGAATTTTAATTTTTTTTATAGTTTACAGGAATTTTATTTTTTTGTGCCTATTTCTTTTTACGCCTATGTGAACCACTATGGAACAACTTAAATTTTGTGCCATAAAAATATTTTTGTGGTAAGGTACTATTTTTTTAGCTCTAGGGATATATCAGCAAAAACACACCATACGATTTGAGACATAATTTTACGTTGAATGAGCACAATTTAATCTAAACCGCTACAAGGAGACAGCCAGACGGCAGAGTTAAACAGTCTTGTCTTTTTCATTGTTAATTTATTGTCTTACATGAGTTTCATATTTATGATGGTATCACAAACTCATTGCACTTAAGACCCGCAATGTTTGCTACTCAACCACAATTGATTTTCAATACTTTATTACAAAGGATGAAACTGTAATGTTTTATTAACAATGCTTCTGGAAACGAATGCATTTTAAAGCAAATAAATCTTTTTGATAGACCTTTTACAAAACCCATTTGCACTAATGAATGCTTTCTTATGGTCTGTGACTGACTGTTTGTTACTGTGTACACTGCTGTTTTGGAATGTTCGGAAATAAAGACTCTATTTCAGCAATATCAGGTCACGCATGAATGTGCAACATCAGACATGAGAAGCCCACGCCCATGTCTCATTGCTGCTGTGCAAGCAGTCGTCGTGGTGATGTCTGTGGACAAGGGCACTGCAGCCACACTTAGAACCCCGATTATAAAGATTACGTTTTCTTTTCTCTAAAGTTAGTTTGATAAGAAATACGAGGCTTTAGTTTTGTGATAAGATTTGGTCTCAGAAAGCCTACTGGAACATAGTCTGTTCAGGACACAGTTATGAATGACCATAGTGTCATTGGGGACCTGAGTAGCCTTTGGATATTGAATTGGAAAACTTTCTCAGTATCATTAAAGTAGCAAAATACTGCCACTGTTCTGTGTAGGACCGCCTCTGAAGACATCGTAGTCTCACCAAAGATTTAAAGGCTGTCTGTAGTTATTCATTAACTTGTAATCTTTTTGCACATAGTTCTATACAAAGTTAAAGCGGCTTGTAGAAATAGCATTTACTGAAAGTGAGGAGTTGGGTACATGGGAATGGATGTGAATGAGGAAATAATAATTGCAAAACACGTCTTTAGTGATAACATCCATGCTAAGCATTTTATCTACAGTAATAACTTTCATATCTGTCAGTCACACTGTTATATCCCTTTAAAGATGAAGACTTGAGTCTCAGGTGATGTCAGCCTTGAAGAACATTTGGCTGGGAATCTGTGAAGTTGTTTTTGTCCTTCTGACTCAGAAATCTTTTCTATGTTCTTTCCTGCAAACATGTGTAGTTAAGTTAGCATATATCATATATATGTATTATATATATGTATATGTACATATACATATATACACACACATATATATATTTATCAGTTGGTATATTTTATTCTGAAGAGATTAAAGGATTTAATTGATTTCCAGTTTGGCTATTTAACTTATATTTTTAAAGTTGTAGTTTCCTATGGAGGTTAGAAGTGAAGATTTCTTCATCTTGGATTTTATATTTTTATTCTAAGAGAGTGTGTAGAACCTTAAACAAGTTAGTAAACCACACTATGCTCCATCCTGAGAGCCGTGGAGGTAGAAGGATCAGGTAAGGAAGTAGAACACTGGACACCATAAAAACTGTCTGTGCAAACTGACAGCCGTGGAGATGTCATTAGCAAGCTGCACTGAACAGAAATGAGACTCTGGTTCTGAAGAGTCTTCGTGTCTTTTTTAGCCTGGAAATTCTACTTAACACGAAATCGTGGATGTCCTCACGATTCACTGTAGGATACACATAATAGAAGCATAGGAAATAACTTAAAACTTATTATTCACTGGGTAAGCGGATGGTCATCGCACTGTGGTTTTCACGGCAGTAGCTGAAGTGTCTTTGGGGGATTTGGAGAACAGGCATGGATGTCATGGGGACACAATCAGGAAGGTGACAGGCAAGCCCAGGTAGGACACAGTAGGTCACAATGAGGACTTGGATTTTACTCTGAAGGAAGCTGTTTCCTGGTTTTTTTTTTTCTTTTTTTTTTTTATTGGATGATTTATTTACATTTCCTATGTTGTCCCCTTACCCCATCCCCCACCACCCCCTCGGAACCCCCAATCCCCTCGCCCCTCCTCCTTCTTCTCTGTGGATGTAACCTCTATCTACACCCCCCCACTCCCACCTCCCCACCCTCAAAATTCCCACCCCCTGGGGCATCCAGCCTTCATGAGGTCAAGGTTCTCTTCTTCCACCTATGCCCAGCAGGGCCCTCCACTTTTACATATTCAGCTGAAGCCCTGGATCCCCCCCTAAGTGCTCCCAGGCTGGTGGTTTAGACCCTGGGAGCTGTGGTTGGTTGGTATTGTTGCTCTCCTCATGGTGCCACAAACCCTTTCAGCTCCTTCAGTCTTCACTCTAACTCCTCTATTGAGAACCCCATGATCAGTTCAATGGCTAGTTGTGAGCATCTGCCTCTGAATATGTCTGACTCTTGAAGGCCTCTGAGGAGATATCCATATCAGGCTCTTATCAGCATGCACTTCCTGTCTTCCACACCAGCATCTACCTTTGGTGATTGCACATGGGATAGATACTCAGGTGGGGTGGTCTTGAGACGGCCCCTCCTTCAGTTTCTGTCCCTCTCTTTGTCTCCATATTTGCTCCCTTGAGTATTTTGTTGCTCCTTCTAAGAAGGACCGAATCACCCTCACTTGGTCTTCCTTCTTTATGGGCTTCATGTGGCCTGTGAGTTGCATCTTGGGCATTTCAAGGTTCTAGGCTAATATCCAATAATCAGTGAGTGAATACCATTTGTCTTCTTTTGTGATTGGCTTACCTCACTCAGGATGATAATTTCTAGTTCCATCCATTTACCTAGGAACCTCTCGAATTCATTGTTTTTAATAGCTGAGTAATACTCCATTGTGTAAATATACCACATTTTTTGAATCCATTCCTCAGTTGAAGGACATCTGGGTTCTTTCCAGCTCCTGGCTATTATAAATAAGGCTGCTATGAACATAGTTGAGCATATGTCCTTGTTATATGTTCGAGCATCTTCTGGGTATATGCCTAGGAGTGGTATAGCTGGATCCTCGGGTAATGCTATGTCCAATTTTCTGAGGAACCGCCACACTGATTTCCTGGTTTTGAGAAGCAGTTTCTGACCTGATGTGCCATGAGTAGCACTGGTGGAGAATGGTCGGGAAGAGCCAACGGTGGACACCAGCAAGGTGAAAGTAGGAAGCCTTCAGACCTCATCTGCAGAGTGGCATGTCACCGCTTGTCACTAGGTCCAGTCTTCAGGAGGAAGAAGTTACACAAGAATGTGGGTATGTAGAGATAAGAATTGTGAAGGCCACTGTAGAAGCTGTCTGTAAAACATTTCTGTTACCCCACCAGATGTGTGCCCATTTTAATTCTCAAACGTGGTACAGCCCTGCATTTTTCCAGCAGCATGTAAGAAGTCCAGTTGCCCCGAGGTGTTAGTATTGCTGGTCTCTAATATTTAAATTGTGGGTGTGTTGTTGTCTCTGTGGTTCTCATTCACATCTTCTGGGGTGCTAGTGAGATTAAATATCCTTCCGTTTTCGTTCATTTATTGAATGCTTATATATATTTATAGATCTTTGTTCAGACTCGTTTTTCTGTGAGAGTTTTTTTAATTGGTTTGTAATGTTATTTATTTTTTCTAAAAGCCTTTTTTATTTATATATGCCTTCTTTTTAATTCTCTTAGGTGTTTGGATGAGTAGAATTATTTATTTTAATTTACTACAGTATGCCAGGCCATTGGGATTTTTGTTTGCTTGTGTTTTTACAATTTAAAAAAAAAGATTTGTCTGTTTTCTGAGAGAGAGAGAGAGAGAGAGAGAGAGAGAGAGAGAAGAGAGAGAAGGAGAGAGGGGGAAGGAGGGAGGGGGAGGAGGGAGGGAGGGAGGGAAGAAGGGAAAGAATGTTCAAGCAGGTTCCTGAGGAGTCTGGAAAATCTAGGAGCAGTTGTAAGCAGTCTGCAGGCTGACGTGGATGCTGGGAACCCAAACTGGGTACTGGTACGTAAATATTGAGCTATCTCCCAGCCCTGCCATGTTGTTTTTAAAGGTTAGTCCTTGGGTCTTTTAAAGGAATATGTCCTTGCCTCATGACCATTGCATGATATTCTCCTATATTCTAGAAGTTCTGTTACTTTGCTTTCACGTCAAGGTTTATAGAGCCAGCCTGGGTCCTTATGTGCTATAATGACATGAAGTACAGCATATCTTATATCTTCCATGTAGATATCTGGTCTTATTAACACTGAAAAATCCCATTATTTTCTTCTCTTTACTATACATTAGATGCCCTTATGTGTCTGTCTAGGCCTGCCTGTGCTCTTGTTAGAACCATACAGTTGTAATCACTGTATCCTTATGTTTTTAAATAGCAGAACAGTCTTGCTACCTTGTTTTGTTTTAGGTGTCATGGCTAATCTCATATCTCTATCTCTCTATCTCTCTATCTCTCTATCTATCTATCTATCTATCTATCTATCTATCTATCTATCTACATATGTGTATATATATGCACACATACAGATATCTCATTGTATGGGTGTGTGTCTGTCTGCCTGTGTGTGAACAAACTGGTCAAGTTCTTGCTAGCATCTTGTTAGTTTTTACTGGGAGTGCATTCAATTTGAGAGAAATTTAATCTTTATAATTTTATATCTTAAACTCCATGAAGATGGGTTAACGTTTCTCTTATTCAAGTGTTCTTTAATCTCTAATTAAAATGGTACAGAACCCTTACGGAGAGTAATTTTTCATGTTTTAGAAGATTAATTTATAGGAATTTAGCCTTTATGCTATTTTGTAATTGATATTTTAAATTTTCCCCCAAAGCTTCTTTTGACTATTTCATTCAACAATCTTAAATATATACTATCAATATATTTACCTTTGTAGACTTTACAGGCAGCAAAATGCCTTTCTGTTAAATTGATTTATTGTTTCTATCTGTTTATTCTTGCCAAAGCTTCAGATAAATGTGAAGTATAAGTGATAATAGGAGGTATCTTTCTTATCGATAATTTTAAAAGGAAAGGATTTTAATAAAATTTGTTCTTTGATAATTCCTCATACATATATAATATATTCTGGTCACTTTCCCACCATCTCTTACTTCACTCCCACCTTTCTCAGCACCTCCCCATTTTCCTTCCCTACAAATCTTTCCCTAAAGTTCACTGTGGTTCGTGTCCTACAGGGTTTAGTTAAGGCTGTCTATGTGACTCTGGGCTCGGAACTCTCCATTACAGCCTGCTCTGCTCACTAGTGGCTGTATAAGTGGCTACCATGCCTTTCTTTCTCCTAGAATCTGTTAGTTGTTAGTACATCGGCAGAGCTGGCCCCTTGGGCCCCTTCTCCATCTATGAGGAAGACTGACTTGCATGGTCCAGAGCCAGTACATACTGCTGCTGCCGAGGCCATGGTCCTTATGGTTTGAAGATGGTGTTTAGTACTTCTCCCTATCTTCTTGCTCTTACGTTCTTTCTGCCCCCTCTTCTGCAATGTTCCCTGAGCCTTAAATGTATTATATAAATGTTTTTCAAGTTGGCTAATACGATCCCTTTAAGAAAAATATGTGAATATTAACAACCGTTTCCTGCATATGCCAAGATTACTGTAGTTAGTCTTTTGTTTGCTGACTTAGACTTTATTTTCTTGTTGAGTCTTTGAGAAATTGAGATAAAACCACTTTATCATTATTATGCTGTGTGTATCAGTTACCTTTCTGCTGCTTTGAAAAAACACCATGACCAAAAGCAACTTCAGGGAGGGCTTATCAGCCTTACACTGAGAGAGTCCGTAGCCGCAGGAGAAGCAAGGCCACAGAGGGCCAGGACAGGAAGCTTAGAGATCACATCTCTAGTGGCAAACGGAACAGAGAAAGGGAACCGGAAGTGGGTCGAGGCTCTAACATCTGAAAATCTGCACCGAGTAATTCCTGTAAAGGTTCTGTTACCTCCCTAAACAGTGCCACTGACTGGGAGACCGGTGTTCAAATATATGTGGCTATGAGACACATGCCATTACTGTAACTGTAACAAAGCTTTAATGTGCTGTGAAAACTCAGGTGGGAGCTCTCCCTGCAGCTGATGACCTGAGTTTGAATTCCCAGCATGCACTTAGAAAGCTGGGCGTGGCAGCTCATGGCTGTAACCATGGTGCAAAAGGAGCCATCAAGTGCATCTCTGAAACTCATTGACTGACTAGCCTAGGCTGTCAGCTCCAGGGTCAGTGCGAGGCCTTGGTTAGAGGAAAAAAACAAAAATCAAAAAAAGAGAGTGATTGAAAAGACACAGACCACTGTCCTCCAAACACACGCATACGCCTGCATGAACACACACATGAGACACAGGAACACACAGCCAAGTGTCCAAAAATTAGATGGTCTTGATTTACTGATATTTTCCTTAAAATTTTGTCCAATGTTTGTTATTGAATCACAATACCACGTAAATCTGTGTAAGAAGAAATATTCTAACTTTTGAGATTAACACTATTGGAGAAAAATTGTCTTATATTTGTGTTTTTTTTTTTTAAAAAAAATATTTGATAAGTCTTGACATTACAACTACCAGGCTTACAGCACTATTCAAGTTCCAACCTGAGGTGGATATTTATTCTGCATCTAAGAGCAGTGTGATAAGGCCTCGAATGATGAATATTTCCGTTTATATGTATAGTTGTGTCAATGCTTGCTTTATGTGTTTTAAAGTCATGTGACTTTGGCAAATACATATACAATAAGTCTTATTTCCCTGATAGAGTGAACTTCTTGGTGTCTAGTATTTTTTAATCTACATTTCTAGTATTAGGTAGCTACCTTGTATTTCTTAGCTTCTGTAGAATGAATAGTTTAAAATCTTTACTTTCAAATGTTCGGCTGTTTTTGAAATATTTGTTTGTGTGGTTTTTTTGAGACAAGATCTCTTGGTCTCCTGGAATGACCTCAAAATTATGATTCTAGTGCCTTAGCCTCCCGAGTCCTGTGCTTCAGGCATGAGCTATTATAACCGCTCAAACCATTAGCATGGTTATGTGTAAACAACATGGTTCAGTCTATGAAAATCATGGCCATAAGTGTGAGCCTGTAAGCCATTACTTCCTGAGGTCATTATCAACACTACCTTAGCTTCCTGTTTGATCTGCTCTGCTTTGTCTCCATTTTGTCCTCTCATGGGTTGGTTAATCTTTTGATTTTTCTTCTCTATTATCTAGAGATTATATTTTAATTCTCTTTTGTTATCTTTCTATTAGTCACCTAAGATAAACTTCAGTGTATGTCTTAGGATTCTCTAGTCACATAACATATGGAATGTCTCTCTCTCTATATATATATATGTTAAGGGAATTTATTGTGATGACTTACAGTCTGCAGCCCAACTAACCCAACAATGGGCAGCTGTGAATGGGAAGTCCAAGGATCTAGTATTTCTCAGTCCCATGAGGTTAGTTGTGTAAGCTGGTCTTCTGTAGAAGTAGGTTCCAACAGATATGCTGGCAAGTAAGTGCAAGCAGTTGAAGACGAGAGAGTCTTCCTTCTTCCAATGTCCTTATGTAGGTCTCCAGCAGAAGGTGTGGCTCAGATTAAGGTATGCACCACCTCGTCTGGATCTGGAACTTGCTTTGTCGCTGACTGACCTTGAACTTAGAGATCTGCTTGCCTCGGTCTCCTGGAATTAAAGGTGTGTACTACCTTGCCTGATTTTCATGGCCACTATGGGTCAAGATCCAGGTCAGAAACCTGTCTTCCAGCTTCAAGATCTGGATCAGAGATGTGCCCTCCATTTCTGGATTGTAGTTCATTCCAGATGTAAACAAATTAATAACCAGGAGTCGCCATCACGATGTACCAAACAATACCATTGGACGCCACTCATCTTTATCATCCTTTTAGGCAATATGATATTCCCGAGTCTTTCCCATCTAAACTTTGTGCATGCAAGCCAAGTTTCATGTAGAAAATGGGAAAGCAATCATTTGTAGATTGTGGGGATCAGGGAAACTCAGAGAAAACGGAAATGATTCAATGTTTAAGATTTAAGAAAGGTCCAGAGTGTTGTGATGGGGCCAGGGGAAGAAACAGCTTCCTGTGTGCTCAGCAAGATTCTCAGGCTGCTGCAGTGTAACAGCTTAACTTCTGTCATTCTCTATGGAGTCTATGGTGAATTGTCATTGCCCTGCCTGAGCCTCCCCAGTGCCTGGGGTTACAGGCATGCACCATCACTTACAGCATAATTACTTTACTGTAAATGAGGTCCTGAGTCCATTCACTCAACACATATTTGTTGAGAGGCTAGGTTTGTGTTAGATACTAAGGATATAACAGACATGGCTCCAAAGAGAAATCAGAGCGAGTGTGGGGATTCTGAGAGGGCAGTGATTATCCAGGAGAGGTGGGGAATAGATTGAGGTGTTAGATGGGCCGAGAGACGATGTATACCTGGACGTGCGTGCTTGTGTAAGACTGGCTGCGTGGTTTATGGGGTCAGTTCAGGATGAAGTGCAGTCCTATCATTGAAAGCATTCAGAATTTCAAACCAGGCATGGGATCCTTTTCTGTGTGTCTCCATGAAGTGAGCTTCTGTTCTGTGTGTGTTCACAGAGTGAGCTCCTGGTCTCCTGTGTGTGTCCGTAGAGTGAGCTTTGAGCAGTAGAAAAATGGTAATGATTGTGTTTGAGGAAGAGGCAGGGCAAGGTCCCTTCAAACCTCAGGTCTGTGTTCAGGACTTCCTGTTTTATTCAACGTGAGATGGGAAGCATGAATTGTGCAAACACCTGCATGGGCCGCTTCAATCTTTAGAAACATCACTGATGCAATCCACACAGCCTTAGAGAGTGAAATATCAGTACCCTGTTTGTAAAGTGAGAAAATTCAGGGAAAGAAAAATTAAACAGTTTGTCCCAGGTAGCATAGTCCTCTAGTGATGGGGGCTGAATTCAAAGTCAGGTATTTTTCTTTTGACGAGAGGGGACTGATTTGAGCAAATATGAATTTGTCAACTCACTTTGCCCTTCTATGAAGGTGTGAAGGGAGACCAGGGTGGAAGCAGGGCTAACATATTCACAGGTGTTCACTGTTGGGGGGATTAACATATATAAGAGAAATATCTGCAAAAAATACAAATTCAACTCTGATGAGTTGAATTACTTACATTGTAGGGTGGGAAAAACACTATAAAGATAAGCTGGGCAGGGATGGGCAGGAGGCAGATCTGGAAGGACTGTACCCATGCAAGATGAGGATGGTGAGCTGGAGAGCTCTGGGCTTTAAAGCAATTTCCCCCATCAGGTCAACTATGTATTATTATTCCTGGATAAGCTTTTAAGACAATGTCTCTTAACTACCCTAAATGCACACCATTAGTCACTAGCATATACCATGCAATCTAACACCAGAACCTGCCCTCCGGTCTGTCACTGAGCTGGTGTCCCAGCCTCTCCAATTTCTCCCATGCTCTACCTCCAGTAACAGTATACTTGCTGTCAACTTACATGAATTTATTGTTTTTATTCTGTGCGTAAATGAGATCATATGCCACTCGTCTCTCTGCACCAGCAGTTCCAATGCCAGCACATACCTAAGAAACTGAAATAAGTACACCCCAAAGATGCCTGCCCTCTGTGGTCTTTGCAGCATGATTTATAATGCCAAGATAAAGAAACAGCCTAAATGAGAGACAGCCTTAGTGTATACGTGTGCGTGTGCGTGTGTGTAAATGATGGAGTCTTAATTCAGATTTAGCAAAAGAAAATTTGTGACAATCTAGTGGAACTCAAACTTTCACTTTCATTAAGTAAAACCAAGCAGAATTTGGTGTTTAATGCCTCCAGATCACTGGACAGACCATGAGCCAGGTTAGCTATGCCTCAGAGGATGGCTGTCCATGTAGTAGGATAGACCCAGCCTGCCAGGGTGATCAGGTAGACAGATTCGTGGAAGATTTGGTTCCAACAGAGCCAAGTGATAAGGGGCCTTGTGTTTGACGGCTTCTTTTCATCCAAGCAGTAGAGGCAAGCGAGAGCAATGGTCTGACATCCCCCAAATCTTGCAGACATTATCACAGGCAACACCTTTAACACCTATCTTAGCCCAGCACACTGTGGTCAACATTTTTCTAGTTCTGAAAAGTCTCCTAGGCATTTCCTGATCTCACTGCTTGACTGCTAAACTGGTAACCCCCCTAAAGCACGAAGCTGAGCACCCCACTTCCTGGACTAGTTCTTTTTATTAAAGATCCAAAGCAGATCCTGAAACAGGGAAAACAGTTTAGTTGGGAGCTTCAGGAAATACTGCAGGGAAGAAAGATCCAAAGAAGTAGTAAGAGGACTGGTTAAGCTAAGGAAGCCACTGTGGGCAAGCAGTTAAGCCCTTCAAGAACTTTTGAGGATATTATAAACATACCAGGCCCGTTCATCTCAAGACCTGAGCTGTTGTTACAACATATCTGTTGGCTAGTTTTGTTTATTTGTTGACACAAGGTAGGTTCACTGGGGAAGAGGAAACCTCAATTGAGAAAATGCATCCATAAGATTGGCCTGTGGATAGTCTGTGGGGGCAGTTCCTTGATTAATAATTGAAATGGGAAGGCCCAGCTGGAAGGGAACCAGCCCTGCAGGTGGTCATGGCTGATGGGGGTGGGGATGGGGTAGCAAACTGTGAAGAGGTGAGAAGGAAAACCTGGTTCAGACTGACATCATCCACCTGGATCAAAACTTCGGGAGTCTGAAGTCAGACTGTGTATTCTCAACACATTTAAACAGTATAAGTTGGAAAAAGTTTCCTAGTGTAACGGAATCTCTGATGCATAAGGAAACATCAGGACCCATCACAAGAACATCAAAACTCAACAAAGGGTACGTGTCACTTCTTCCAAGGAAATGGGTTCTGGAGATAGGACACCTGTGGTAGCTTGAGGACCTAAAGAAGGTCTGGCCTGGTCTTGGTCGTAAGAGTAGAGGTCATCTGGGTTGTTACCCACCTCTGCTCCTCACTGTGGAGCTTGGGAGAGCCTCTGGCTATGTAGATAATGTAAAGGGCCAATTAGACTGTTAGGTACCTCTGGTCCTGGTTGTGGGAGCCCAGAGGAGCTGCTGGCTGTAAGTGTCATTTAGATTACTGACCGTCCTCACCTCAGTTTGTAGGAGCTTGATATGACCTGTCCCAACAGATAACACAGGTCACCAGGCTAATAGTCATTCTAATTCCCAGCTGTAGACCGGGAAGAACAGGTTTTATGCCCATTCTTTAGAGAACAGTCCTGTGTGCTCAGCATTCCTGGTTACTCTGGAGGTCTGGGGGCGCAAGAACCTTTATGCCGTGCTCCCATCAGCCCTGCCAGTGTCAGTCCACTGTGGTCCTGAAAGCGGTAAGAAAAGTAGCTGACTGTGAGGCTGACCAGCAAGCCAGCGAGCGGGGTTTCATCATAGCTCTGCTGACTGCTTCCAGGTCCCTGCCTTGAGTTCCTGCCTTAGCTTCTCTGATGCTAAGTGATAGACTGTGATGGGGGATGTGCAAGCCAACTGAACCCCATCCTCCTCAAGTTGCTTTGGCCCTGGTGTGTATCATAGCCACAGGAAGCCAAGTGGTACAGCATCACAACAGTTAGCGAGTGTGCTTCCTGAGTGTTACCAGGTTCCTCCGGCAGGCTCATGTTAGAGTGCAGAGTGTCCTCTCCAGCTTTGAGGGAAGCTGTCAGCTGTTGGAAGAGGCATCCACTGAGCTCTCAATCAGGACTGTTGGTCAAGCTATGGCTCATAGATTTAATCCTGCGTCCAGCCTTATTTACAATGATTTTTAGTTTTTTTTTTATAGGTGTGGAAACTATGTGGCTTCCAAAGCCTGAAATAGTCACTAAGGTGACATTTAAATCTCTGATTTAAATGATTTTATCACAATAATCACCAAGTCTCTGGTTCATAACAACCTCTTGTCCTCTGACTTGTACTTGTGGTAGAGTGTGGCCCTGCATCATTTTCTAAAACCAACAGGGGGCGGCAGAGTTCAAGACAGAAGAGAAAATTAAGTTGAGGGTGCTAACTCCATGGTGCTTCCCTGGCAAAGATACTTGCCACCTGCCACTCCCTGGCTGTTACAGAGCCTCCCTCCCCAGCAAAAGGAGCAGGTGACAGAGCAGTCTATGTCCATGGAGGAAAGAAACTCGGGATCCTGATGTCCACATCCTTCATGATTCTTTGCAATCTCTCTCCATTTTCCTAGCATAATCGGGGTTTGATCCAAACATTCATTAATGAGATTTATTTTCCTACACTAGACTATATACATGTGAGTTAATTGAAACAAATTATTCAAGGCTGTCACTCATGTATCATTCTACATGGTTCTACAAAAGACCCTCCCAATCAAAAGTCGGGCGATCTCTTAATCTCATTTTAATGAGCATTTCTTAGAGTTATGCAACAGACAACAAATGGTTATAGTAGCTTAATTTTTAAATGACACCTAGATTAATCAGGCCATTTTGGAAAGATGGTTCAAGGGTTACAAATGAGTGCCGATTTTGCTGAGGACTGGAATTTGGTCCCAGCACATATGTGGAATGGCTCACAGCACCTTAGTCCACACCAGGCTGAACTGAATTAGCCTGTTACAAAGCCGACATTAGGATGTCTGCATAGCTGCTTTGATTTCCCTTTTAATAATCAAGGTCTTTTAAGATCTAAACACGGAGCTGTGGGAACCAGACACTTGTTTTGCTAGTTCTGTTTAGCTGGGAAGGGTAGGGGCTAATGGTATCTTGTCCCGTGGCTTCAAGCGTCTTTCTGGAGAGATCCAGGCTCCTTTAAGAACTAACTCAAATCAGATAAGTAGCCTGAACCCAGAAGTCCGATGCCCAGTTTAGCGGGTACTTGAGAAATTACAGAAAGTGCTCACTAGTTGGCAGTAACTGCCACACAGCCTTAAAGTTCCCCTGCCCACTTCATTTGCTAATGGTCACAGTTAACAGAAAGATCACCTGACATTTCCCGATTAAAGGATTCAGATTATCCAGTCCTACACCATGTGCACTTTACAGTGATCATTTTTTTTAATTTGCTGGAGCCTTCAAAGGATCCTAGTAATTCCGTGTAATATTTTTTGCTTAATATTTTTGCTTAATATTTTCCTCTTTATCATTTCTGTTAAAAGCAGACAATGACTCTACATAGATTTCATGACCCACGATTTGGAAAATAGTTTTAGAGGACAATTATTTTATTAATGAGTAATCTGGATACATTTATTCCTAAGCAACCATAAAATTACGTTTATATGAAAATGATTGAATGGATTAGTGGGGATTTAATTGTAGGCACGCATGTAAGGAGCAGTGCACCATGCAGAGGCGTACTTACCGCAATACCAGTAGAGTCCACTGGAGGGCAGCATCTACCCAAGGTAGAGTGAGGCTTAAGACCCTCCTTTCTGAGCCGAAATTCTGGTAAGTGAATTAATTACAGTGGCTTAGGAGAAGCAAAAAACAGCTTATGCTGGGCAGTCAAGAACCAATCTTTACAAAACCAAAGAGCTCTTATATTTTTGTTTAAGATATGTAGTCAAGTACATCCTTTGGCCCTAGCTTCTTTCTTACCTTTTTTATTCGTCCTCTCAGCCTGTTCTTGTTTAGGGACTCCAGGCAGGCCTTCATGAACCGTGAGTCCTGAGGATAAGGCGGCCGTGAACATACTGCACCGACTCAGTCATTGCAAACACTATCTGTATTTCTGTATCCACGCTGGCTACCCCAGCCCCAGTCTTGCTTCGGATTTTACTTCAAAACACAGGCCGTTTCTCTCTCCCCCCAAAATTGTAAAATTTCAATATCTTATTTTAAAAGATTATTTCATCCCTATTCTAATGCACAGACTTCGAGGTCGCACCCCAGGCTGTGATCGCTCACAACTGCTCAGAGACTGGAACAACCCAGAGGGACCCATGACTGCTGACTGGGACTTTGTGCTGTGCTGCTTCTGAGAGCAGAGATGAATCTTGTGACCAGTGTTGATGAGGAAGTGCTGTCCTGTGTAGGAGGTGATGTCTGAGGACTTTGCCTTCCAGGTGCCTGGGGAGGCTCTTCCTACTCCAGTAGAATGTCCTTTCACTCTTCAGCCACTTCAGCTTAAGTCTGCAATGACTGTAGGAATGAAAAATACTATTTTGAATTCCTTTCTTTCCTATTATTATAGACACAGCACCGTCTCATCTTAAAATCACAGACTGAGTTAACATTACCCTGTGACTCACTCCGCAGGAAATGGGTCATGGGTCCATTCAGTCTTGTCAGATATGGAACAAATTTCCTGCCCTTTGTTTAATGTGGGTGTCTATTGTCACAGGTTAGAGCACTGGCCCTAAGTGTACATTTGTTACAAGGATTAGAAGGTTTAATAAGATCATGTCCCTAAAATTTTGAAGATCCAAGGTGTATTTGATCTATTACTTATGAGGATATTATGTTATTTCTTTTCTTATTTTTTTTCATTTTGTATTGGTTATTTAATTTATTGACATGCCAAATGTCATCTCCCTTCCCAGTTTCCCCTCTGGAAACCCCCATTCCCTCCCCTGTCCCCTGCTTCTATGAGGGTGCTCCCCCACCCACCCACTTCTGCCTCACCACCCTAGCATTCCCCTACCCTGGGTCATCGAGCCTTCACAGGACCAAGGACCTGCCCTCCCATTGATGCCAGATAAGGCCATCCTCTGCTACATATGCAGGTAGAGCCATGGGTCCCTCCATGTGTACTGTTTGGTTGGTGGCTTAGTCCCTGGGAGCTTGGGGGGTCTGGTTGGTGGTTATTTCTTTTGATTAGTATGTTCCACAGTGTTTCCAGCTTTCTCTTGTTCTCCATTATCTGTGTGTGTACCTTGCTCTAATCAGCTGCTCCCACAACTCTCTGAACCTTCCTTTCTGTGCTCTGGAAGTTACTGAGACCTGCTTGGGAAGCTAGGCCTGTCTGTACTGTTGTGTCAGTGTGTGGCGGCCTGTGTTGACATCAGGACTGTGTTCTCCTAAGACCTGCCATGCTGCCTGGCTGCAGGAGACACACAGCAACACTTTCCGAATGAACTAAACCACACGCAGCTGCTGACGCTGTTAATGATCTTGAGCTGACAGATACGGTACCTGCCGGATATGCTGTTGGAGTTAGGATTTTTAGGGACAAAGAAGGGGTGGTCAGATGACCTTGGACTGAAGCCTGCCCAACAGGGTGTGCTGGGGTCAAGAAACATACAAAAGGAGTTCTCGGGTGCTGATGGGAGCTTATAGAATTGGAAGAGCTCTGGAGGCACCGCTGAATACTTTACCTGAGGGAAGGGTTGGTGACAGACTTTCAGCCTGGCATCTTTTTTTGTTGGATGCCAAGACTCGCAGACAGATCCTGTCTGCCTGCAGGCTGCTTTGTAGAAGAAAGTGTAAACCCAGTAGGATGGAGACGGGGTCTGCTGTGGGTCATGGCAGGGCCAGCCCTCGAGGGGTATGTGAAAGGGAATAGCCTCAAGCTCTCGAGGAGACCGAGAGCAGCGCCCTCAAGTGGCAAAACTCAAATAACATCCTAGAAACCGCAAGTCTTGCTTCGAATTTTACTTCAAAATACAGGCTGCTTCTCTCCCCCTCCACCCCCATTGTAAAAATTCAGTATCTTGTTTTAAAAGATCATTTCATCCCTCTTCTCATGCAAGGGCTTCCAGGTCGCACCCCAGGCTGTGATCACTCACAGGTCCTCCAGAGACTGGAATAATCCAGAGGGACCCACTGTCATCGCCTTTCCCAGAAGTGACCCGGGCCACTGGGGCTGCTGTGGCGCAGTGTGTGATCATCCCCAGGGACCACACTGTTATTTCGGTGTTTGTACAGGAAATAGTTGTATATTTGGAGGAAGCAGCTCCCAGAGAGTGTGACACAAGGTTCAGTCTTGCAGGCTGCAGCTGCAACTGTTTGAAACCACAGTGTAAAGATCCCATGGGGAAAAAGTGCGTTTCCAGGGCTCAGGAACCAGCCCTAGTCTAGAATTTGACTAACTGGTTTGATATGGTACTCATATTTTCACTGTGCATCATGGGATGACAAATCCTTGGGAAGTCAGAATCCTTGGGAAGGGAGCCGGTGAACGCTGGGCTTTCACCGGCGTCAAAGCAGATACTGCGGTTGAAGGACGCACCCTACCGCTCCTCCACCTGAGGAAAAGACAGGCGGTGTTCACTGCTGACACACAAGCATTAGAAAGAAGTCACTTGAACATTTCTCTTTCTAATTTTGTTTTTGTTTTATTTTGTTTTGAATGTCTCTTGATTCCACCTTTTAATTTTGTTTTTATTACTACTTCTTTAAAAAAAAAAAATTCTTGCCGGGCAATGGTGACATACGCCTTTAATCCCAGCACTTGGGAGGCAAGGCAGGCAAATTTCTGAGTTCGAGGCCAGCCTGGTCTACAGAGTGAGTTCCAGGACAGCCAGGCTACACAGTTGAAAAAACAAAACAAAAACAAAAAAAAAAAGAAAAGCAAAAAAACCAAAAACAAAAAAAAACCCTTAAAAACAAAAACAACAAAAAATCTTTTTATTGTTTCCTTGTGAATTTCACATCATGCACCCCTCTCCTACTCCCTCTCCGCTCATACCTGCCCTCCTCTCTTGCAACCTCCATACAACAGGAAAAAAAAATCTCCTTGTGGAAGCATAGTGTATCACAGTGTTTCCCACAACCCCTTTTGCCCAGGCTTCTTTGCTTGCAAGTGTTGACCCCAATGGCTTGTTGGTCTGGTTCGAGGCCTCTGGCTTCTGCTACTCTGTCAACACTCTCCTATCAGTGCTCAGTCAGTCCCCTCACTGGAACTCCTCTCAGGTATCCTGTTGTTGTCCTGTGTCATGGAGAACCTGCAGCTTTGGCTCTGTAGGAACAGCCCCCTTTCATGTACTCCAGCAGTTCACCATTGGGTTAGATGTTGAGTTAGACCAATTCAAAGCCCTGGATCTGGACCTGAGCTGGCTAGCCCACTGGCTCTTCCAGCCTCACACCCTCACGGCCACTCACCTGCCACCTCCACATCCGGGGCCACCTATACTATGCTGCCCAGGTGAGGTTCAGGGCCTGCTCTCCTGAGTGCTACAGCAGGTGAGAGTCAGGACCAGCTCTCTTGCTCCCATGATCCCAGCGCCAGGTCTCCTGCCTCCCTCAGGTGATGAAGGGGGTAGAGGGAAGGGTATCTCTCCCCAATCCATGCTACCACATGGGAATGGGCCACTAGTAGGTAGCTCAGAGTCAGCTCTTCCAGGCTACCCAAGGGAGAGGCAGGGCCAGTTCTACCATTTCTAAAAGGAAGTCAGTGATAAATATCTAGAAACCAAGTATATTATTAGTGTATGAAAAGAAAGTACAGAAATACTTGATGAGAACGAGATTTTTGTTTGAGTGTGTTATTTTTAATCTTTTTAGACAAGAGCTTGTTAGGTAGTCTAAAATGGCCTTGAACTTGTAATCTTCCTGCCTCAGGCTGTCAAATGCTGAGATGACAAGTACACATCATCATTACCAAATGTTTTATGTATGTGGGTATGTACAAGTATATTTAAGTATAAGTATTATAAATATATTTATTATATATGAGCATTACATAAATAGTAAGTATTATATATAAGTATACTTATATATGCTTATTTTATAATTATTTATTATATATAATTATATATATCTTATATACTTATAATATACACTTAAATATAATATACATAAGTTTATACACATATGTATATATAAGTACTGTGTATATACTTATGCATATAATGTATATATGAGTTTATACATGTATGTATATATACATATATAAAATATATAAGTATATATGATATGTACACTTATTATACATACACATATATAGAGAGAGTCTCTAGAATCTCTCTCTTTACTATCATAAAAATATAAGGTAATATGATTGAGCCACAAATAGAAATATGGATAAAGAAACCGTCATGTGGCAAAATTATAAGGGACAAAATGAAATAAAACCTTGAAAACATGGTGCTAAATGAGGAAAGCTCGTCGTAAAACGTATTCTCCAAGTGACAGGTGTTGGTTAAATTTTACTCTTGAAACAGGATTATAAATTACATACAATCATATAAAACTATAACAAAATTTACAAATATCTCCTAGAAGAATAAAGCCCCAAATCAGGAGAATGATCATCCAGGCAAGAGGAGGGCTAATACATAAGGTTAATACATTGTAGGTATAATTAAAATGTCATTTAAAAAATAAAATTCTGAAACTCATATAGTGAAATGTTAAGTGCATTATATTTTTACAGTAGACAGATGATTGTCCTTTTATGACATCACTGGAAGGAGAGGCTTCAAGAAGAAACATGCATGTGGATACCAAGAAGTTTCTGTGATCTTTGTGTTCTAGCCTAGTGCCTCCAGCCCAGTGCCAGAAACAAAGGGCTGACAAGCGGCATCGGCAACAAGACCTTCGCTTGTTCTTCCGAATGACTCCCAGTGCATTCCCAGGACCCCGCGTACAGCGTTACCGGGGTCCTGAGATTCCCACCCAGGTCGCATTACTAGGGCCACTGCTAATCACTGCAGTCTTGTCCCCTTCAATATGGAACTGGAAGGGCTTTGTTCTAGGAGATGTGACCTGAGGAGTCCTGTGTAGATAGGTTTAGTCAGGTTGCATCTGGCTCCTTACTGGATCGGCAAACATCGAGCGTGAGAACAGTGTGAGGTTACTGAGGGGGGTTTGTATTTAATACTTCTGACTGACAAAGCTTTAGCATTTTCTCTCTAGGTACCTGCCACATTTCTGAAGGTTTCATTGTTTCTATGCATAAATCAGAGTTTTTTCTGTTTTCTCAGCATTGAGAATTATGTCAGTATGATACAGAGAACTGGAAACCGGTCTCACATTCTTTTCTATCTGAAGTCACAGATTCAATGTTGTCATCTTCCGTAAGCAAAAGAAGGCGCGCATACGTTTCGTGCTGTCCCACCACGGTTGATGATTGACAGCCGGTTAGCTGTACAGTGGGAGCGAGGGGCACGATGCACACTGAGCATTTCCCGTGCTTTTCAGGGGTCCGTTTCTCACTAACATCTTAATTTCTGCTACACTTTAACTTCTGTTACACTTGCTTTCAAACCGGTAAGAGAATTCCTTGCACATTCTAATGCAGACATCAGAGCTTCTTGGGACGGTGAGTGGTTAGGTAGTCAAGCGTTCTATGTAAACTTAGAAATCAAATCTCGTCATGAAAAACGTAAAGAATGTAGCAACATAAAAATCCACTGGTTAATTTTTGTTGTTGATTATAGACAGAAAGTTGTGACATGGGAATTACTGTAAAACCATAACAGATGAACCAAATCAGATTTTGAAAATAAAGTTGCACTGGGCAGTTGGTGGTGCATGACTTTAATTCTAGTACTTGGGAGGCAGAGGCAGGTGGATTTCTGAGTTCGAGGCCAGCCTGGTCTACAGAGTGAGTTCCAGGACAGCCAGGGCTACACAGAGAAACCCTGTCTCGAAAAACCAAAAAAAAAAAAAAAGAAAAGAAAAGAAAGTTGCAATGTTCTGTGGCTGCATTTGCTTGTTTACTTATAGTCGACAGTTGAATTGTGAGTTACAAGAATAATGCTACATTTATAACCTAAAATATCTATGCTTATGAGGAAGACAGAAAACTCATGACCATACACAAAGAACTACAGGCAACCAAGAAATGCTGAGAGTGAAAGAAATAGTCTTTTCCAGGGAAGAGCACACCAAACACCAACACCAAATGGTCAGCCCTGAAAAAAATACAAGTAACACGGCACTGACTGAACAGGTTGCATTGTTTATTACGAATGCACACACATACACGCACACATGACCACAGTTAAAGAAAAGGAGTTTGAAAGAGAGCAAGGAGGGTGTTCATGGGAGGAGTTGAAGGCGAGGGAAAGGAAGGGACAGAACCTGTAATTATATTATAATTAAAAAGTAAAAATATTTTTAAAACTTAAATAACTAACTGCTTGTGGCACTTTACAACAAAAAGTTAGCTATCTCTTCACCAGAACCACAGAGCAGAAGTAGGCAATATAAAATCTGAAGCAAAAGCTTTGGCCTTAAGCACAAAGTGGTATTTAATCACTATTAGCAGAAAGAGGTAGAACCTCATCTCTCGTCTAACTGGTTGTTAAGTCAGCCTTAGTATTCTGTATGGCGTTACCTAAAATCTTATGTCACTTATCAACATTTTCTGTATCAAACTGATGATTTGTCAAAAGGGTTAACCAAAAATAGAAAGGGAGAGATAAGAATGGACTCAAAAGGGTACATTCTACAAAAGCCAGTCTTAACCTTCCATTCTAAAGTATGGCCCTTCAAGGTTTCACCTCTAGGCTTATTCATCGTGAAGAACTACAGAGTTTCAGTGGTCAGGCCTACCAAGTCTGGTTCTGTAGACAACCTTGAGCAAATCTGTCCTATCCACACCTCAACAGCTGGTTGGTTTCTGAAGCAACTCTAGGAGTTGATGCTCTCCTGAGCCAGCCCTGTTTTCCTATGCCCTTTTGGGAATAATGCCTCAACCAAATCTATAACACAAGAGTTGTAACTACCTTTGATCTTGATCAGTCTTTAATGCCTTCTAAAACCCTGTTCTAACGTATGTTTTTCGTCTTCCCCAAAACTCAGGAGTCATGGTCCTGCCATAATGGAATGTGAATGACTCAGATCTCTGAGCTTTTATTATGGCCTAGTTCACTATATTTCTGATTACTCTCAGGCAAAACCACCTGCTCTGCCCTCTGATCAGCTCAAGCAGCCTTCGTCAAAAGCATGTCTTGATTTCAGACACTGAATCAGGTTGTTGGCCATTCCAATGAGACTGAAACTTCAGCCAGGTTATTAGCCTATTTTCTGAAGATTCATTCTTTTCTTCCATAGCCCAACTTTGAAGGTCCAGCATGCTCTGCAGCCACAGAGGTATGCATTTCAAATGTAGTCTCAGAACTATTAAATTTGAGCTTCAAATACTTGAAGTCAACAGATAACAGAATTAGCCTTTTATGAGATAAACCAGTTATAACTAAGGTATTTATCTATCGAGGGAATGAACATCTTGCCTGTTGACCCAGTCTCATGTGAGCTTGGACAGCTGTCAACCTCCTTCAGCACAGAGTAGTTGATAGAAAGTCTGGATTCTCCTGATATGGAGGGTTTGTCTATTTCCATCACGTATATATCTCCATCAGTGAGACCTTGTTCTCACTGTTAGCTCCCCTGCAGAGCACACAAGTTCTCACAGGATTGATTCTTGGTCACCAAGGGAGGGATTTTCAAGTCCCAGTCTGAAACAACACAGACATCTCAGTCACGTCCAGTGTTACATAAACCTGGGGATGAACTCCCAGCCCTGCTTAATCATAGTTTACAGATCGTTGCTTCATGTCTGCTTGGAAAAATCCCAAGAGAAAACTAACCATTCTCTAACTCCCAGAGACTACGCTTCATACTTCTTGTAAAGTGTCTTGTAAAACGTCAATATATTGGGTAGATACCTTCATGAAAATGGCTGATTTTTTTTTAAACCTGATCTTAAACATTCTACTCAGCCCTCATGCCAGACTGACATTAATTGTTCTATATTACACCCTTGATAAGAGATCTTGTAAATAAAGTGCTATTATTTGAATTGGGTGTGGTAGTAGCTTATTCCCTGGGATGGTAATAGTTGGGAGTACTTGGAACCATCAGAGGCAAAGCCTACTGGGAGGTTGCTAGGTCTGTGGGAGTGTGGCCTTAACTGGGACTGTGGGGCACTGGTCTCAGCTCCTTTGCTTCCCGACTGACAAGGTGAATGGTTTTGTTCCAACACGTGTTCCCTGCCTTGATGTGCTGTCTCATCAGAAGCTCAAAGCAGCGGAGCCACTGGGTCAGGGATCAGAACTCCCAAAACAAGAAGCAAAGTGAACCTCTTCTCTTAGAAGTTATTAGTTTGGGATATTTTGCTAAATAGGTAGAGGAATTTTAATCTAACAACATGGCTGCTCTGGCAAGGGATCACATCCAAAGACCTTCTAGGTCTGTGTGACCTGGTTAGAATGACACACCATTGATCCCATACAATGACATCTATTGAGTGGCAGACAAAGTGGCCAGCTGGAGAAAAGATTTGACAGAATGAGTCAGAGATAGGATACGCCAACTCTCATGAGAACAGACAGGAAAGAGAAGCTATTTAAGAGCAGTACAGCAAGAGAGGCGTGGTGTGGTTACTGTTGAGTTCGGTGCAGCTCAGTTGAGTTGAGTTTAGTTCAGTTGAGCATGCAGTTCCATTTGGTTCCAATCTGTTCATAAAGTCAGTCATTTAGGCCTTGCGCTATCTTGGTTCCCTCTCCCCATCACCCCCTACAGCCCTCTCCAATCTTTCCTCGATTCTCTTCGCTCTCTTGGACTCTTGGTTCTCTCTCTCCTGGTCTCTTGGCTCTTGATCCTCTCTCTTGCCCACTCTTCATTCTTCCTGTCTTTCTCCTCTCATGGCCTGGTTCTGTCTTCCGGGAATGTGCAGAGTACTTCTTTCTCTCTTCTCTAGACTCTTCCAGATGCCTCTGGCTGTGCTCTCCCTCATATCTACAATAAAAACCTTCTCTTTAGCCATACCTTGGAGGGTTCATGTTCTCATTTTCATTCATCGAGCAGGCTACAAGAAATTTATTGCATGATGTATACCCATGTTACATATGCACATGTCTCAACCATACATGAGTTGATTTCAGTACAATTGGTCTTGCAGGTACTTCAGAAAACACATGTTTGTTTGTTTGTTTGTTTGGTGTTTGGTTTTCGGTTTTAGGGGGTTTTTGTTTGTTTGATTTTTGTTTTGTTTTTGTTTTTGGTTTTTTTTTGGGGTTTTTTTTTTTTTGAGAAGCAATTACATTGAGTGGTTGAATAGACGTATTACAGGAGTTTACCATGTCCGTTGGCAGTTGTAAGTAGCTCTTAGAATTCTTAATTTTTAAAATGTTGTTGACATGTTGTCTCCTGTCATGTCAGCCGTGATTTCTTCTGTTCTTATTGAATAGCTATCGAATTTGGGGATGTGAAGGTGTGGGAGAGAAGTGGATTTGTGTGGTCTAAGTCACTAGTTGGAAATCCCTGCTTGAGGGAGTCAACTCAGATCCTCGTGCTCTCACCTCAGATGTGCTCCCCCTCCCCCATCATTCTTCCTTTTGTCTTCACATGTTCTCTGGCTGTTTGTCTCAGGTCATGTAGTAGTATCTGCCTGGAGCTGTAGTATCGTGAAGCCCTACTCTGAGACAGACTCATGGTTTTAGAGTTTTGTGATCTCCCCTGACTTTGGTAATACTCCAATGAATAGGATTGTTATTTTGGCATACCTGGATGGTTTATTCAGTGCCTGTAGGGCTGTGAAAAGCAGCCTGGTTTCTGGTTGACCTAAGGTTGAAAACCCTGGTGACCCTGAAAAGGGTAGGCATTTTGCCTGGTTCCCAGACACTAGGCTCCTGACACAAGGCTGTAGCCCTCCATAGATTTGTGGCCATCACTCACGAAAGGACAGCGCCCCTAGTCCCTCCACAGGTACAGGACATAGCCTCAAGACAGATCTTCATTTTAATGAGGTACCTAAAGGCCAGAAGGGCTTAGCCAATTAAGCTTTCCTTCCCAGACACTCCTCCCAGCAAAAGGTATTTAACCCCAGGCCCACCCTGAGAAAACAGCGCACGGTTTTTACTCATTTACTCTCCGCCATGTCAATAAATGCTTTAAACCATGGACTGCCTCCCTTTCATCGGCACCCACCGTGGGGAGCAATGGAGAAGGCCTTCACCTGAAGAGCTGCATCTAATCTCCCACAAAAGGCTTCTCAGCACTCCCAGCCACAGCAACCACCAACCCAAGCTGACCCAAGCCAAAAATTCTCATTCCCGGAGACCCAGCCAGAGACCCAGCCATAGTGCTCTCTCCCTCTCCCCTGGACTGGGGGAGGGGGCAGTCCAGCTCGTGGGCCCCCACTTCGTTCTCAGCTCTTCCATGGCTTTCAGTGGTGCCTGGATACCAAAGAGCCTGAGAACCAGATGGTCCCTGACCACCCTGCAGGCTCATGGACCCCGAGCCAACTCTGGCTGTTCCCAGGACTTCAGACTGTGCTCCCCCACCCTCAGAGTGGTGTCCCCAACCTGCGCCAGGGTGGGGTGAGCATAGTCAAACTTCCCGTGTCCTGCCTCTCCTAGTGGCCCTAGCCCCATGGTAGGGAGACACGGGACCCCCCCACTTTAACCTAACAGGTGCCTATTACTATTTACAGCATCGGGCACCCAGTAGAACAAGTGTACTTAACCTCTTTTTGAAAGCTGTCCTAAACCTGCCTTCCAAAAAGGTTACATAGCCCAACCCTGTAGCTATGCTCACTCACTGGCAGGTCCAGTGCTAGAAGTTTTCTTTTTCCTACAAAGATCAGCGATTACGTCTGGTCATTTTTCAAGTGCTATGTAGCTCATACTTAGAGGTATGAAAGCTTCCAGTGGTGGTGGACACAGCCTAAGGTGGCCAGGGAAGACGAGGAGGGAAGAGCCAGTGCACTGGTAAACGCCTTGAGAAGTTTCATAGAACCTCGCGACTGTGGGCCCACCTGCTACCTTTATCCCCACCTACTGGGGTCTGGGTACCTCTGCATTCTACATGGTGCTCCCACAGGCTCTGCTAGCCAGTGCCAACTTGCAAACCTGCACTTCAGATTGTGTACTCTACAACTTCTGCTTTGATTCGGACAGCTGTCTTAGTGATAAAGAGAGTGGTTTGGACTTACGACTCAAGGCCATTCCGAATGAGTAAGTGAAGAAAATTCCCAAATACTGTGACTCTGTGACTGTTTACAGAGAGAAGGCATCTGATGACAGTTCTCACTGTGTGCCTTCCCGGGGTTTGTCCCCAGTTCTCCTGCTACTTCTCTTTCAACTACTGCTATTGACCATGCAACATGGATTCTTGCAATTAGAAACTTTAACATTTTAAAGCAAAGAAATGAAAATCCAGTGAATGCAGCGGGGTGTGTCCATGTATATGCACCCGCGCCTGTGAAGGTCACTGGACAGCAACTTTGCAGAGTGGCTTCTCTCTCTCCACCATATGAGTACCAGGATACCTCAGGCTAGATACCAAAAGCCTTCACCTGCTGAGCAGCTCGCCAGAGCTAACGCTTTTTTGCTTTTTAAGTGGCTAAGACATTTTCCTGTCTCCAAAGTGATTATTGCAGGGATTATTGCAGGATTATTAACCAGGGACTGTTGATACTGAGATTATCATTCAGTTAAGGAGAAGACATACATAATTTATACACACACACACACACATATATATATATGACAACCAGATTTTCTTTTTTCCTGTTTTCTGCTAGCTTTCATTTGTCTCTGAGAAGAAACACTCTCATCATCAAATTCATCACTTTTTTTTCAACTCATATGCCACCCACATTTGCTCAATTTTCTTTTTCTGTTTTCTCACACAGGGATGTGTCATCTTCGCAATGGGGTAATTAGCCTTAATTAGGAAGTCTGCCTCAAACCCACCCATCCTTTCTCCTGAAATATGACTGGCAACAAATGAACTCATCTGTTTCACATTTCCACGTTGGGGAAGACTCATGAGGCTGGAGTTGCTTTCTTCCATTATCTTAATTAAATCCTTCCTCTACCCGAAAACATTTCAAAAAGAAATGTCAACTGTACTAGCCCAGATGCGGATGCTGAGTCTGAAGATTTTTTTGATTTTAAAATGCCCTGTGATAGTCAACATACTTTTGCCTCAGTTTCCCCTTATGTTAACTCTAGTGGCCCCCCCCACATATTTCATAGATGCTGTTAGTAAGAAACCAGGTGACATAAGGGACACAGATCTTTTCCATTGTTGCTTAAAAGATTTTAATTACACATTAAAATATCACAAAATGCAGTTCCCTATGCTCAGTTCAAGGCAAGATTTGTAAGATTTTTGTATGTCTCTCCAGTGTTCCTTGGTGTCTGTTTTAGATTAACTAATCAGTTACATGTATTCACTATTACTCTGGAAAGAGGGACATCACATTGTCTGATGAAACAGAAGAAGTTTAAATGACTCCAGCTCAGAGGACGATGTCTTTCAGCTTAAAACTCCTTCTCTTGGCCTGACTACATGAAGTCTCCCACAGACACATCTGAAAATGAGTTAAGTTTTTCTATTTGTTCAAAGATAGAATGCATAAAAAATCCACATCATTAATTTTACACTGATTGAAAGTAAGAAACACAGGTTTGTTTGTTTGTTTTTTATGTAAAGAATTTCTGGGTTGGGTACAGTGATATATGTCTTTAGTCCCCAGCATAGGGGAGGCACAGGCAGGCAGATCTCTGTGAGACTGAGGCCTGCCTGAGCTATGTAGTGAGACTCGATCCACAAACAAACAAGCAAATAACTTTTTAAAAAGTTTACTTAGCTCATAGAATGATTTTGGCTATTATACCACTGAAAAAGAAAAATCTGTTCCAATAAAATAAGTGGAAATTCAATGGCTTATTTATAATTATCTTTGTAAAATTACAAGATTACTGACTGTCATGTCTCAAAATTACTATTCAAGACACCAAAATTTGATTTCTATACTGGTTTACAAGAAATCAATTGAACTTATACACATACCCCCAAATACAGCTTTTTTAAAAAATTAAATTAATTTTAAGTTAAAAACTAATTTTTAATGAAAAAATTATGCATATAGATGTTTTGCCTGTAGGTATATCTGCCTACCATTGTGTGTGCAGTGCCTGTGGGGGCCAGACGTGGGCATCAGAACTGGAGTTACAAGCAGTTGTTAGCTGCTGTATAAGTGTTACAAATAGACTCTGGGAGAATCACCAGTGACTTTTACCTCTGAGCCATCTCTCCACCTGCCATTCAGTCTCTGCTTCCTCATTTGTAGTGGCTTGATTGCCCTGCATGACAACCAGTGGATCCTGATTGGGGGAGGGGACAGAAGAGGGGGAGGCGAGAGGCGAGGGGTGGGATGGAGACCTCAGGTGGTGAGTGAGTTCTGACAAGAACAGACTCTCTGGAGACAGGCTTCAGTGAGACAGCACATTTTAATGGGGGGAACAGACTACTTAAGTCCTTGGGGGTGAGTGTACATCATTGATGGGCACCAGGGTGCCAGGGAGGCCTCATTTGCACAAGGAGGAATCCCAGGTGCTGATGGACATGACCTTATAAGGGGAGAGGAAGTTTAACCTGGCTCCCAGGATATAGAGACCTCCTCCAGGTGGGTAAAGTTGGGGCACAGGGCTCCAGGACAAGACTGCTGGGGTGTGGACATCCCCAGTCCTCTCTTGATCCAGGTTGATCTCCACAGCTCCAGGGCTCCATAGCCTCACACACTTCTAACTAGGTCATCTATTGAGTACCTAAGATGCCTAAGACGTATCCTGTTAGATTTAGAATAGACGGCAAACGACTCACGCTAACATGTAAGGCCCAGTGTCATTTACTTGACCCACTAACCTCCGCTGGTGTCCTTTCTCCTACATTTATCTTACATATTTGTCTCCTCATTTGACAAATATTTTGGGAGAACTTAGTAAATCTCCACTATTATTTTTTCAACATCCCTGAGATGAACGTCAGCAAAGTTCCTGTCTATGAAAAGCTTATATCCTAGGTGCAGCTAAGCAATGGATAAAATAATATATAATTGAAGTTCCGTGGGTGTGTGGAGGGGTATGGGGGAAGGGGATGTCTCAGTGGGCCCAAGCTGAGGCATCTCTTCCCCCTGAGGGACCAGTCACAGGATGGTATAGCATTGAATAGAGTTTATTCAGGGCATGGGGAGGGAAGCCAGGAGGGTAGTAGAGGAGGGGGGGGTGGAGGCCAGCCATGACCACGTGGAGAGACGGGGAAGGGAAGGGGGAGGGGCAAGGGGACAGAGAAGCTAGGGGCAAGAGAGGAGGAGAGCAAGAGAGTAAGAGAGAGAGGAGGAGGCAATCAGCCCCTTTTATAGTGGGCATGCCTACCTGGCTCTTGCCAGGTAACTGTGGGGAGGAGCATACCTGGGTGTTCCCAGATAACTGTGGAGGTGGAGTTTAGGCAGAATACTAACATTAATACTTTAACCATAGAAGCAATAAAGCTAAATGTGAGGTGCACTGTGAGCAAAGATGGGCAAACCATCCTAGCAAGGCTTGGGGAAGTGAGAGGATGGCTTACGGGAACAGTGGGAGAGCAGTCTACACAGTCAGAAACACAGAGCAGTGGGAGAGCAGTCTACACAGTCAGAAACACAGAGCCGTGGGAGAGCAGCCTACACAGTCAGAAACACAGAGCAGTCTACACAGTCAGAAACACAGAGCCGTGGGAGAGCAGCCTACACAGTCAGAAACACAGAGCAGTCTACACAGTCAGAAACACAGAGCCGTGGGAGAGCAGTCTACACAGTCAGAAACACAGAGCCGTGGGAGAGCAGTCTACACAGTCAGAAACACAGAGCAGTCTACACAGTCAGAATCAGACAGCAAAAAAGCTTGAGGGAGAAGTGATTTCATGAATCTGAGAGACAACAAGAAGAGACTGTATGACTAGAAAGAAGAAGAGAGGAAGTGGGGTGTGTGTGTGTGAGATGACGGAAAGGCAGAGCTCACATAGGTACTTGTGAGGAATTTTAGAAGTGCCCAGGTCCACAGAGCATGAAATGAAGACACGGCACAGAGTCTGCAGGGCGATGTGTCCTGAGTCAACTCTGTTTCCCTTTATCCTACACCCTCTAGATCAATCTCTTGCGTTAGGTTTCTTTGTGTATAGTGAAGGTTACTAATAACTGCATCAAGATACTGATTCCGAGATGTTCTGGGGAAAAGGACTAGTGCGGAGTTCAATCACTTAACTGGTTAGTAGCTCAACCACCTCACCCCCTAAGTTGATACTGAGAAGGTAAGTGGATGCCGTCTATGTCGCTGAACACCCTCATTCAAGAGAGGGAAACTATTTCTGAAGTAATTGGACTTCAGAACCTCACTGTCCACAGGGGGCGCTGTGCTTCTGTAACAAAGGCTGGGCATGTGCAATTTATAAAGGACACAGCTTTACTTCAGCTCCCAAGATTGGAGCCTTCTGCTGACTGCCCTGAAGGATCTGGGTTAAGTATACCATGACAGAAAGCTGCCCACCTCAAGACCTGAATGCAAAGGGGATAGGAGAAGAACCAACAGGATCCCAGGATCCCTTTCAAGTTATATTCGATCTGAATCCTCCACTGGACCCTACTATAGCGACAACCTAGTCATCCCTAGGCTGCCCTGGAATAGAGCTAGAGTCCAGGCCTTTAACAGGTAGGCCTCAGGGTGCAGAACCACACGGTAGTAGTCAGCTGCTTCTTCCAAATGTGGTTTTACTTCATCTTCTATGTGGTTCAACTCCACTTCTGCAGAGAGGTATACTGTTTTCTTTTTCATACTCCCCAGTATTTTCTGAATCCTCTTTTCCATTCTTCTTTCTCTCTGTTATTATCTCTTCCCCCCCCCCCCCCCCGTTAAATTTACAAATGACACTTGCTTATTTTAAGGGGAAAGGAGACATTTTTAGTTCCTAAGAGAAAGCTTAAACCAATTATAGCTACAGCAGATGATTTGTTGAGAGAAATTTTCTACCAGGCAACTTCCTGACTCACCTCTAAGTGGTCTATCTTCCTGTTGACAGCAGGAACTTCCTGTTTTTTCTTTGCAGACAGAATAAATGCAAAACAAACAAACAACAAACAAGAATGTAACCTTGTGATCTCTTTCAAATTCCTTGCCCTCTCTGTCTGCATAGGCATCTTTTTACCTGGAACATTTGAACTTTAGACAATCCTCTCCCCTTTTCCGGATGTGACTGAGCCCTGATAACTCTTTATGCCCAGCTCTAAGTAGCTTTCCAGCAGTTGTCCCTTTTGCATAGCACTGCTGAGGACAGCTGTACACAGTGACAAATGACGGCATTTGGGGAAGCAAGCTCCCAGAAGGAAGCATTGTGGGTGAGGCCGCTTCTTTTGTTTATTGTTTCCTTGAAGGCACAGGAGTCTAGAGAGACAAAATGTACTCCAAGGCATTCTCGCTCCCCACCCCCACCCCTTCCCAAGACAGGAGATCTCTATAGTTCTGGTTGGTGGCCTGGAACTCACTATGTAGACCACGCTGCTCTTGAACTTGTGGATGTCTGCTGGGATTAAAGGTGTTTGCTACTAAATCCAGAAGACATGTTTGGTCTTTTTCTGTGTATCCCTGGTTTTTTTTCTCTCTCTCTTTTTGAAATGGAGTTGTATTGAGTAGCCCTAGTTAGCTTGAAACTCACTTTGTAGACTAGGCTGGCCTTGAACTCAGGTTCTGTGACTAAAGGCGTGCACACTCAGTTTGAGGTATCCTTTGAACAAGCTACAGCCTTTATTTTCACTTCAGTCGTGTTTGCCACACTCTGCTGCTGCTCTGTGGAAAGGAAGGAGCAGGCTTGCCTGTCACAGGAGGAAGCTGGACTCACACAGTCTGTCGTTTGGCTATTGCTTCGTAGCTGGAACCAGACGGACTTTCTGTGCATGTGTTCCCCGGGAAGTCTTCAAGCGCTTGTGTGATCTCCCAAGCACCTGTGATTTATAATTTGAATGTGGCCAAAGTTTGTGCACCAAAGTTTTGGTTTAGTCTAAAAGGGATACTTTGAACTTAATCACAGAGGACTCCTGAGGAAAGTAATGGTGCGACGTGAGGCACAAATACTCGGAGTTGGGCTGAGTGAAGGAAGTTTGAAGCCCGAGAAATATATGCATACTCAGAGGCTGCACTGATGTTCTTGAATAAGGCACAGAGCAGGTGCCAGGAACTCAGAACTCTGAGATGCATCGTCCGTTTGCCTTTTAGCTTTCATCTGTCCCTTGAAAAGAAGGAGTTGTAGTAAAAACCATGGAATTTCTTCTACGTGGGTCCCAAAACTCACCAAGTGGCAAATGTTGAAACTAGATCTCAGTACAGTCCTTTTAGACAGACTCATCTCTCTGGGGGGGATGACAAGCACTGGGGAGGCAGAGGCGGGAGGGTCAAGAGTTCAGAGCCTTCATAAACTCTACTGCGAGCTAAAGCCAGTCAGAGACAGATACAGGGGAAGACCCTGTCTAAAAAACTGAAAGACTCATCCTTAGAAAGCATAGGATAGTTACAGAACCCTGTACCACAAGTGAAAAATAATGAGATACTTTGAATTTTTATAAGGTTTCAGCCATTAGCAAACATGAACCACATGTATACCTTATCCTGCATTATAAATGTATGAGAGGTGTGTGGGGTTTTTTTTTTTTTGGTAGTATTAATAATTTTAAACAATCAAAGCAAAAAAAAAAAAGCAAGTTCAGTCTAATTCATTCACTACAGACGGCTAATCAGTAAGGGTTTTGTTTGCTGAATCCTTAATAAAATCAATATCATATCCTCCTAGAAGTTCTAAAGTTTTAGAGGATGTGGAAAGTGACATATCCAGAGTGACTTCACTTTTTCTACCTCAAACGAACAGACTGACCACAGAGAAACAAGTCCCATATCCCAAAGGAATGGCATCCAGCCGCCAGTGGTTCTTACCTCGGAATCCCCACACAGAGATGAAGAAGTCACATACAGAGACCCATGTCCTGTCTCTGTCACCTATTATCTGCACTGTAATTGTCCCCAGAATGGGAAATTAAAAAAACCCTTCCTTTGACACTTGTGTCAGTTCTAGGAATTGTGGGTAACTTGTATCAGTTCTAGGCATTGTGAGTAAAGATGTCCACTTCTCTGGTAAGATGGTAGATTGTGGCGGCTACTGAGAAGAAACCAGTTGCAGAACATTGAAGTATATCTACTAAAACAGTTAGCAAATGCTTTTTAGCTCCCTGTAATACCATAAAAGGAACTGTGTTAGGCCTATGCTCTACTCTGAACGTCCTGGGAAATTCAGGGATATGTGATATTCTGTGGCCTGAGGTATAATCATACACGCCACAGACTAATTGTTGCTTTGTCTGCTCTCAATAGCAAAGATATAGAATCAACCTGTGGTGGTTTGGATAAGAATGAACCCCATAGTCTCATATATTTGGATACTTGGTCCCCAGGATCAGGGGATGTGATCTAGTTGGAGGAGGTAGATAACTGGGGGGCAGGATTTGAGGTTTCAAAAGCCCAAGCCGTCCCCAGTTAGTTCTCACAGTGTCTGCTTGTGAATCCGATGGCAGTCCACAGCCCCTGCTCCAGTGCCCTGCCTGCCCACCTGATGCCAGGCTCCCTGCAATGACTGTCAGGGACTCTAACTCTCTGCAACTGTGAGCCCCAGATTAAATGCTCCGTTTAATAAGTTGCCTTGGGCATGCTATTTTGTCACTGCAATAGCAAAGTAACCAAGACAAAACCTAAGCATGCAGCAATGGATGAAAGACTAGAAAAGTGCAAATGATGTGCAAAGTGGTGTGCTAGTTAGTCTAGAGGAAGAATGGAGCCCTGCCGTCTGTCTCAACGTGAGTGCCTTAGAGGGTGCTATGCTGGATGTAATAAGGCCAGCGCAGAAAGACAAGGGGCAGTTGCTCTCACTTGCGTGCGTAATTGAAAGAAGCTGATCTTGTGAAAGTAAGGAGCAGAAAAGTGGTTATCAGAAATGTGTGAGGCTATAGGAGAAGCTGCTACAGAGACATCACTCACTAAGTACAAAGTTACAGAATAAACCCCAGGCCTCCTCAGAGAGGAGCTTTAGAACACTGTCACTACAAATAAAAGGTAAACGTCTGAGGTGATGGATATATGGAATACCTTCATTTGATTATTACATAACACTTGTAAATGCCTAAACCCCGAACCTGGCAATACGTACATGATTATATGTCAATTAAAACAGGATAATTAGATTGTTTTCCTTCTCCTCCTCCTCCTCCTCCTCCTCCTCCTCCTCCTCCTCCTCCTCCTTCTCCTTCTCCTTCTTCTTCTTTTCCACTCTGTGGTGAGATCAGAAGCCTTTTAACACAGAACATATATGTACATTTGTGATGGTTTATATATGCTTGGCCCAGGGAGTGGCACTATTAGGAGGCGTGGCCCTTTTGGAGTAGAGTCACTGTGGGCATAGGCTTTAAGACCCTCTTCCTAGCTGCCTAGAAACCAGTATTTCACTAGCAGACTTCAGATGAAGATGTAGAAAGAACTCTCAGCTCCTTCTGCACCATGCCTGCCTGGATGCTGCTCTTCTCCCCACTTGATGATAATGGACTGAACCTCTGAACCTGTAAGGCAGTCCCAATTCAATGTTGTCCTTGTAAGAGTTGCCTTGGTCATGGTGTCTGTTCACAGCAGTAAAACTCTTAACTAAGATAACATGAAACCAGGTTACCCCAGGGATGATAACCTCTTTCCTTTCAGGCGTGTCTGACAGCTCAGCAAAGAGGTTTGACCAGCAGGCTTTTCTCATTTAAATCAACGTTACTTGTGTGTTTGAGGTTGTTTAGGACAGTATTACTTAACTGACTAAAAAATGTTTAAAAGCCTATATACTTGTTAACATTTCTTTACAGTTGGTTGGTTAAAGTAAAAAATAGTCACTATCTTCCTAAACAATTATTCTATACTTTCAGATTATTTTCCTGTATACACCCAAGTCAAACTGACAGGGTCGTGTCATGGACCATGGTTAATACAGCACATTATTATTCTGTCTTTTGGTGTGTGGTGATTATTTCTACTGCACTGTGGAAACACATTTCTGTACACATACCTTGTCTGCCTGGAAGTTACCCAGTACCAGAAGAGGAGAGGTTAGAGAATAGTTCTCTGTCCTCATCTTTCTCAGAATGAGGAACACAGCTGTGTCTGCAGTTGATTCTCTAAAGCGATTTAGTTCCTGCTGGAGGAGAGAGAGCGAGGATGAACCTATTTCAGCTCAGGAGTCTGACTGTTTGTGAGGAAGGTGCTTTGTCGTGAGGAATTGGACTGTGTGACGTCACTCATGGGACCTGTGTCAATCAAAGCTTTGCTTCCCACCACCCTACAGAGAACAAACCCTAGCTGCCTCTTCAGTAAATACCTTTACCCCATTCTCTTCCTGTCTTCTATGTGTTTTGACTCATGGCAAAAGTAAGTGGCATTTCTAACCCTTCTGAGAGAGATAGACACAGCAGAGCAATCTCTATTCTATAATCTTTGCTTATAATGGTGCAGCGCATTGACATCAACGGTGCGTGAAGAGATTCGGCAAGCATCCCAAGGCGTGGATAAGCAAGAGCCCAAATCAATGGCTACGCCAAAAGCCATTCTGAAGCAATCCCCAAGAGACTTGTGTGGAGACCCCAGTACAGTGCCATTAAGTTTTCCGATTGCTACTAAACAACCCCTCTGGGTTGTTTTAAATTATTTTTAGAAAGTTTGTATTTATAGTGGCTTATAAGAATTGTTTTCTTAAAACTAGATTTATCACCGGGATGCATAGAGATTGGTGCACACGTTCCTTCCCACCCCCACACCCCCACCAGGCAGGCGGTTGCAATCTCTGGCACATGGTAGAAATGTGATAATGTCTACATGTGTACCCGGAGCCTTGCAGTCAGCAAAGCTCCAAACAAACTAGGAGATGTGGGATGCATTGTTGGATGTGGAGTAGGAAATCTTCTGTTTATGGCCGCACTTCAGTAGTTCTTAACCTGTACAGTGGGGCATCTTAACATCCCACTGAAAACCATCATCTTTTCTACCAATTCGCAAAATAAACACTTGGCCCACCTGCCTGAGTGCACTTATGAACGGAGGCTTATTCTTCCTCTAACTTACACGAAGTAGAGCATTTTATTGAGAGCCTAAACTGACACTTCATCTAATCTTGTTTGAATAATGAATTAATTTTGCCTAACTTTATTGAATCACCTGGACGGTACTAAATAGCTCTAATAATATTTCCTTAGTCCAGCAAGTCATTTTCAGCAGCAGATTGATTATACGAGATGGAAAACCTTTAGCACGTCAACCATGAGCCCAATTCCTGGGAAATAAGTCAACAGAACACTAATCAGTTCATTTAGGAACTAAGAACGTCAGCCCCAAGGCTACAAGAGCCATTCAGAAGAGGCTTCCTTCATGAGGGGCACACGATCTCTCTGAACTGGTATAGTAAAGTGGATTTCATCAGATAAGCTGTCAAATGCTTCATAGAACATGCCGTGGAGAATTAAGCTTCCACTGTTCATACAATTTTATCAGACACTAGCAAAGTAGATTTTCCAGTAAAACAGGAAATTGCCCTTGGGCCACGCTTTTGAACATTTATTCAAGACGTAGTCTAAATGCTGTTTCAGCTGTCATTCTCTTGCTATCGGCAGAAATGGTTTGCTTTTGTTGTAGATGAGCAGTTCTCTTTAATCACCAAAATCAACTCAAGTGCAGAGAGCACAATAACTGGGAAATTAGGGCTTTTTTGAGAAGGGGTGAGGAGAGGGTAGGTTTTGAGGAAAACAGTAACTTAAGCAGGTCTGGAACCAGGACCTGGTTTGTCAACAAACAGCCTTGTGTTTCTTTTAATAAGTGTAATAAGCTGTGCAATATAGCACAGTATCGGAGTAAGCGGTCTTAGTGGTTTAAGGTTTAGGCTGTGAGATCACGCTAGTTCCCAATGTCACTTCTAATGGGTCTAATTTGTTGGCTCTGGACAGATGACTGAATGACTTTGATTTAGCTTCCTCAGAAATAATTGCATAACACATCAGCAAGAACAGACTACAGAAAACAAGTGTGACAATCAGAAAGCATCAATAATAGCATAACTATGTGCTATGCCTATTCTAGTTCTCTGAAAATTAAGTAATTGTATGAAAAATAGAGCATATAGTAATCCAAGTATATTGCTGAATTTAATGATTTGAAGTATAATCCAATGGCTTCTGAAAAGTATGAGATTTTAGGAGTTAATACAAAACTCAGAACTTCCTTTAGGAAGTACAGCATTAGAAATAAAGAAGAAATAACTACATCACCAGTTAAACACTTGGTTTTCCATAAGTTGGATGCAGGGCCACACGCCTCACAGCAAGAAGTGACCAGTTGGTAGACGGTAGACTCATTCAAATTATTATATCATGTAAATATCTTTATCATAGCTAATAAAGAGAGTAGAAACTCTCACTTTTAGTATTTGTGAACTCCAACTGGAGACTCCAGACATGAGTTCTCGGTCTCACGTGGTATTCATGTGGCTCTACTTCCTTCCCTGAGAATAGAAGACCATTCATGCCTTTCGCCTCTGGTCCTTTTTGAGGAACATCAGTTCATTTCCTCAGTAGAGTAAAAGAAACTCTAACTCAGTGTTACATTACAGTTCAGTAATAGAAACATTCTCTTAATTAGTGAAGAGGCAAATTGCTTTGGGACCCTTTGGCTACTACAGGTAAGACAAGCAACACTGACCACCAAGTGACCAGCTATTGTCATGAGATAATTGGTGAAGCTAAACTAAGAAGAAATTTGTACTGCTCTTTCTAAAGATAAACCTACATCTAGAAATCGAGATATATAGCTATAAAGCATCATCGTCTCAGAAAATGCTTTCTGTTTTGTTATTTACAAGTAAATTGAAGATAGCCACTAGTGTAAATAATTGAAGATAACTATCAATGCAGAATAATTATATACTTTAAAACTTGCTTCATATGTAAGGCATGAAAGTGCTGTTAGTACTTATTGTCAATAGTCATGCAATTTTATCAAGTAAAGAGGGGACCAATGCAGAACTGGTATGTGTTGAGCTCTTGATCATTGTAGCCTTGGTGGTCCCATGAACTATATCCAATAGTCTCTATAAGATGAGAACCCAGGAAGTGGTTGTGATGAATCTATAGTGTACGTGGGTGGTTGAACTGAGGACGTGTACACCAGAGGGCCAGATGTCCCAGTTCTTGTTCATTTGCTTTTCCTAGATCCCCGGGAAGACTACATTTCTGAGTCTTGCTTGTATGTGTTACCATCACATGGTGATCGCATATGGCACATAATCCTTCCTGTATAATGTCACATTCCTGTTACTGTTAGTTTGTTTTGTGGTGACTATGGAAACCATGTATAAGAATTAATATTGATAGTTAACTTGACTGGTTTGAGAAATCAGTAAAGTCCACTACTGGGGTGTTTCTGTGAAAGCATTTATAGAGAGGATTATTTAGGAGTGGGGACACCCTCCATGAAATGTGGGAGGGTCTTGGAGTCTGGGGCTCTAGATGGGATAAATGCAAAGATGCCCACAAGCACAGGCCTTCTCTTTCCCTGCAGCCACCACTCTTCCCAGTATGCCCCTCACTAGGATGTACTGAAGCAGCTGAAACCTAGGGCCAAGTGCACCTTTCTTACATCAGGCATTCTGTCTCTGGATGAGAATAACAGATAATACAACATGTTTTACAAACATAAGGATCCTTAAGTCAGAGGTTGATTTACATTGTGCTGTGGATTAACTCAGAGTTCAGAGTAGGTTTTCATCACTTCGGCACATCTTAAACAAAACAAAAGGATAACTTGATGGCATTTAAAGCTCATTGATACAGTACACATGAAAAAGGATTTTCTCTGTGGAAAAACTGGAAAAACTTTCAAGGGGAAGAGATACAACGGCTTGAGTACATGCCAGAATATTTGTTTTCAGGAGACTATTTTACAAAACATTAGGCTGTAACTCAGCAAGTAGGTTAACACGTGATATTTCTTTGAAAATCAGAAATATTTTATCAATAGGGAGGGCTTCAGAGATTACTTGGCGAAGTTCAACCCAGTCCACGAATGTTGCTACATGTATCCTCCGTGACACAGGTGACCGGGATAATTTTTATTTACAGGCTTCTGAATGATTTTACAATTTCCTCTTTTTCTTTTTATATTCTCTCAAACATGATCATGTTTATTTGTGTTTGAGTATTTAAAAAAATATCTGGGTGATTAGAGCTGAGATAAACTTATGTGTGGTTGTACATGGGATATAGAAAGGAATGAAATGTGTGTGAATGTGTGTGACTGTGTGTATGACTGTGTGTGCGACTGTGTGTGAATGTGTGTGAATGTGTGTATGTGTGTGAATGTGTGTATGTGTGTGAATGTGTGTATGTGTGTATGTGTGTGACTGTGTGTGTATGTGTATGTGTGTGAATGTGTGTGTATGTGTGTGAATGTGCATGTATGTGTGTGTGTATGTGTGTGTGTATGTGTATGTGGGAATGTGTGTGTGTGTGTATATATATGTATGTGTGTGAATGTATATTTGTGTGTATGTGTGTGAATGTGTGTGTGTATGTGTGTGAATGTGTGTGTATGTGTGTATATGTGTGCATATGTGTGAATGTGTGTGTATGTGTGTATGTGTGTGTATATGTGTATGAATGTGTGTGTATGTGTGTGAATGTGTGTATGTGTATGAATGTGTATGTATGTGTGTGAATGTGTGTGTATGTGTGTGAATGTGTGTGTATGTGTGTGAATGTATGTGTGTGTGTATGTGTGCATGTGTATCTTTATGTTACAGGTTATTTTATAGAGAAGAAGAGCTGTACGTGAAGCTGTGACGGATAAGCAGAAGAGCCAGTTTGATGACCAGGGCACAGAATATTCTGGATTAAATGATCAGAATGGGTAAAGGAATGGAGGCTGCACAGCATGTGATGACTTTATTAATCCTTGGGAGGCTCAGTCTGGCTAAACTGTTGTTTATCTGTAGGGATAGCAAACAAAAAGTTCTTATTGGAAAGTAAAAGCGATGGAACTTTTCCATTCACACTGTAACAGGAAGAGGGATTAAATGACTTGAGATATAAAGATGACATACAAGTATCTCACTGAGTGTGTAGACGGATGAGAGGACCGTGGGAGGTCAAGGCACACATGATGGTTAACCTTCGTGCCAATTTGATTGGCTTTAGAATCACCTAGGAAACAAACCTCTGGGAAAGACTATGAAAGCAGTTCCAGAGAGCTTAATGGAGAGGGGAAGATTCAGAGAAAGGGAGAGGCACAGAGCACAGGTCTCTGTCACCTTCCTGACTGTAGGTACAACACGGCCAGGTGTCCCAAGCCTGGCACTCCTGCTGACCCGCTTTCCTAACCACTGTGGACAGTGGCCTCACACTGTGAGCCACAACAAGTGCTTCTGTCTTAAGCTGCTTTTGTATATTTGGGAACAGAAGCAAGAAAAGTGACTGGATGGATTCCGAACTTGGGACAGCACACACATTTAAGGGGAGAAAGAAGGGAAAGCCTCCGGGGACTCCAAGAGCAGTCACAGAGCCAGGATGGAAGACTACTGAGGTAGGATAAAGGAGGAGTTCAGATCCAGATGGCCAATAGCATCACAGGTCACAAATACGCGGGTGCAGAAAGAGCTCAAACGACGTTTAAAAATGTGAGAGAACTTGGTAAAGTTGGCACAGCAGTGGTGAGAGTGGAAGTCAGATTCTGGCAAAGTCAGAAGGAAACTTGAATTATAAAGTAGAAGCAAGGAATATGTAACATGTCTTAAAAATCTTGGAGTCTAAGTGCAAGTTGGGTATAGTTGAATAACTGTGAGACAGCATCATGGGGGATAAAGAAGATCTATCTATCTATCTATCTATCTATCATCTATCTATCTATCATCTATCTATCATCTATCTATCATCTATCTATCATCTATCTATCATCTATCTATCTATCTATCATCTATCTATCATCTATCTATCTATCTATCTATCTATCTATCTATCTATCTATCATCTATCAGAGGACTGTCTGACCTCATCTCAGTGAGAGAAGATGCACCTAAACCCCCAGAAACTTGATGCCGGAGGGAGTAAAGAGGTCTGATGGGGGGGAGGGTTTGTGGGGGAGAATCCTCTTGGAGAAGGGGGAGGAGGTATGGGATGAGGAACAGTCAGAGGGTGGATCAGGAGGGGGATAATGACTGGACTATAAAAAAGATTAAAGAATAATAAAGAAAGAAAGACGAAGAGAGAGATAAAGAAGAGATAGTTTTACATAAGAGAGATCGGACACTGAGGATTAGCTGGAGCTATGAGAACATAGTGATGAACGGATGGAGATGTGAGGTGTCAGAGAAGGGTGTGCCCCGTTACTTAGTCTTAGTCTGCATTTGCAGAACGTAGATGAGAAGGAGGAAACTCTAGGGCAGACACAAATATATTCCCAAGTGCTTGGTGAGACCAAGAGATTTTATGTTGCTTGTTTGTTTGCAGTGCTGGGCACTGAGACCAGGGCAGTACTCAAGATAGACAAATACTCTGCCACTGAACTACAGCTCCAAATCAGGAGACTCTTCATAAAAAAGAGTTGGCTATGCATGGAAAAATCTCGAACAATATTTAGATTTCAGTTGAAATTAAGATAGTAATACTTGATATATGAACTTGCCGTGTTTCGTGGGATTTGTCTCTAATGTGAAATGAATCTGATTATACGTAAGACTGGAGGTTTTGGTTTCATAAACAGAAGAAAGTAATCAAGGAACAATTCTAGAAATTATTAAAAATAATTGCAAGTCTGGTTGGTTCTGAATTAATATGAAGGGCTCAGAACAGGAACGAAGGATGAAAGGGGAAAATAGAGTGTATTGGTGTTGGTGACATAATCTTGAGAAAGCTTAAAGGATAAAAGATATGACCAGAATCTGGGACAAAGAAGCTTGTGGCCAGCTGGAAATGGTCCCTAAATGATGTTTGCATCCTGTCCCTGGAGCCTGTGGATGTAGCTCAGGCAGAAACAAAGTCTTTGCAGAATCTTTATATGGGGGCGTTAACCCTGGATTGTCAAACATATTGGTTTTTAAAATATCCTTTTAAAATGGAGCTGTAACGAACAGAAGCTGAAGACAGCAGAAGCTGTTTCGGGAACATATTGCCAGCAACAGGCTATTCCATAAACATTTTGCTAGCAACATGTAATGCCATTTTCTTTCTTACTTCTTCCATTAGGGCCGTAGCAGAAAGCTGGGGATTACGCTGAATGAACAGCTGGCCGTTGCTGGCCCTGGGCACGATCACTAGGAGCAGCTGATGTTTAAAAAATGAACCACTGGGCTGTGTGTCTTATATAGTAGTGTTGACTTTCATTAAAAACTCTGATTTTTAAGATATTCCACATAGATATGTTGACATAGCTCCGACTTTGACATGTAAGAACACAACTTTGCTATGAACCTTATAAAGGTGTTCCCTAAAGCTAATTAGAATGACTTCATCTCAGTGGTCTGAGGAATGTTATCTGTTCTTCCCACTGTTCCAGCCTCAGGAGGAGAACACATGCATCTTCATTTAGAGAATGTAGCAGGTGATGGAGTGAGCCTAAGTAACTACGCTCTGAGAGCAGACAAAAGTTCCCGTTCTTGGCTTGCAACCCTGTGCTGTGGTTTTCCAGCGGCTCTTTTTAGAGGCATTAAAACCAAGAGTGTATTTTGATGAAAATTTGTTATTTTAAGATATGGATCATGAATATTCCATACCACACACACAGCCTGGTAAGTCAACTCTGCTTCGGCACTTACGGTGATGAAATTATGAGTGTGTTCCAGCACAGTTGATAAACAACCCCAGCCTAATGTAACTTGCACGTTTGTTTACATGATATTTCATGTTAGGAACACTAGATAAACATGGCCGACTATACACAGCTGGCTGGAGCATCGTAGGAATACACAAAGATCACCCCACATACCTCACTCATCCACCAGCTCTTAGGCCATTGGCTGTGTTGTGAGACCAGTACACTCCACATCTGTTAAGGCAACTTTCCCTCCCATGCAGAAAACCTTCACAATGACTCTCAGACACTCACTTCTACAGGCAAACGTCAGAATGCTTTCCGTAAGGCGCCTTGTTTGCTGCAGTATTTATTTCTAAAGTACTTACTGTGTACGTGACTCGACTGCTGTTCTTACTACACTCATTCCCCTCTTGTTTTTACGTGCCAATAATGAACATTTCCTATGTGTCCCATGGCTCATATTTTGCATGGTATTGTACAGATGCTGGATAAGAATGCACACTTCACATTGTAGGTGTGAAAGGCAGTGAACTCCACAGTAGTTTTATAGAACTTGGAAGATATCGTAACTCATACTGTTCTCCTAAGTTAAAGAGTTACAATAGTGAAGGGAAGAGTGCGGTTCTACCCTAAAAGATCTAAGAAGATTTGTTGGAATTTCTAGATTGTTAAGTGTGCAGCCAGACAGAAAGAGAAGTAAAAAAGAAAGAAAATAAAAAGAAAAAAAGAAGAAAAAAAGAAAAGAAACCAGGATTCCTTTGGAAGAATTTACCTTTCTTGTGGTTGTTTTTTTGCCTTAGTCTTATTTCTTAATGTGGGTAAAATCTAAAAAGAGTGTGTTCTCCACGTTAGGGACCTGCAAAACCTCAGGAGTGTTTAGAGAGAGATCTAGACGAATGAAGAGCACAAGGAAATCTCTACTGAACACCCATCATATCCCAGGACAGAGTAAGTCACTGACCATCAAGAGTTCCTGTATTCTTACAATTTCCCATGCGTTGCAGAAGGATTCTTCTTAAGGGAACGTCAGTCATTAACCTTGAGTGTACATTACAATACCTTGGTGAGAAAGGAGGGAAGGGCTTTTAAAAATCTCTGCCTAGAATACAAACAGTACCAGGCAATTAGGATCTAGGGGATTATGTAAATAAAACTCAAAGTTTTTGTTGTTGTTTTAAATAATTCTTCTCAGGTGATGCCAATGGTCAAACTAAGTTAAAAACTCTGCCCCAGTGGAATGTCTGAGAGTCCCCATACACCTACCTCACAGAAGGAAGTTTTGAAACAACTCTAAAAGCAAAATCAGTTTCAATTGAACAGTAACTGTATAGACTGTCTTCATGACTCAATAAGACAAGAAAAAGAAGTTCATACAACTTCCTCTGGCTAGCGGGGCTGGTGGTGAAGACCTTTTCAGCCAGGGAAGGTCTCATTGATGGTGGTTGTCCATCTTATCACTAAGAACCATGTGGATGTCTGGAGTCTCTGCTACATCCCGAAGTGTAGGCCATGCTGACACTGAGGGCCACATTTGGGTCTTTGGTCATACAGCAGCTGGGATCTGTGTCAGTGTCCATGTCTCCTGTTACTACTAAATGCCATGCGGGAAGTCATTGGTCTGTGCTACAGCCGCACTGAAAGCCATGCCTGGGTTTGTGATTCTACTGTAGCTGGGGTCTTCGTTGATGATCGTGACCCACATTAGCACCAAGGGCCATGTAGATCTCTGTGGTCTGTTCAGGTCTCAGCCTGAACCCATTTTGATGTCAGTAGGTGGAGCTGCTACTGGAGGCCATATTAGTGTGGATGGCCTACACTGCCATCAGAGGCCATGGTGATGTCTGGATTCGAGCTGCTCCTGAGGGTCATCTCTGGGTCCGTGATCTTCCTGCAACCAGGGTCTAGGTTCATATCCTTGGTCTGTTTTAGCACCAAAGGCCATGTGGATGTTTGTGATCTACGCTGCTGCCTGAGGCCATGTTGATGTCCATGGGCTGTGCAGCTGCTGCAGACATTCTCATTTGAATGGTTTGCTCTGCCACCAGAGGTCACGTTGATGTGAGTGGAGAGGTCTGTGGGCCCAGCATTGACATTCACGATGACTGTCAGTAGCTGGGGCACCTGGAGAACTGCTTGGTGATCGGGGGCTTCTTCCACGTCCTGCTCATCTCCAAGGCCAGGGACTGCGAGGCTGCCGCTTTCCCAGGCTCACTGTCATCACCGAGTGCTTGCTGCTGTTTCGAGTGGCCAGCTTCGAGAGCCTGGGGGACCTCTTCCCGAACCTCACCGTCGTCCGTGGCTGGAAACTCTTCTGCAGCTGTGCACTGGTCATCTTTGAAAGGACCAATCTCAGAGATATTGGACTTTGTAGTCTGAGGACCAATACTCGGGGGGTCATCAGTATTGAGAGAAATGCTGACCTCTGTTGCCTCTCCACCATGGACTAGTCTCTCATCTTGGATGCTGCATTGTGGGGAACAAGCCCCCAAGGGAATGTGGGGACCTGTGTACAGGGACATTAAAGGGGAGGCCCATGTGTGAGAGGACCACCATCAACGATGAGTGCAGCTGCTGCCGCTGGACCGCAGATTGCTCCCAGAGAATGTGCCCAGGTATGTGCAGGTGAGCCTGCACCGAAAACAGCGTGTGCTGCCACCCGGAGTGCCTGGGCAGCTGCCATACACCTGACGACAGCACAGCCTGTGTGGCCTGCCGACACTACTACTGCAGAGGTGTGTGCGTGCCTGCCTGCCCTCCTGGCGCCTACAGGTTCGGGGATGCCGTGTGGACCGAGATTTCTGTGCCAATATCCCCAATGCTGAAACCAGTGACTCTGATGGCTTTGTCATCCATTACGGCGAGTGTATGCAGGAGTGTCCCTGAGGCTTCATCCACAACAGCACCTAGAGCATGTACTGTATTCCCTGTGAAGGCCCCTGCCCCAAAGTGTGCGATGATGAAAAGAAAACGAAACCCATCGATTTGGTTACTTCTGCTCAAATGCTCCAAGGATGCACCATCTGTTCTCAGTTTCACCTCCACCACCACCTGGAAGAACTGTATCAACATGGCACCGGATCCTTGCCACCATTGTCATGGCTGTGGGGACCGCTGTGGGCACAGGCATTGCCTTATCCAACAACATACAAACTGCCCAGACTTTGAATGAACTTTCTGGGAGGGTACAGATACATTGCTTTCTCAGAGTGATATTCCGTCTCATTTTCATATTGCTGTTTTAGATTCAAATCAACAAATTGCTTTGGTTCAAGAACAAGTAGATTTTATGTTATCCACCAGACATGTTAGCTATGATCCCTTCTTTCATGCCAATTGTGTTACACCCATGCATGTAATTAATGCTTCCTCTTCTGTTAAGTATTTGAATCCGTTGATTTCTGGCTCTTGGAATGCTACTTATTATTATCTTACTCGGCAGCTCTTTAATAAGATTGTATTAGTTAATGATACCAGAGTTGATCCTATTGATGGGTCATCTATCTTGAGCATGTTTCATCAAGTGGGAATGCTGGAGAAAGAGTGGGCTGGAGTTACTTTCTTGGCAGTTTTAGCCTAATTTTGCTGATGCTTGTTTTTTGGGTGTCCGTGTCACCTTCAGGCACAACAGGTACAATCTCTAGCTGTTGTGCAAGGATTGGTGCTTTTACATGGTCGAGGGGATCCCTCTGCCCAAGTGTGGCTGACCATGTTACAAAAAACATAATTATTCACCTAGGCACGAGCTGCAGCCAGGACTGCAAGGGAGTTTTCCCTGAGAGACATGCCTGGCTGCATAGGGGTTGGTGTTGATAAAGTTCCTCTCCTCAGGAAAAAGACACTGGGATGGGTATGACCATACCACCTCACTGTACAATGGCAGGGGGCTGGGGGTCATTACAATATCCCCAGTTTTCACTGAGGGTCTGGTCTCTGTCTCCGCTCAGCCTCTAATTAAAAGAAAAAGGGTGAATTGTGAGTCATCGTCCTCTGCACCTGTGCTGTTGTGCCCGATCCCCCATCTCCATGCATTTCCCTGAGAAGACTGCTCAAGGAGAAATCCAAGCTTGGGTGATAGGCTGCCAAGTGTATCTCCTTGTTCCTGTTTTTATTCCTGTACCTATTTGTGTTCCTGTTTTGTGGGGAGTATAAAAGGGAGCTATGCAGTTGAAAATATAGCATTTGGTTCTTTACCAGATGACTCCTTGTCTTTTTTTCTCTCGCCCTCAGCCCTCCGCCGATCCAAGGAACTCAGTCAGCTATGTTGGCGTAGCTGACAGTTGATATGCATGTTTCCAGCTGACTCTGAGGGCCCTGTCTGAGTCCTTGGTCCTACTGCAGCCTGGAGGTAGGTTGTGGTCTCTGTTGTCACCAGAAACCGTGTAGAGTTGCATGGTCTTTGCTTGTGAAGAACAAGATGGCTACTTTTTGCTGTGATGTGGATGACTGCAAATGCACTGGTGCAGTACAAGGGCGGGACATAAAAGAGTTCTGTGACAACTTCTACCCCTACCACAACTGCCATCACCAAAAAATAACACCCTAGACAGGAAGCTACTGAAGAAAACTCTTAAAAGTGTGATATGAATGCTGAAGTATAGTTCTCCACAATTGAAGGCTTCTAGCAGGCGTACAGGAGGGGAGGAACTCAAGACCTATATATTGTGCAGGCCACTGAGAGTTTGACCATGCTGCAGCAAATATATAGACAACACAAGCTGAACTTGATTTTCTTTTTTTTTATTATTCTTATTTTTATCTTTCCTTTTTTTTTTTGGTCGGGGAGGGGAGGTCACAAGGGTGGTAGAGGAGTCCTGGAAGTCACTGCAATGACGTCCTGGAAGTCTCTGAAATGAGTGTAATTGGGGTGCATTATGGGGAAGTCCTGGAGAATCAATAAAAATGTTATGTTAAAAAAAAAAAAACAACTTTCTCCCAAACTTACTTTAAATTAGAATGTGTGTTTGTGTAAACTATGGAAAAGAAAACTTCAGTGAAGGACTTCTCCTATCTTCAGTGTTGGTAACCATACCAAGATTTAAGAATTGGTAAGCAGGGTAGGTGTTACCATGGAGATGCCTAAACACAGACTACTCCAGGTAGGAGGTGAGAATGATGCTCTCCATTCCAAAGTAAGTATCAGAGAAGTAGTACATTTAAAAATGCATCATGGGTCATGAGTCCCAGAAACTGCATGGGCAACTTTATAGAAAAAGGGAACCAAAATTCTCCAGGACAATGAGGCTGGTGAAGCACAGTGACACATGACAGATACTGATGGGAAATCATGAAACAAACAAACAAACAAACAAACAAACACAACAAAAACTGGCTTTGGAAACTACCAGTCTTCAGGTATCAATAAAGGCAATGGTAAGAGCTGGCCATGTGGCTCAGACCTGCAATCCCAGCATTTGGAGACTTCAGCAGGAAGCTTTTCATTTCTAGGCTAGCCTAGACTATATGGCAAAACCTTGTCTCAGAAAAACAAAAAATAAAAACAAAACAAAAGACAATGAGTTAACAATAAAACTATTAGATCTTAGTATTACAGTGTCTGTAGTAGAAATAAGGACGACAGAAAAAAATATATGGTTTTGGCTGGAGGTTGGTGTCTAAGTTTTAGAGTGGAACAGTTTAGGCAAAGAGAGAAAAATTAAATTAACTTCTGGTACGTGTTATTTTAAATGCTGAAAGCTCAGTCTGGGTTGGTACTTAGAAGCAAGAGACAAGCACAACTTTGTTGCTCCCATTTTAATAGTCCCTGAGTTACCCCTTCATCTGGGTCTGCGCTTGTTCAGTGTTCCCCAGGATTCTGAGCTCCTTGTTTGGTACCAATGGACTAGACTGGCCGGCTGTGTCTGTTTCTGTTGATCTTGATCAAATCCTTTGAGTTGTTTCTCACTGTAGTATGTGGCTATTTTCTCCCAAACAATATAGACCAGAACAATTTGGAATAGTAACATAAATTCTTGGAGAGAATTAAAGGAATAGAAGATTCTCTTGAGAATTTACTAACAGATTTCTGGGGTTTTGGAGAAGTCAGCCTGAGAGCCTCAATAACTTTTGCCTTTTCTGGGGATTTTCTGGGTCATTCTGTCTTTCTGTCCAGTCTGTTGTATTCTTTTTCCTGTTTGGGGCCTAGAGGGATGATTTTAGCTTGAAATGGCCTCCTGATTTGGTTTAATTAATGAGAGACTCTGGCAAGAGATCAAAGGGTAGGGGAAGATGCAATCAAGGACTTTTAACTCCACTCTATCCTCGCTTTGGTTCAACTTGGTCGTAGCTAAAATATGACCCTGGCCTGAAAGACTTTCATTTGTGGCTTCAGTTTTCATTGTGTTCTGATAATACTATCTCCTTCCTTTGCTTTTATAACCGCAGTAATAGTAATGACTTCCTTTGGTTCTTATCAGTGCCTCTCCCGCTCCTTTAGTCCTGTTCATAGCTCTGTAATTACTCCAGTATCAACGTCTCTTTATTTCCACAGTGATAACTTTGATTCCTTTTAGGAACCCTGATTCTTAAAGCTGCCTTGAGAATGTATGCTAGCCTTAGCATCCCTTATCCCAAGTAAAGATTTTTAACCTGTTACAAGATTATAAGATCAAACCAGGGAGCTAAAATTTGATATTTAGATCATGTATCATGTCCAGATATACTACTATTATATTTCTTACTCGAGGAGTAAGAAGACCTCTGAGCATCCTTTGTTTTCAAGGCCATTACCTACATTATTTATAACAGAAGGAAGTTTAATGGTCAAAGAAAGCCACTTCATATACATCACATGGGATGGTGGATATATCTGAAATATCTTTCCCATGGCATACTTTATAATGAATTAACATGGAAAATGGCTAATATATTTAGTCTCAATGATTTTCTAACATGTTTGAACTGAAGTTTTGTGTTTACAACTAAGCATAGACTTACTCAGTGTTTTTCCATTATGGCGGTTGGATACAAAGCATTTACTTTATCCAAGAAAATAATAGTCTCCCCACCAATTATAGAATCACAGGAAGTGGCTCAGCTGATGGGTGTGTTATCATTTATACATAAGTGATTCCACTCAGTGAGTCTTTGGTACACGAGAGCTGGGACTTGATTTCTGTGCTGTGAAATGTCCTGTTGCTTGTTTAGAGTTGTGAGGAAGGAACATAAAGTTTAGAAGAGATATGTAAAATTGGCTAGAACATTGGGAAGAACTTTCTGGAGTCTTTTTGTGAATTCGGGACAGTGCTAAGTGAACATGGAGACTGAGGTTGACACAAACCTTCTGAAGGAATAGGTGGCATCCACTCATTTCTAAGGAATAAGATGAGATTGAAAACATTTGCTCTCTCAGTTACTTTGTGATCCTTTGGCTAGAATGTTTCCTGTCTTAATTAATTAATTAACTAATTAATTAATTAATCTCAACAGCTCCTCTGGGCCAGGATGTTACAGGGTGGGGCAGGAAATGTCCTGAGTGACAGCCTGAGAGATAAGCCAATTAAAATTATCAATCAACAGCAGCTGGGCAAAGAAACTTGATCTAGCAACCTAGCCACGAGGTAAGATGGACAACCACATCAGAGCAAGGAAGTTCAGCACAGAGAGTAACAAGTTCTCTTTGTCACTAGCCATGCCTGACTTTCTGTGTTTACCCTGTCTGTCATCCCATGGTAGATTTCCTGAGGCTAGAGACATGTACTCATTTAATTTCTCACAACTCCTCATAGAGAGCTTAGTGGTTAGATGATTTGTAATTGGCTTACAATCAAGTCAAGATTAAACCACAGACACTAATGCTGACCTAGACACATGAAATCTCTTTCTTGTTGAGCGTATATCACTTTCTATTTTATGTGATCATAAATGACTGCATTTTCCTTGAGATGAAGTTTAAATTAGATTATTCAATAAGATCTTTTATGACCCTCATATTCTAAGTGGCAGTCACTGAGGTTCTGTAATGCCAACTGCCAAAAGAATTGACAGGTTTGATTTAAGCTGTCTGTATAGAGTAGACCCTCAAGTTGAAATCTGAATCCTGATCTAGACAAGCTTTCTTTCCTCAGAAGTATCTTGAGTGGATTACACATGGACTGGGTGAGGCTGGGCTTTCTAATAGGCACAAGAGACGAAAAGTAAAGTCTTCCTTCCTCATATTCCTGTAATTGTTACCAATCTTCAAGGCTCACAGCAATAAGCAGGACATAGGGCTGATGAGAGAGCTGGTGGTGAAACCCTATTAGAGGTGAATGAGGTCTTCTTCCTCTTACTCATTTGCACTGCGGCTAGAGTTGATGTTTTGAGTCTGAAGGACACTATGACTGCTATCAGTTTTATTGGACAAGCGACTATAAAGGTAATTAAAGAGCCCATGCCTAATAACCCAACTCTTACAATTTAAAAATAAGAAAGAGGCCTGATAGGGTACCAGGGACAGACCTATCATCCTAATTAAGTGCTAACAAGACAGTTGTCCTCAGTCTGGGAACTCTAGCGTATTCCCTGTGTTATCCGCCTCTAGCCAGTGGGCCCATCTACATTTCTTAATTCTTCTCCACGGCTACCCTTCTTCATTCTCCACATGAGCGATGTTTCCATAAGCTTCAGTGTTTAGCAGGTGGCATCCCCAAAGCACTCACCCCAAACCCTTCACTCTTCATCCACCTTTCACACAGCCCCGTGTAGTTTAGATCTGATCAAACTGTCATGCAGTTTGGACTAGTTGTATCTCCCAGCACCTCTGCTTTATTAAGGTAGCATGTCTTCAAAGCGAAAACAAGAAGACACGCGTGGCAAACCCTTCCTCTTTTGAGTGAGACTGAAAGAAAAAAAATCACCTCCTAACCTGGCATAGGACCTCAAAGTGAGGAGAGATACATCAAATGTTTAAATGAATCAGGAGAGGACAGACAAGTATGTGTGCATAATCAAGAGGCAGTCTTCCAAGACAGAGAGGCATCTGGCTCTAGCTATACTCCAATATCTGTATATTTTGATAAAGTATGCCAAAACAGACATGCTTTTTTTTTTAAGAAATGTAGAACAATGGTTTCTAATATACAAGTCAAATATGATGTTCATTGTTAACTACTCCAAACTTCCTAATTTTATTTGTTAATTTGTATTGCAACTTTTAAATTCCCTTTTAATTCTAGAGTAGATGTGGATTACCATTCCCTGTGAATGACATCTGTTGAAGTCTTTTAGCACAAGTAAGAAATATTTTGTACTCTGTTACACTTAATAACGACCCTTACATACCTCAGTCCACTTTCATCCCGTACAAGAACTTTCCAACCTTTGTTTCTTTGTGACTGTGATCAGTCATTCAATGAAGGAAGGTAGCCTCCCAACCTGTGTTTAACTCTAGAAGAAAAAATAAAATGCATTGAGGAGGGAGTGTCAGAAAATTTCCCTTCTGACCTTACACAGTGTGAAGCCTGGCTTGAGTCTTGATTTTATTTTATTATCTTCATGCTTCTTATAGATGTCTAAAAACCAAGAACCCGGCAGCTGTTATTCTTTGTATACCCAGAAACAATGAAGGAAGCACTTATCAAAGTGCTTTCAAATATAAATCATATACTTATTCTATACATTGTCCTGAAATTTCAGCTACAATTTGAAATGTTCATGGGTGCTTAAGCGGAGAATCTTGATTTGACAGTAATATTGGAGATAAGAGAATATGCACAATAAGATGGTGTTTTAATGGATTTACTGTAATCAATCTCATAAACAATATACAAGTCAGGATATCTTAATAGAAACATACATTTCCTTTTTCCTCCCGCCTTTCTTGCTTTCTGAACCTATTTTTAATCAACCTTTCACATAATTTCTCTTTCTTATGAATGTTTCCATTTTATGAATGAAGGACAGACGTTGGCAAATGTTGAATAAATCATGAAGTTTCACACAGTTCATGGGTAGAAGAGCCCACCTATGAATTGAGCTCTGTGTAGCTTCAAAACTACTGCTGTTTGATTCATTTTTCCTTACTGCATTGGATTAAAGGCCTCTGGCCCATTAGCTGCCTTGTTTCCCTACAGGAAAATCACCACTGAAAGTTGTATTTTTAAGTGGAATCTTCAAATCAGAGAGAAGTGAGGTGAATGATTTGTTACCAAGCTACTGTAATTGAGCAGTTTATCTAGATTATTCCCCCCCCCATCTACCAAGGGAATTCAGAGTTTAATTGAGCAAGTGAAAATACCCCTTCCCTTGTGTAATATTTTCTATACTTGAAAACTGCTTCCCTTTTGGCCTATCCTGTTTCATAAGTTTGTTGGACATTAAACAGGACATGGAATTAGATGAAAATAACTATTGATTACACCCTGAAAATGGCAGAGTAAAGGTGCTGAGAGGATCCCTAAAAGCGTATTATTGAGCCAATAAGCCATGTGTTGACACTGTTTATCCCCTAAATATTCAGTAAGTGAACAGGATCTTATATATGCTTTATGCAATTATATTCAAGTTTTCCATAACTAAGAATTAGAAGCACTCTTAATTGTAGCGGGAAGTTTAAAAGGCTTTGCCAAAATGCTTCTAAGAAACACTAAAGAGTCACATTTTTTGATGGCTTTACATTGCTTATTTATTTATGTTTTGGCAGAAAAGAGACAAGTTTCAAGTAGTAGAGCTGTTTCCAGCATGTAGAAAGGCCTTTAGATTAGAGATGTTCACGTGAGTTCTGAGGAGTATGGCCTTGTGTGAGGTACGCCCTTCCTGGACACCCAAATGGAAGGCATTCATCATGTTTGCGGTTAAGATCACGTCTGTTACATGGCAGTTACATCAGCTGACCTCTCCCACAGCCCCACAGTGTACTGGTGGTGATTTTTGTAAGGCACTATGCCTTTAATAGAAATGTTCTCTGTCAGATGGGAGGCCTGTTAGAGAGACCTCCGACAAAGAACCCAGGTTCAGGCTTTGGCTATTTCCACTTGCCTTTGTGACTTAGAGAAAATAGCTTCCTCAAGTTCTATTTATTCCTCTAAAAAATGAGAGAAAATTTGTGTTTTAAGAAAAAATCATGGGCTGGAGAGATGTCTCAGCAGTTAAGAGCACTGACTGCTCTTCCAGAGGTCCTGAGTTCAATTCCCAGCAACCACATGGTGGCTCACAACCATCTGTAATGGGATCCAGTGACGTCTTCTGGTGTGTCTGGAGGCAGGCAGCTTCAGTGTACTCATAAAATAAATAAATAAATACATTTAAAAATTTTTTTAAAAAAGGAAAAAAAAATCAATGAGAATACTCCCTTACCCTCGTCCTCCTTCTGTTAGTGGCTTAAATTATGCAGAAGCCAGTGTTTAAGACTGTAGAAGTTGTACCTAGTCCTGCAGAGGCCAGGATGAGTCTGGCTGTGGCTCACTCTTTAACTCACTTCTACCAGTTCCCATGGAATTGTGCTTGGAAAACTTCCTTTTAAATGTAGCCAAGTTGTTTCTAATAAGAACTTTAGGTAGTCTCACTGTAGGCAGTACACAGGATGTGAGCAGGAAGATGATCATAGACTTCATATCCACGAAGGAGGACTGGCCTGTTACTTCCCCTCCCCCACCTCAGTTATCAACTCATTACTGACTGAAGCCATTGTACTCATTGGTCTATGAAAATTTAAAAATTTTTCATTAAATACATGAAGTCATATTCTTTGGCTCTACAGAAATTTGAATATCTGGCGTCACTGAATGCAAGTTTTCAGATGTTCTCCAAAACTGCCAATCTCTTTATAAAACAATCTGACACAAAAGTGTTTGCCTACTATTCACATAGTGAGGCTTTTTAAGCCTCATAAAAATGGTGCTATTCTTACAGTGGGCTGACCCACTCAGCTTGCGTCTCTTCTGTCTGACCTCGCATCTGCCCTCCCTCTGAATGTGTGTCTTGAAATAAGCATGTAAAGTAAAAACAATAGTAGTTTCACTCCTAACATGATTTCTTTATGCTTGTTTTATATCGGTTTCTTACCCAGCTTGCAAGCAAAAGCCTCAAATGCATAGACAGGGCCTTTGTTACACTTTGAAGCTCCGGGACACTTCTCTGTGAATCTCATTACATCTGTAGCATTTGAATTGGGAAAATCCTTTGTGTGATTTCAACAACCTTTTGTCCCGGGAGTTAAATGCACTGACAGGGCTTTTTGACAGAGTCGCAGAAAATTCTCTGCTGAATAGTTAATCAGCTTCTAAGCTGGCTGGCTTCCTTTTTTTTTTTTTTTTCTTTCTTTAAGACTAGGTTGCCCAGACTACTAGAGCTTTGTGTTTACTTGTAACTGAGAGTTTAAGACAAAATAAACTCAAGCATTTTCCATACAACTTTATTTCCATCAGCCACACACTATATTGCTTTATACTTTCCCACATATAATTTGTTGGGATATATTGATATGATATGCTCACACTTTTGAAAAAAATGAGGTATTTTTTAAATTAATGCATGCCTTTAAATGTAATAGATTAGTTCTTAATTACTTGATATAGATTATCATGATGTATTTAGTTATTGATGCAGAAATCTAAATAAAATGGGATCCTAAAGAGAATCTCCTGGGGTCATGGAGAGTTTATTGGCAGTTGTTCTTACACTTAATAAAGAATGATGGAAGACAGGAAGACACATTTAAATTCCCCCCTCTACTCATCCTCCATAGCAGGACCTATTTCCGGCAGGTTTTATAAGCCAAGAAAGGCCAGAATCTTGTTGGTGTCTGGTGTTAGTGGAATAGACTTTGCTTAGTTGACTGCTTGCTGCTTCTTTGCCTTCCAAGTTAATCAAATCAACCACATGTTTTTTCATTGTATTCTCTGGAGAGATGGACCTTGTTTAGCAATTTTCTATCTTGTGGCTCAGTTCTTGCAAAAGCTTCTTTCTTGCTGACATTGGCAATGATGGTAACCATTTATAATATTGCAACCGCTCTCATTGGCTTTTAATTTTAACGTGAAGAGAGAAGGTCATCTTTGTTTAAATGGGGATTAAGTCTGGGAGAAACATTGCTTTGAGAGACACAACATTCATTAAAACATCATGATGTATTCAACCAGATGTCTGCAAGACAGAAGGTCACGTGAGTAAGCACACCATGTGAATGTTCTTAAAGGTGGAAAAAATAGAGAAAAAGAATCTAAACATGTGCCAGATATTTCTTTTGTACCTCATGTTATTTCAGATCATATGGGTCCCTTATGTTTGTAATGTGTCAGTCATGATCTCCCCCTACATACATTACACTCAGGGATTACCCAAGGTCTTGATATAAGTATGTCTGTTTAATTATATGCATCTAGCACTCCCCAGATGTCTGTTAGGCTAGTTGTTAGACTATATGGAGAAGTTATTTTTGCCACTCGCGACAACTTTTAGAGATGCGTGCTTGATCTTTTGGTATTCTGGTACATACATTTGAAAAGAGTATGCCTACAATAATCCCAAATACACAGGAATCATTTGTATTAATTATTTTTATTGTTGGTAATTCCATATTTGTTATATCAGTAAGTATTCACTGAGTGACCACCATGTAGACCATAATTTCTCAGTTTTACAGAAGTCATATTCTCCAGGGATATCCTAACTAGAAGCTATGGTTTTAGAGTTTTTATATTTTGGTTTTTTTCTCTTCTTTCCTTCCTTCCTTCCTTCCTTCCTTCCTTCCTTTCTTTCTTTCTTTCTTTCTTTCTTTCTTTCTTTCTTTCTTTCTTTTCTTTTTTCTTTTTTTGGAAAGGGGAGGAAAAACCCTGTTGAGAACAATGTTCATGGATTTATTGTGATTTCATTCTATTTTTAACAGTCAAAGCATTTCTCTGGTAATGTTGTTGCCCAGTGCAGCCTCTGGCATATGGTAGGGACCCAGCGTATAATTGCTGAATGAAAGAATGAATCCATTCTCCAGGGCATCCACTCTACTTCCTCTGCAGCTAGACCACTGGCACAACAGCAGAGCAGGCAATTTGCTATTTTTATATCTTCCTTCTTTCTTATAGACTAGCTTCCATAAGGTAGCAGTTTATGCGTTTTGTCATGTACCCAGCCCTACTCCTTAGGAAGTTTTGCATACTCCAAATAGGTATTGTATTACTAAAGTATTCTATTGCCTTATGAAGTATATTTAATCACTGAAGAATGAGATTAAGTCATTGCCTACCTCACTTGCTTCAATCTGGAGACACGGGCAGAAAGGGTTGAGGAAGAGTAATTCAGTGCTTGCTTTGAGTGGCTTGCATCTTTCTGATAGATCAGATGAACATAACACAGGACAATGACAGGGAAATTATTTTATGCTGTTATATATTAACAGAGGCACCCCATATGTAAGAGTTCTATAAATGTTATATTTAAACAAAACTTAATGTTAAGAACAGTTTCTTTTTCCTTTAGTGACACCCCATTTATTTTCTATCCTGAAAAACACATCCACTCAATCCTTGACTTGTAACCACCTGGTATAGTGCGTCTTCGTTTTCCAGGAGACGTTTTTACATGAACTTTTACTCTGAGTAAAGTATATGAAATGGATGTCATGAACACATTCCAAGGCTTTTTACTTCAGCCTTGCAGGATGATTAACAGTGTGTTTATGGCTCACGAAAATAAGCACACTGATCCTGTAAATAACTCAACAACCCAGTCTCTTGGCTAGAAATGTGGACACTCATATACAGGAGACATCCTCTTAGCGGCCCTGTATGCCACCCCTCAGGGCTCCTCTCTCAATCCCGAATTTACCCATCTCTTCATTCTCACATCTTTCCTTCTAAGACCTTAGCTCACTGGTACCTATTTTCAACATTTTCAAGAATAGTGGAAAAGATCACTAATCTATGGTAAATCTAACAGATATCTACAGAAAGAAGATCCATGCGGCTGTTTGTAGAATTATTTCAAGTTTCTATTAAGTGAGTTAGGCATATTCTGAAGAATGACATGGCATAACAGGGCTGGAGAGATGGCTTAGTCAGTCAAATTATTCCCAAGCAAGCTCGAGGGTCTGAGTTCACATCTCCACCTCTCATGTACAGACTGGGTCACTGTCTTGTGTGTGTGTCTTATCCTAATACCAGGAGGTAGACACAGAAGGATCACAAGGGCCAGCCTCTGAGCTCAGTGAAAGCCTCTGTCTCACAAATATAACAAAGAAACACCGAATATGATACTTCACATCAATCTCTTGTTTCCAGATGCACAAACATGCACACACACACACACACACACACACACATACACACATACACACACACACACACACACACACACACACAGAGCGGAAGGGATATAACATTTATGTACTCACTTGAGCTTTAATTTGACTATTCAAAGTAATTATGTAAGCAGAATGGGAGATACATAGTATCTAGTGGGAGAAAGGCAACCTCCAGAGCAACGCTTAAGAGATACTTCTTTAAAGAGTAGTCACCCTGAGTACTCTAAGCAGCATAATGCAGTTGATGCCTACAGTCGTAGCACACCTAGAGGCCAAAGCAGAAGGATAGCCATGATTTTGAGGATGATTAACAGTGTGTTTATGGCTCATACAGCCTAGACTGTATAGTTTATTTGAAACAAGCTGAGATTTATATCAAGATGCTATCTCAAAAATGTCCCTCAAAACAAAAACAACAAGATAAACAAGCAAACACAAGCCCTCTCCATCTGAGGCCCCAGGCAGTTTCTTTGACATTATTTTTTTGTTAGCTTTCTCTGAACTCAATCTCCTGTCAATATATTCTGTACTTAATTTACTTTGAGGACCCATTATGTGTCAGTTTGGTTAACACTAACCACTGTGAAATACAAACCCCCAAAATTCAGTAAATAAATAGATATAGAAGTAAACAGAGGATGCTTTGCAAAGTGGTGTCCAAACTCCTGGGGGAAGGGGTCATTGCTGCCTTTGAGATTTGCGTTGGTTAATTCTTGTCATCATAACTCAAACCTAGACATCTCTGGGAAGAGAGAATGTTAGTTGAGGCTTTGCCTCTATCATTTTGACCTGTGGGCATGTTGTTGGGGGCATTTTTTTTGGTTGCTGATTGATGTGGGAGGATCCAGCCCACTGTGGGAGGTACCATTCCTAGGCAGGTGGGCCTATGCTGTATAAGAAAGGTAGCTGAGCAAGCCAAGGAAGTGAAGGTAGCCTATAAGCCACGTTCCTCCATGGTTTTCGCTTCAAGCTCCTGCTTTTGAATTTCTGCTCTGACTTTCCTCAATGATGGAACATGATCCAGATAAACCAAAGGAACCTTTTCCTTGCCTAAGCTGCTTTTGGTTAATGTTTATCACTGCAACAGGAAAGCAGATTTCAGGTGGATAGGGAAGCTCACCACTTCTTAACTAGCCTCAAAGAAGGGCGGTTTATTTTTCCTTCTGTTTCTACCAGGGCAAGTCAGTTACATGCCCATATGCAGATGAAAGGAGAGGATTAAGAAGTACAGTCTCTGGCAGGCCAGCCACTTCTCAGCAGTAACTCCACAGTAGGGAAGGAGAATGAAGAGCTTTGGAGAACAGCTAAGCCCTCTCTGTCACAACCCATGGCATTGTGAAATGTTTCCAACGGACAGGAGAAATGTTAATGTAATCATCAAAAATCCCTTGCTTTGAAAAGTAAACCTTTGATGCCAGGTTTTGTCCCCAAGAACAAGGCATGTATCTTACAGGAACGGTGAGAGTTTGACTTGGGAAACACAGTGTTTAGATTGCTTCCAATATACAAAGCGATACTGAGCTCACCTTCATGGTTTAGTGGAGACAAGCACCACACAGACCTAACAAAGACATTAACTAAATTATTTAACTTCATCTCAAATAGAAAAGGAAGAGCAAACTCCTACTTTGTTTTAAGTTTCGTAAGTACAATAAGAATGTGCCCCCCCCACTTTGTCTAATGCCCCAGATTGTTTCTAAATGATTGGAAGAAACAACAATTTAGTTTATTTATTCTTTTCCGTGCACAAATCTTAATAGATCAGGAGATTTATCTGGACATTTATTTTATGGTGTTTGAGGAGATCTGTTCATGGAAATATTCTATGGTGTAGAAAGAGAGTCTATGTGATATATCAAGTTACAGAAAATATCACTCAGAAATAAACATATATTCCTTAGCACATGGTACGTTAGAAATGTACAAGTGTTTAATGAGCAAGAGATGGGCTGACGTAAATACTGGAGCTACTTTTCCAAAAAAGGACTTGTAACCTTAAATATGTTTAGTCTTCTTCTAGCACAGTTACATGACGATGCCCTGACACTATTAATTCTATATTCTGTGAAATAAAAGCACATACAGGGCCAGGGCAACTCTCGAAAATGAACTTTTTGTTGAAATTACCCTTTGGGTCTTATTTTATTTATTATCATTGAACAATCTTTCTTGTAATAGATAGAATAGCTGTTGTTACTATGAATAGATCTGATGGCTAAAGCAGTAAGCTAGCAAGCCTGATCAAAGAGAAAAGTCCCAAGGAAAACCCACATCACACTTAGGAAAGCAAGTGGCGTGAGGACAGAGTGTGTTAGTGTTAGGGGTCTGTCTGGGGCTGCCATATAATGTGGTGATAGAGTCTTGCCTAGTGCTTTCAAAGCCCTGAGTTCAGTCCCAGCACAACACATGCATGCATACATGCATGTGCACGTGCGCGCGCGCACATGCACACACACACACACACAGAATCAATCTATCATCTGTCTATCTGTCTATTTATCATCTATATGTCTTCTATCTATCCATCTATCATCTATACCTACCTACCTATCATCTAATCTATCTGTCTGTCTGTCTGTCTGTCTATCTATCATTTATCTCTCTATGTGGATATTTTGTTAATTTCTATTTAACAAGATGGCATAAGATTGTAAGCCCGAGAGGGAGATTCTAGGGTTGCTACCTTCCTCCTCAAACCTAAGTACATTGAATAGTTATATAATTCTGTAGAGAAAACCGTGGGGTCAGTTAGATTGAATGATAGGAAGAACCAAGGGTTAAAGAGCTCCTCTGAGGTACTGTACTAGAGGCTGGGAAATCACTAAGCTTCAGAATGTCCATACAGCCCAGTTCTGTTACTCCGTCCTGCTTTGCATACGTAGACCATGGTGTTCAAGGTTGAGTGATTTCCACCATCCTGCAGAGTTCTTTGTGAGGAAGGCAGGATCAGCTCAGCTGTGCTTGACCTCGCAGCCCTGCCCCCTTCCTCGGATTCATTTCTCCTCTCTCTGTAAGGTATCCACAACAAACTTTGCGGATCTGTAAAGTTCATCTTCCCACTTTTGCAAGACTCTGGTCTTCTGCGCTGACTTTAGTGACCGCCCCAGGCACTAGCGTCTCCCTGCACACGGCAGCAATTATTCATGACTGGGAGATTTGCAGCCTGGGGCTGCTTTACCAGAACTGTTTTGAACAAAAACAAAAGGAACTCTTTCCTTGGTTGCTCCAGGATTCTTTGATTCTTTGATCCAGAGGAACTCTGTCTTCTGTGGAGCCGTGGAGGAGGAGGGTAACAGAAGAGAGGCCCTTTGCAGGCCGGTTCCCTCATTTGTTTTATATGAGTTTAACTTTTGTAATAAATCTTATCAACAACAGTTATTTCTTCATAGTCACTTAAAACTCCTGTAGCATTTGGGGGAGAGAGAGAGAGAGAGAGAGAGAGAGAGAGAGAGAGAGAGAGAGAGAGAGAGAGAGAAAGAGAGAGAGAGAGATGCAGAATCAGTTGGAAATTTCCAGAGATGGACCAGAAAAGCATGGACCGTGTTTCAAGTGAAGTGATCATTTCATTCTCTAATTATATCACAAACCCTTGCCTAGTCACACACTTACCCCCCCCCCAGTAACTCGCAGCACCTCTCTTTGTTGTCATGTTTGCTTGTATTTTAGCTCCACCCTAATCTTTTAAAACTCAATACACCATCTTCTCTGGAAAATTTTTCTGTCTTTCATGTTAGGGCTAGGTGGCCATAGCAACTATTGCATTTATCACCTGAGTATTAGAGTCGTGTATGGACCTTTGTACCTTTGTACTCCAGATGCCAGATTCTGATGCCCTGGAAACCCTCCATAATCTTTAGGAAGGCAGGTTTTAGTTTTAACTATAATGAATACCTACTACGTGAAAATACAATGATGAAGAAAACCTGACTCCCCCTTGCTGTTGAAGCCCCATACTTCGATGCAGAGATGAACTCGGCACTGGGATTTGACATCTGAACTCACTGAGAGTCCACAATACTGGATTCTTTTCTTCAAGTACAAACATTGCATGGGCATTCTGAATGTGGGCCGCTGGAAAAGAAAATCCCCATTAAAGTAGCATATGAGACAAATAATCACAGGGCATAGTTAATGAGTCTTTCCACTGATATCTGTGTACAAGCTTAAGTGTTGACACAGAATGATAAAGGACTTCAAAATTGTGTTGAAGGAAAGAGTTCTTTTAGGAAGACCAATTCTGGCCAATGTTTTCTCTCCTCACACCCAGTCTAAGGAGAGAACTTACCCAGAATCTTTTCTTGTCATCGAACTTCTCAGTGCATAGGAAAAAATAAGACTGGTTGTGTCAATCTCCTGCCTAAAATATCAGAAGAGAGTTTCAAACATCTTTGTCTGAGATGCATAGCTTCATATCTCACCATACCTTCTGGTGGTAGTTGCAGCCTCTGTCATTCTTTGCCTTGAATATGATCACCACACAGTACAGAACATTATGGCCCCACACCTAGCTAGCAGGGCATTCCTCTACCCCTTTGTATACAAGGTAGGCACTTCTGTTTTTAGAAAGCCTTCTATCCTCTGAGAATATTTCCTCATGTCTGCCTCACCCTGAGAGATGAGCATGAGCACGAGAATCCAGAAGAGGAATCAGACATCCTGAACTAGTACTTTTTCTTAACCTTAAGACAGAGTCCCTGGGAACCTGCCGCTAGCTGTTCAGGATTAGGTTGATTACTCTAGTGATGCTCCTGGCTCCTCCCCCACACCAATTCAGGGCTGACTGCACAGCATGGCTATCCACATTTGCCTCTTAGGTGTGTGCTAGTGATTCTAATTCTGTCTCCATACTTGTACAGCAAGTCCTTTCAGCCATCTCCCCAACTCAACAAATATTTTGTTGACTCAGATCATTCAGCTTCATTTTCTTTTACTAAGAGAATATTAATTTCTTTTTAGAATATTTTACATATTTTATATGAGTACTGTTAAGTATAAAATACAATATCGTTATCTTGAAATACCGTGTCGAACACTATATCTCTAGAATTTATTTCTCTTTTGTAAATGACATTCTATTAGAAGCCTGCCAGTTCCTTCTCCTCTGCATCCTCTGGAGACCATCTACTCATTGCTTCCATGAGTGGCATTGTTTTATATTTCTCTTTCAGATATTCAGAACCACACATTATTTATTCTGTGCTAATCTTGTTTCTCTTGGCATGACCTCACAGTTCATACATCTTTGTAAAAGTGGCTACTATTCTATTGCATGCACCTGCTGGTTTTCTTTCTCCATTCATTTGTGGCTGAACACTTATGTTTCCATACCTTGGCTACTTTCGATGGTAGTGCAATAAATGCAGAAATGCTATTATGTTTTTGAGACCCCAGTTTCAATTCTTTGAGCTAAATAGTAGTGGGATTGATGGATTACATTGTTGGTCTATTTGTGAGGTCTTAAGGAATCTCTATGGAGTCTTCCCTGTATTTGCAATCTCAGCAGCACTATAAGACAGCTCAGTTTCTTTACATCATTGTCAAAACTCCCCTCCTCTGTGCCTGTGTGTGTAAGTGTATGCAGGTGAACATACCCTGTGTGCACATGTAGATACCAGACATGTATGTCAGGTATCTTCCTCCCTCTACCATCTTTGCTTTAGTATTTTTAGGAAGGGCTTCTCACTACATCATAAACTTCCATGAGTAGCATGCATGCCCACACACATACATACAATAATAAATATGTAACTAATTTAAAACAGAAGTGAATAGATAGCCTCAAGACCTCATTCTGTCATTAAAATGGTCATTAAATGTGAAATTCACATATCTCAAAGTATGGAGTTACTTGTCTGGGACAATTCACTGAATGATCACTCTGCTGGTGTTCTCCATAAGACATTTTGGTCTAACCTAGGATAACAGGAACTTTTCTTGCTTCAGGAAGTTTCTTTTTCTTTGCCTCTTATAGTCTAGTCTTGGCATTTAGATCTGATTTATTTTGTGTTAATTGTGTGTGTTTCTCCATTTTCCCATATGTATATGATTGTAGCCACTGCACTTATTGAAAACGATATCAAACTTTGTCTCATTGAGTCTGTCTGTTATAAGTCAGTGACCTTAAATATAAGTGCTTACTTCCACATACAATTGGTTTATATGTCTATTCTTATGCCAAGAAAACTATTGATATTGTAACCTTATAAGCTAAGCATGGTGGCTCATAACCTGTTATCCAGCACTTTGAGGAATTAAGGTATGGGGGTTTGGATTTTAGCGCCAACTTGAATTATGTAGAGATTTCAAGCTAACCTGAAATACTTTGCAAAACCCTATATAAGTAAACCTATTACACACACACACACACACACAGAGGTATGAAAGCATGCATGTGTACACATGCACACACATACACATGCACAGAGAGAGAGAAACAAAAAGCTTCAAAATTAGATGATTCTAATTTTGTCTAACTTTGTTCTTCGTTTCAAAAGCTGCTTTGTCTTGTTATGGTTTGAGTATAAAAAATCCCCACAAGGCTCATTTATTACTTCTCTGGTCTCTAGAGAAGTGGTGGCGCTATTTTGAGAAGTTTTGGAAACTTTAACGAGTAGGTCCTGAGTGGAGGATGCAGGGCCGAGAGGATGCACATCCAAAGGTTATTCCAGCCTCTGTCCTTTCTTCTCCCTTGACCTCTGGTCTGTCATGAGGTGAATAGATTCCGCCCTCATTACTGAAACTTTGAGTCGTATACAGTACCATGTGCCATGTATTCAAAAGTATCTTGGCTACCTAAGTGCTTCCACTTACATGCTCTGTGGGTCTCTCTCTCTCTCTCTCTCTCTCTCTCTCTCTCTCTCTCTCTCTCACACACACACACACACACACACACACACACTTGTCACTCTCTGTTAACTTTCTAAGCACACTGGCCACCAATCATGCTGGCAGCAACCAGGCTACTTGATGCTATACCCCTCACTTCAGTCACCACTCATTGGAGCATACGCTTGCAATAGTTGTACAGGTCCCTTAATGGTTGACTACATGCATGATAACTGAACAAGTTAATTAAATATTTAAACAAATGCAACATGAAAGGAATGTTTTTCTGTAGAAAGTGAGGCAGGATAGAAAGACAGGGAAAGTTAGGGGCATGGGAAAGGAAGGAACTCCTCATCTTGAAGTCTGGTTGAAAATGGTTACCAGGCAAGAATAAAACGTGTTTTCCACATTCAGTAAGACAGTTGCACAGGTGAACTCTGTGACCGCATGCATAAGATCAAGACTGGATGAACTCAGGTAAAGCCCCACCATTAATGAAGAAGCTTTTGGTGACTGGTGGCTGCTGGGAAGGACAGGCAGCCAGTTGTCTCTAGGCATACTGCCCCTGAGGGGCTATCTAGGCTCTAGTAGATGATCTTACACTAGTGTGTATAGGAGGCTCTGAGCCGACTCAGTGAGCTTTTCAAAACAACACAGTAAGATGAGAGGAGATAGCGGTGTGGGAAGTGGGGAGGAATTGAGGGGGGGCAAGGGAGGACTTGATCAAAACATATTATGCGCATGTGTGAAATTCTCAAACAACAACAAAAATTCCAACATAACATACATTTGCTTAAGCCTCTCACCCAAGCTGCAAAGGTGCTGTTTCCAAGGAGTCTCACCAGAAAGTCAATTTACCATAGAAGAACACATCCTAGATGCCCTTGAGTAGCCTAGTTGCTCCTGGTTTTATTTAATTAGATTGTAATACTATTCAAGGAACTTCTTGAGCCACCCTATAATCTCATTTATATGGTAAAAAAGAGGAAAAGAAAGGAAGAAAAAAGGTAGTAATAAATCCTTGAGATGTGTCTAGAGAGACACCCACACATCTAGTTGCTGGGACACAATTGTCATCTTCTTAGGGAAGCCCATGTTTTGAGTTCAGGTTCATCTTTTATTCTGAGCAATCATTTCTTTCTCTTAACCCTTCTGATTAAAATCTATGACTAAAAGCATTAATAAACTTCAACTCTGCTTCATACTGGGCTGGTTCTAGAACTATTTTCTATTGTTTGCCCAATGATCTTTTTGTTTGTTTGTTTTAAATCAGAGTTTAAAAGTTTAAAAAATTAGGAGCACTCTTCCTGTTGCTGTGGACTTTACAATATGGAGTTGTGCCTCCTTCCTTCCACCACGACAGAAAATACCATAGAGGACACCACAAAGAGGAGGGATTCTAAAAATGCCTTTGAATTTGAGCTCAATGAGATAAGTTTGTTTTGGGAAAAATTTTAAATGTAGAAATCTCCATTAAGTTTGTTTTTGGAAGCTCTTGCAAGTATTACATTTACATAAAATCATTTTCAAAGATGACTCTGAAATCTTAGGCAAACTTTTAAGAGAGTTGAGCAAGCAACAGGGTCAATAAGGAAAGTCAATTGGCTGAATTCTGTTAGAAGGCTGAAACTGGTTATAGAATACTAAGTTAAAGTACATCCTGTTTGTGTATGTATACAGAAACATTAAATGTCTCTTTCAATTAATAGTCACAAATAAATCTCTAGTTTGTCAAAGAAGTATTTTTATATATCGTTTACTTTAAAATTTTTGAGATTATAATTATAATGTCTATTCTTCCCTTCAAACCCTCCCATGTGCTCCATGTTCTTTCAAATCCATGACCTTTAAAAATTGACTACTATTAAATACACACACACACACACACACACACGTTTCTAAATATAACCTACTCAGTTACTTGTACATATGATGGTAACCCTAAGGGTACAGTGGTGGCACATATACCATGGTGATAATCAACAGCTCTGTTATTGGACTTAAGGCCTACTCAACAAGAGGAAACTATAATTGGTATAGCTGACTACTCAGTGAGTGTTAGTGAAGTCATAGGTATTAGTGGTAAACATAGGATTACTAATTTATTAAGCTAGTATAATCCCTAACAACAATCTATACTCAAATACTTGTCCTTATATCACAGATAACAGTGGTCTTCACCCCTCATGAAGGAGACTTCTCTTTGCTGCAAATGGAGACCACTACAGGAAAATACAACCAACCAAAATGTAGAGTTGTAGAACTAGTCCCAATGGATACCTCATTCCTGCATCTAAGGCTCAGGGAACATTGCAGAAGAGGTGATTGTTAGATTTTGGTGCACAGCTTAGAATAGATAACACCAGGCAAAGGTGGGGAGAGAAATGGAAGAACATGGTGGGGAGAAGAAAGCGAGGTCAGGGAGTTCTGCCTATTTATATGGGCGATGATATAGTCTTTTCCCAGGTAAAGGTGAGGTAGCCAGGTGAATTCTGGGAGTGTATAGCAGTTGCCTTGGCAACAATGTAGGGTCGCCTGGATGTGACATCATTAAGGTCAGGCTGATACCAACATACCTCCCTTTTTCTTATTATAAAGAGAAGAAAAAAGGGGAGGGAAAGCTGATGGTGAAAGGGGAGTCAGGACACTGTGTCTCTTGAACTACTTCCTGCTGTGTAGGGGCGTAGTCTGTTGTGGGGAGCAACTGGCTTTCATCATTGGGGTCCGCTTGGTAGATGTGTGTATCAGGTTCCTCTGTGGACAGCAGCTGGTAATCCTGTAACAGGAACTGATTAATAAATTGATTAGAAATAATACCAGGAGGATGACTTAAAAGGTTGTTACAAGAGAGTATCTGATATATATATTTATCTATCTCAGAACTGGAGGTCTCACATTCCCGAAAAATGGCATTCTTCTTGGAAAAACTGGTGAAGACCATCTTCTTTAGCTGTCAGGACATCTGGCACCAGTCAGTTCTGAAGCACCACAGCTGGAATCCCATGGGTCTTGTATGTAGAAACAAGTGTCTTGCAGTGTTGGTACAAGAAGTGAACCTAGCATATGTATCTGACAAGCCCAATAGGGGCAGCCCCCATAATCATCTGGCCAGTTTCTACAATAATCTTCTATCTGGGCAAAAAGAAAGCAAGTATAGAGAACATAATATTTAGATGGGATAACAGATACAGGGATGATGGCAATTTAGATTGGTTCTTGGCATCCGGGTATGGAGCAGTTTCCTGACCCTGTTTGGAAAGATTGTTTGTTATCTGTGGGTGTCTCTTGAACCTCGAACCTCCAGATGTAAGGGCTGACCTGGATAGAAACAAACAGCCGGGGGAAGACAAGAAACCCATGTCTAGTCCAATGAGGTCGAGCTCAGCTGCCAGAGTGGGGTCTCATTTTCTGGGATTGAGGACAAGGCGGGTGATTTCGATGTCCTCTGGAGCTTAATAGAGCACAGTCCTGTTAGGGTCGACGTGTATGAAGATGAATTGATTATAGATGGAGGGATGAAAGGCTTGAAGTGAGACAAGTGGACCCAATGAGGGAGTCCTTCAAGTTTAGCAGTTGTAGGGGTCACAAGGATTATCTTAAAAGGACCCTGCCATTTGTGAGCGAGAGGTAAGAGCCAATGATCTGGAGGGAGAGAAGAACTTGGTCTTCAATATTGACAGGCAGTGGACAGGAGACAGTATGTGGTTGAGGTAGATGGTGGTCAGCAAAGTTCCACAAGAGAGAACGGAGGTGGCAAAGTAATGGGGTGTGCAGATGGTCTGGGAGGGGAGAGCATTTAGGTGAAAGACCAGGAGTTAGAACTAGACGTCCATAAATGAGTTCAAAGGGTGAGATGAGGAGAGGCTGCTTGGAGAGAGCTCGTAGCCTGAAAAGAGCCAGAGGTAAGAGTTTTACTCAGTCAAGGTAAAGTTCCTCTGACAGCTTGACAAGAGTAGTTTTTAAAGAGCTGTTAGTTCTCTCTACCTTACCTGAAGATTGAGGGTTTTAAGGAATATGAAAATGCCAGGGGATATCTAGGGCCTTAGATAGAATCTGAGAAACTTGGGAAGTAAATTCAGGACCATTGTCTGACTGGAGGGAGGTTGGGACACCAAATCGGGGGATGATCTCCTTGAGGAAGAGATCAGAGACTGTCTGAGCCCTTTTGTTAGCTGTGGGAAAAGCCTCTATCTACCCTGAGAAGGTGTCCACCAAGACCAGGAGGTACTTGGCATGTTTGACAGCAGACATGTGAGTAAAGTCAAGTTGCCAGTCAGTTCTGGGAAGGGAACCTCTAGCCTGATGGGTAGGAAAAGGGGTGCTACGATACCTTGAGCTGGGATCTGACATCTGACAGATTTTGCAAGAAGCAGGGATAGATTTTAAGAAACTTAAGTCCTCAGGAGTAGGCTGTAAGTGGGTCTTAACAAAATAAGACAACGCTTGGCTGTTAAGATGAAAGAGTGGTGAAGATAGGACAGCATTTGCTGAGTGTCAGGGGGTGCAGGTGGGGATGTGGGTTGCAGTGGAAGAATCTCCTGGGGAGGGTGAGATGAGTCTAGGCCCCTAAGGGCCACAGCTGTAGCTGCCTCATCAGCTCAATTGTTTCCCTGGAGACAATAGAGTCATCTGTCTGGTGGGATCTGCAGTGGACAAACCCAATAGCTGTGGGGAGATGGGAGGCCTTTAGTATGGCTATAATCTGGTTTGCATTAGTTACTGATCCTCCTTTTGTGATAAGTAACCCGCGCTCCTTCCAGATAGCAGCATGGGACAGGAGGATATGGAAAGCATATTTGGAATCTGTGTAGATGTTGAGGGAATGTCCCTTTGCCAGCTGGAAGGCACGGATAAGGGTTATTAATTCAGCCTGTTGGTTGGTGGTATGAGCAGGAAGGGCCTGTGGCTCTACCACCTTGGTGTCTGATACTATGGCATAGCCAGCTTTCCTAACCCCTTCATGTAGAAAGGAGCTTACATCTGTATACAGGTAAAGATGGCTTGAGGCAATGTGCCCTCCTGTATGTATGAAGGATGAGGTAATTGTTCCTCTAAGGTTTCAGTACAGGAGTGAGATAGGGAGTAGTCAGTATTAGGTCGAGGAAGAAGATTGGAAATATTAAGAGATGGGCATGATTGAAAGGTAAGGGTAGAGTCTTCTATTAGAGCTACCTGAAGAGAAAGAACCCTGGAGGAAGGTAGAGTCTGTAACCCTTTATAAGTTAGGAGCTGTGACAATTTGTGAGAGGAGAGGACAGTTATAGGCAATCCCAGGGTTAGTTTCATTGATTCTCAAATAAGGAGTTCAGCAGCTGCTAAGGTATGAATACAAGGTGCCCATCCCTGGATGGTTAGATCTAGTCCTTTTGACAAATATGCTACGGGTACAAAAGATGGTCCTAGTTGGTGACCTAAGACTCCAAGGGCAAATTCCTTCTTTTCAGTTACATAGAGGGAAAAAAGACAAGTCAGGTCAGGGAGATGTAAGGCTGGGGCCTTAAGGAGAGCCTGTTGGAGCCTTTGAAAGGGCTTAATAACAGGTTTGAGAAGAGGTTTGTGGGTGGGGCCTAATGCTGCTTCATATAAGGGACAAGAAAGTAGGGAAAAGGAAGGAGCCCAGAAACGCAAAAAGCTAGCCATTCCTAGGAATGAAAAAAATCTCTTCCTTTGTAGAAGGAACAGTTAGAGACTGAATCAGTTTCTTTCTATCTAAGGTAATAGCCTTGTGGGTTGGGGTAATTGTTAGTCCCAAATAGGTGACTTGAGGAGTGGACAGTTGGACTTTAGAAGGTGAGACCCTGTAGCCTTGACTGGAAAGGAAATTTAGAAGAGCAGTTGTGCCAGCTTGGCTAATTTTTAGAGAGGGACTACAAAGAAGAACATCATCTACGTAAAGTACAATCTTAGATCTAGGGAGAGATAAAGAGATTAAGTCAGAAGCCAGAGCCTGCCCAAATAGGTGTGGGCTGTCCCAGAATCTCTGGGGTAGAACAGTCCAGGTAAGTTGGGTAGAAAAGTGGGTGTCAGGGTCTGTCCAGGTAAAGGCAAATATGTCCTGTGACTGGGTGTCTAGAGGGATAGAGAAAAATGCATCCTTGAGATCTAGGACTGAAAAATGAGAAGTCCCTGAGGGGATGGTAGAGTGAAGTGTATAAGGATTAGCTACAACAGGATGGAGGGGAACTACTGCAGAGTTAATGTGCCTGAGATCTTGAACCAGTCGATAGGTACCATTAGGTTTCTTAACTGCCAGTATAGGGGTGTTAAAGGGGGAGGAGGTGGGTCGAAAAAGTTTTTCCTTAAGAGGTTAGAAATGATAGGCTTAAGTCCCCTGAGGCTCTGGAGAGAAAGAGGGTATTGGGCTTGGCAGATGTACCTGGTTGAGTCCAGTAACTGGATGACAACAGGAGAATGATGTTAGCAACAGAGGGGTTCTGGACTTCTGAAACTTGAGGGTCCACCTGAGAAGCTGGTAAGGGAAGTAACATGTTAGTGTTAGTAGGTTGACTGGCTAAAAGGAGGAGGAGAGGAACTGCTGGCGAGCTTGGGCTTAAGCGAATTGGTGGAGCAAAGGAAATAGAAGCTCCCAACTTAGCTAAAATATCTCTTCCCAATAAGGGGACAGGACATGTAGGCACTACCAAAAAGGAATGAGTGAGAGGCACACCTCTAAAAATGCAACTTAGTGGGGGGGGGGGTCTGGTGAGGAAGGTAAGGTTGTCCTCCTACCCTGACAATAGGAAAACATGAAGGTGAGGTGGTCCCCAAAACTCCGTCAGAACAGAGTAAGTGGCCCCAGTGTCCAAGAGGAAGGAGATGGGTCTTCCACATACCATAATATCTACCTGGGGCTCCATGCTAATGATAGGCATGGTTGGGTCAAGAGAACTCGGCCCCCCGTCAGTCCTCTATAGCCAAGCCTAGAAGGTCAGCTGAAAGGTTTTCTGGGAGTGATGTCCCTCTGTTCTGAGTGACATGAGAGCAATCAGCAGCCCAATGACCCCTCTGATGGCACCTGAGACATGGTCCCCTTGGCTTGCTGGGGTTGGGGCAAGCCTTCGCCCAATGACCATGTTGACCACATTTAAAGCAGGAGCCAGGTGATCTCTGAGCCTTCAAAGACCAGGAGTCTGGGGTAGTGGCTGAGTCTGGTCAAATAGCCTTTGCCAGCATGTGGTATTTCTGTTTTGGGGCTTTCTCATCTCTCTCAAGGTACCTTGAAGGCCAGAGCCAAGACTTCTGCCTGTGGAGTTATGGCCCCCTCTCCAATCTCCTAAGTTTAGCTTTTATGTCAAGGTAGCTCTGGGAAGTTGCTTAGCTTCCAGGTTTTCAGGGTCTAGATTAGTGTACTGCAATAAAGCCTTTGTAAGGCATTCTAAAAACTGAGACGGGTTTTCCTGTTTGTCCTGGACAACCTCTTGGAGTTTCTCAAAGTTTACTGGCTTTAACACTGCCTTTCTTAGACCTGCCAGAAGACATGTTATAAATCTATCTCTGGCTAAGACACCACCTGTGGCATTATAATTCCATTGAGGATCCTGGTCAGGAACTGCCTCAGATCCGATTGGATATGTTCTGTCTGTTTGATGAATCTGATCTGCATGCGTTTTTGCCTCTTCCCAAATTCACCTGTGTTCATCAGGAAGCAAATTGCTAGTGAGAATCATGAACATCTATGAACATCATTAGAAATCAAGCTATAGGACTGAGTGATGTACTGGAACTCTTTGGTGAAGGCAGAGGAGTTAGGGGTGTAGGAACCCAGCCTGCTCTCTATTTGAGAAAGTTCACTCAATGAGAAAGGGACATGTACTCTGACCAGGCTGTGAACGCCAACCACTTCCCTTAGAGGAAGAACAGACACAGGTTTAGGTGTCCCTGGAGGAGAAGGAGTTGGAGGTTTGGCTGTGGCCTTAGAACACATGATAGGAGGGATGAAGGTTGGTGCCAACTTGGGGTGGTTAGCATGGCCTGCAGCTGGCACAGAAGGAGGGGAGGGACCTGGGGAGGTCGAGCCAGTGGTCTCTGAGGTACCCTGAGGTACCCAGCAGTTTGGGTTTTCAGCGGCATCAAAACCGGTTTGCGACAGAGGGGAGGAGTTTCGTCAGCTGGATCTAAGGGTGTGGTGTCATCTAATGGGAGTTGAGCAGGTGTCATGGCTAAGAGAACCTGGGGTGAAGAACAGGCAGAACACATGGAAGGAGTATAACAAAGGTAGACAAATGCTCAAATATAGGGGACTTCTTTCCATTTACCAGACTGCAGGCAGTATGTGTTAAGACCCCTTAAAATAATTGGGTCTAGCGTGCCACGAAGTGGCCACTTCAGTCCATTATCTAGAGGATACCGAATCCAGACCTTATTGCAGAGGTGTATCAATTTGGAAGGCCGAAAAGCAGGCATTAATCCTAGAGATTTGAGGTTTTTCAGTAGACAACCAAGTGCGGTGTCTGTGGGTACAGTCGTAGACAATGTTTTGCCCATTGGGTGATGGAGGTTGTTACTGAGCTATCAGTCGGTGTCCCGAAAGAAAAGCTGGCAACAAAAAATCAAGCAAACAGCCTAGATATCAGGTTGTCATGAGATTACCTAGGGGCCTCGGCAGAACTACTGGAGCTCGTGCCAGAAAGTAGCCCACCCGGTACCAGGATTTCCGGCAGCTGTGAGAGCTTGGGGAGAGCTGGGAGCTACTTTCATGGAGGGAAGATCACCCAATGGCCAATGTCCTAGGTCGTAGGTCAGCTAGAGGTCAGTCATATGGACTAGGGCAATGAAAAGCCAACCCTTTAGCCCAGTGAAGGCTGGCCAGGCTCTAACTGGGCGTCCAGGGTCCCTCCTGCCAATTGGAAGCTCCTTACCAATTAATATGGTGGTATGTGTTTGCAGGCTTGTGCAGTCTGTTATCAGGAAAGGTGGAACCGTGAGATCTGTGTTCCTGTCTGGCTCCCCAGCCCACGTGGCAGACCACCATGTGAGGGCCTCAGTGGCACAGCTCACATGGTGGAAGTTTTGCAGCAGCAGTGGAAATTCACATGGTAGGTGATGGCGGCAGAGTTGCGGCTGCGGAGGGAATGACAGACCACGTGCCTTCAGTTCTGCCTGGTTACAGTAGTGGCCAGCAGCAGCTGCACAGCTGGTTGCGGTACCCGAAGAATTCAGTCTCAGCCCAATGCACCACTGTTAGACTTTGGCCTGAAGCTTAGGACAGATAACACCAGACCAAATGGTTCCACGAGGGGGATTTATTTAGGGCGGAGGGCAAAGGTGGGGAGAGAAATGGAAGAAGATGGTGGGGAGAAGAGATTGAGGTCAAGGAGTTCTGCCTATTTATATGGGTGATGACATAGTCTTTTCCCAGGTAAAGGTGAGGTAGCCAGGTGAATTCTGGGAGTGTATAGCAGTTGCCTTGGCAACAATGTAGGGTTGCCTGGATGTGACATCACTAAGTTCAGGCTGATACCAACATACCTCCCTTTTTCTTATTATAAAGAGAAGAAAAAAGGGGAGGGAAAGCTGATGGTGAAAGGGGAGTCAGGACACTGTGTCTCTTGAACTACTTCCTGCTGTGTAGGGGTACAGCCCGTTGTAGAGAGCAGCTGGCTTTCACCATCGGGGTCCACTCAGTAGATGTGTGTATCAGGTTCCTCTGTGGACAGCAGCTGGTAATCCTGTAACAGGAACTGATTAATAAATTGATTAGAAATAATACCAGGAGGATGACTTAAAAGGGTGTTACAAGAGAGTATCTGTTTTATATGTTTTTTTTTCTTTTTTTTTCACTAAATTCGGGCTGATACCAACAGTGATGACATTGTAAGAACAGGATATCAGGGAGTTTGCTGTGAGATTATGTCTCCTAATTATGCCAGAAACTATGCCCATGAAGTTTCACCAACACAACTTTCCAAACATGGGCTGAACAGAGGCAACTCTAATGGTCATACTAAATAGTACTTGGGAAAAGCCCATGAGGCCTCAACCCTATCTATAGAATTACAGGCAACTAAGAAATGCTGAACATGGGAGAAATAGTCTTCTCTACAGAAGAACACATTGATGTGTTTATAAAAAGATAAAGAAGAGAGAGAATATGTTTGGTGGAGGTGTAGTCAGGTGTGGGGGCAGGGGATGCCTCCGTGGGCCCATGCTGAGGCATCCCTTCTCCCTGATGGACCACCCACAAAACAGTACAATATGGAACAGAGTCTATTCAGGGTATGGGGAGGGGAGTCAAGAGGGTAGTAGAGACAGAGAAAGGCAGGGGGAGGGGGGGGGAGGGGAGTAGAGAAGTAGAGGCCGGCCATGAGCATGTGATGAGAGAGGGGGAAAGGGAATGGGAAGAGAAGGGGGAAGAGGCAAGAGGACATCGAGGGAGCAGGAAGGCAGGAGCAAGAGCAAGAGGGAGTGGAGGGGTCAAGCAGCCTCTTTAACAGTGAGTCAGGCTTACCTGGCTGTTGCCAGGTAACTATGGGGTGGAGCTTAGACAAAACGCTAGCACACAGCATTTGATTTTTCAATAACAAATTGCCAACCCTGAAAACATATATACGAATAAGAAGTCTTACATCAAACTTCTAAACGTCTCCATGGTAGTCTTGTGATTTTTTTCTTTTATTCCTGAAGATTTATTTTCTTTTTTATTTATGCATATGTATGAGCATGTTTCCACAGAGATTAGCATCTGATGTCAGATCCCCTGGAGTTGAGAGTTAGAGAGCATTGTAGACTGTAGGGAACTGAACTCCAATCCTTGCAAGAATGGCAGCCTTAAGTACTAAGCCATCTCTTCTTCTCCTGTTGTGTGACTTTTCATGAGGAGGCTATTTCTATCACCTCAGATAATAATGACAATGACAGACTTCAGAATTGATTCAGTCTAAGCCCACCATGTTGAGCTGATGAGTTTATTGGAATTACTTACAAAATCATTGGTGACGATTCCTTTTAGAAGGATGGGTGACTGGGGTAGCTCTTTGCTAAAAAGCCCACCTCAGCATGACTGACACAGAACTACAAAAATCAGTATCCCCTTCCTTCTACAACAGTGGTCCTCAACCTTCCTAATGCTGTGACCCTTTAATACAGTTTCTTATGCCGTGGTGACCCCAACCATAAAATTATTTGTGTTGCTACTTTGTAACTCTAATTTTGCCTCTTTTATGAATGAAAATATAAATATCTGATATGGAGAATGTCTGATCTAAGACATCACCAAAGGGTCATGACACATCGTAGGTCCAGAACTGCTGTTCTATAAGTGTAGAGAGCCGCGGCGGGTGCTGGCAAAGTCCGCCATCGCTAGGTGGCGCTATCAGCCATAATTCTTCCTAGTAAACAAGTAAATTGTGCATGTGCCATGGTAAAAGCCCGCCAAAGTTAAAGCCCATCCCACGGCGTTTGGCGCGCAACGAGTAAGCAGCCGATCAGAGGTGAATACACTGCTCTAGGGTATATAGGAGTGCTTTCCCAGGCCTGGGGGTCTTCTTCCACCATTTTGGTTTTTGGGAATAAACGTGTTCATATGGAAGGATTCCGGTGTGTGTGTTCTTGCCGGCGAGACGACTGCACGCGCGCACCACAGTTGGTGCCGAGAAACCCGGGAGAATTTACCATCGCCGGCACTGTTTAAGAAGACCCTCCACTCGCCCTCCACGCGTGGAGTGAATCCAGAACCGTAGAACGAGGTAATGTTCTCTGAGAGATATGTTTCGATTTGATTTAATTCACTTCCCTCCCCAGTTGGCAGGAACTTTAGAGGCTCTCACCATGGTGCTAGCAGCATTAGTTTTCTTCCTTCTGGTTCTCGTGAGGGTTCGGGGAATAGTAGATGGATTACAAGTCAGCATGTCAGAAACAGAGAAAGGAAAGAAGCGCTTAGAAATTCAGAAAGGAAAAGAGAAAAGAGACGTATTAAGGAAATCAAGCCTCCCCAAGAACCAATTCACGGGGACGAAAGATGAGAGGAAGAACACTCTTGGGAGAGACGGGAGGAAAGTAAGCCTCAGAAAGAGATCTCTTTATCCGGTAAAGGAAGTGCTGGGACTTGATGCCTCTGAGTCGGAGGGGATAACTTCCTCAGAGGACTCAGATGAAGAGATAGATGAAGAGGAAAGATGCCAACCAGATAAACAGTTGCCGCAAAATCTAAAGCAGAGGAAAACGAGAGATAGAAGCCGGATGGCCTCTCGGCCTGTAGCGCCCTCCCAACCTAATGTTCCCGGCGCACTTCCGCCTCATGTGGACAGGCGCTGCTCAGGCTCCTTCCTTTCAGAGGAAGACAAGAGAAAAATGTTACAAGCTTTTCCAGTGTTTGAGGACGTGGGAGGAGGCCGTGTCCACACACCTGTAGAGTATGCTTCTATCAAAGAATTTGCTGAATCGGTTAACAAATATGGAGTTGATGCTAATTTTACAATTATGCAGCTTGAGAGATTTGCCACTATGGCAATGACTCCGAATGATTGGCAGAACACAGTAAAAGCTGCTCTCCCTAATATGGGACAGTATATGGAATGGAAGGCTTTGTGGCACGATGCTTCTCAAGCACAGGCAAAGGCCAACACTAATGCGGAGGGCAACCAGAGACAGTGGACTTTCGAATTATTAACAGGGCAAGGACAGTATGTTGCTGACCAGACTAACTATGATTGGGGAGGATATGGCCAGATTTCCGCCACCGCAATTAAGGCATGGAAGGCCCTCTCGAAAAGGGGCGAGGCTGGAGGAAATTTAACAAAAATATTACAAGCCCCCCAGGAGTCCTTCTCAGAATTTGTTGCTAGAATGACAGAAGCAGCAGGCAAAATTTTCGGAGACCCAGAGCAAGTCAAGCCATTGATCGAGCAATTAGTATATGAAAACGCCTCACCAGAATGTAAGGCAGCTATTACCCCTAGGAGAAACAAAGGGCTGACAGATTGGATAAAGGTCTGCCGAGGTCTTGGAGGCCCACTGACTAACGCTGGCCTGGCAGCAGCTATCCTGCAGGGCCAGAGCCGCTCAAGTCCTGGCGGCCGTAAAGTATGTTATAATTGTGGTAAACCGGGTCATTTGAAACGAGAATGTCGTACTCCTATACAAAAGAAAACCCCTGGGTTATGTACTAAATGCAGGAAGGGATATCATTGGGCCAATGAATGTCGCTGGGTTAAGGACATTCAGGGAAGGATTATTCAACATGATCCCTCCCCTATAGGAAGAGATGAAAATATTTCAAAAAACGAATATCCGGGCCCAATGTCTCAGGGCCCCCAAAAATATGGGACACAAGCCTACAACCGGGGGAGACCTCTAACTGCAGAGCTACAAGAGGTTCCGCAGGGTTGGACCTCCGCTCTATCTCCCAATTCTTATTAATGCCACATGAGGGTGTGCAACCTATCCCGGTTGATTTTAAAGGTCCCCTGCCTGAGGGAAGCGTTGGCCTCATTCTAGGCCGCTCCTCTCTTACCTTGAAGGGGCTTGTGGTTCATCCTGGTGTGATAGACCAAGATTATACAGGGGAACTTCAAGTTCTCTGTTCTTCTCCACAAGGCATATTTTCTATCTCCCCTGGAGATAGGATTGCTCAGTTGGTTATTCTTCCAAGTTTACATAATTGTTTTCCATCCACCGGGGCGCCAAGAGGTGCCAATAGGTTCGGTTCTTCAGGAACTGACTTTGCTCATTTAGTAGTGGATCTCAAAACCAGACCCACTTTACAATTAACAATAGAAGGGAAGAGCTTTACAGGAATTTTAGACACAGGAGCTGATAAAAGTATTATTTCCTCTAACTGGTGGCCTAAAACGTGGCCTGTTACACAGTCATCCCATTCCTTACAAGGGTTGGGATATGAGGCCAACCCTACCGTCAGTTCACGCTCCTTGACTTGGAAGACGCCAGAGGGTCAGACAGGAAGCTTTATACCTTATGTGCTTCCTCTTCCCGTTAACCTCTGGGGAAGAGACATTTTACAAGACCTGGGACTGACACTAACTAATGAGTACTCTCAACAAGCTATTAATATTATGAAAAGAATGGGATATAAGGAAGGAAAAGGCCTTGGCAGAAAAGAACAAGGAAGGTTAAACCCAATTTTACAAGAAAGTAATACAGGAAGACAAGGTCTGGGTTTTCCCTAGTTGCCACTGAGGGCTCTTTGCCCATACCCTGGCTTACAGAGGAAGCCGAGTGGGTTCCTCAGTGGCCCCATCCTCTGAGAAATTGGAAGCTGCTACAAGGCTGATTGAGGAACAGGCACAGCTTGGTCATTTAGAACCTTCTACTTCTCCTTGGAATACCCCTATCTTTGTTATAAGAAAGAAATCAGGAAAAGGGAGACTTCTCCATGATCTAAGGGCCATTAATAAACAGATGCAGCTGTTTGGCTCAGTGCAACGAGGCCTGCCTCTGCTCTCTGCTTTACCTAAGCAGTGGAGGATAATAATTATAGACATTAGGGATTGCTTTTTCTCCATTCCCCTACACCCGCAAGATAGGCAAAGATTTGCGTTCACCTTACCTGCTGTTAATCACCTTGAACCAGACAAAAGATACCAGTGGACAGTTTTGCCTCAAGGCATGGCCAATAGTCCTACCATGTGTCAGCTGTATGTACAAATGGCCCTTGAACCTGTTAAGAAACAATTTCCTTCTCTACTCTTGATTCATTTTATGGACTATATTTTAATATGCCATAAAGAGTTGACCATTTTGCAGAACTCATATCCTTTATTAATTGCTACATTAAGACAGTGGGGTCTGCATATTGCCACAGAGAAGGTTCAAATTTCAGAAATTGGTTCCTTTTTAGGGACAGTTATTTACCCTGAGAAAATAGTTCCTCAAAAATTAGAAATTCGCAGAGATCATTTACATACCTTAAATGACTTTCAAAAGTTATTGGGTGATATAAATTGGTTAAGACCATTTTTGAAAATTCCCTCTGCTGAATTAAAACCTTTGTTTGACATTCTGGAAGGAGATTCTCATATTTCCTCACCAAGAACGCTAACACCGGCTGCAAACCATGCCCTGCGATTGGTGGAGGATGCCTTGCAAGAAGCTCAGCTAAAACGCATTGATGAGACCAAAACTTTTAATCTGTGTATCTTTAAAACCAGACATTTACCAACTGCCGTGTTATGGCAGGATGGGCCCTTATTATGGATTCATCCTAATGCATCTCCTGCAAAGATTATTGAATGGTATCCAGATGCGGTTGCTCAGCTTGCCTTACGGGGATTAAAAGCAGCTGTCACTCATTTTGGAAGGGAGCCTAAAGTTTTAATAGTGTTTTATACTGCACATCAAGTTCAAATATTAACTGCTACCTCTGATGTTTGGGCCGTGTTGGTCACCTCCTTTAATGGTCAAATAGATAATCACTACCCTAAACATCCCATTTTACAGTTTGCCTTAACTCAAGCTATTGTATTCCCACATGTCTTATCTCAAAAGCCGCTCCCGGATGGAGTGGTTGTTTACACAGATGGGTCAAAGACAGGTGTGGGTGCTTATGTAATTGATAATAAGGTCACTGCCAAACAATATCATGAGACCTCACCTCAAGTTGTGGAATGCTTGGTAGTTTTGGAGGTTCTTGAAACCTTTCCAGGCCCTTTAAATATTGTTTCAGATTCCTTTTATGTAGTAAATGCAGTTAAAGCCTTAGAAGTGGCTGGGCTAATTAGACCATCTAGTAGACTCGTAAAAGTTTTTCAAAAGATTCAATTCGCTTTAGTTAATAGGAGATTCCCGATTTTTATTACACATATCAGGGCTCACTCAGGTCTACCAGGCCCAATGTCTCATGGGAATGACCTAGCGGATCGAGCCACAAAATTGGTTGCTATCGCCTTATCTTCCAAATTAGATTTGGCCAAGGATTTTCATAAAAACTTTCATGTGACAGCAGAGACGTTACATCGTCGGTTTGAGATAACTAGAAAGGAAGCTAGAGATATAGTTACTCAATGTCAGAATTGCTGTCAATTTTTACCAGTGCCTCATGTAGGAATTAATCCACGAGGAATTCGGCCACTATAGATTTGGCAAATGGATGTTACTCACATCCCAACCTTTGGCAAATTACAATATTTACATGTTTCCATTGATACCTATTCTGGAATTATATTTGCTTCTCCGTTGACCGGAGAAAAGGCAGCACATGTTATTCAACACTGCCTTGAGGCATGGAGTGCCTGGGGGAAGCCTAAAATTCTTAAGACGGACAATGGGCCAGCATACACTTCTCAAAAGTTTAGACAGTTTTGTCGCCAAATGGAGGTAACCCATCTGACAGGCCTCCCTTATAACCCTCAAGGACAAGGCATCATAGAACGGGCTCATCGCACTCTTAAGTCTTATCTAATAAAACAAAAGGGAGGAGTCGAGGAGACTCTACCCTCAGTGCCACGAGTCACCGTTTCTATAGCACTTTTTACCCTCAATATTTTAAACCTGGACAGTCAGGGCCATTCGGCTTCTGACCGTCACTGTTTAGAGCCTGACAGGCCGAAAGAGATGGTGAAATGGAAGGATATTTTGACCGGACAATGGAAGGGCCCAGATATTGTTTTATTAAGAGCCAGGGGAGCGGTCTGTGTGTTCCCACAGGAAGAAGACAACCCGTTTTGGCTACCAGAGCGGCTGACGCGGCGACTCGCGATACTGGAAGGTGACACCCAGGCGGACCCTCCAGGCTCTGATGATAGCCCTTGTGCTGATCCAAGGGATACAGGTTCCTAGTATTTTTGTTTATTTTATCAAATTTCACCTTTAAGAATTGTACCAATGAAACCTGCTAGATGTCCCAGTGTTAAAATTCTGAAAGATTCATTCGCGCTATGGTTGCCAGAGTCACGCGATGGGTTCCCATCCCCGTGGAGACTCCTTCCACTTTGTCATTATTTAGACAAAAAAGAGATTTTGGTATAACTGCAGCCATAGTGGCGACGATATTAGTTACTGCCATTACCGCCACTGCCACTGAGATTGCTATGTCAACTTCTGTTCAGGTGGACACTACCCCCAATTGTCAGCCACGGTGACAGAGACTGTTAACCTTCTAACCTCCGCCAGCGCCCAACTAAAAGGCGGGCTAATGATCCTTAATCAACGCCTTGATTTAGTGAGAGAGAGATTAGATATCCTCTTTCAATTAGCCCAATTGAGATGTGAGAAAAAACTGGGTACACTTTACATCACCAGTGTACAGTATAAAAACTTTACTCCTGTAACTAATCTGTCCAGAAAATTGTTTCAGTATCTTACAGGAAATTGGTCAGAAAACTTCAGTGAGACACTCAGAAAATTGAGAGCAGCTGTGGTGAACATCAACTCGACGCGCGTGGATCTGTCCCTGACTGAGGGACTGTCCTCCTGGATTTCTCCAGCTTTCTTTTTCTTTTCTTTTTCTTTCCTTTTTTTTAAGTGGGTGGGAGTAGGCCTGTTTGGTATGCCCTATGTTGCGGATTAGCGTTCATTTTTTGGTTGGCTTGCAAACTCAGAGCTCAACAAAATCTTGACGAGGTTATTATTATTTTTTTTTCTTTTTTTTTTCTTTTTTTTTTTCTTTTTTTTTTCTTTTTTTTTTATTGGATGATTTATTTACATTTCCTATGTTGTCCCCTTACCCCATCCCCCACCACCCCCTCGGAACCCCCAATCCCCTCGCCCCTCCTCCTTCTTCTCTGTGGATGTAACCTCTATCTACACCCCCCCACTCCCACCTCCCCACCCTCAAAATTCCCACCCCCTGGGGCATCCAGCCTTCATGAGGTCAAGGTTCTCTTCTTCCACCTATGCCCAGCAGGGCCCTCCACTTTTACATATTCAGCTGAAGCCCTGGATCCCCCCCTAAGTGCTCCCAGGCTGGTGGTTTAGACCCTGGGAGCTGTGGTTGGTTGGTATTGTTGCTCTCCTCATGGTGCCACAAACCCTTTCAGCTCCTTCAGTCTTCACTCTAACTCCTCTATTGAGAACCCCACGATCAGTTCAATGGCTAGTTGTGAGCATCTGCCTCTGAATATGTCTGACTCTTGAAGGCCTCTGAGGAGATATCCATATCAGGCTCTTATCAGCATGCACTTCCTGTCTTCCACATCAGCATCTACCTTTGGTGATTGCACATGGGATAGATACTCAGGTGGGGTGGTCTTGAGACGGCCCCTCCTTCAGTTTCTGTCCCTCACTTTGTCTCCATATTTGCTCCCTTGAGTATTTTGTTGCTCCTTCTAAGAAGGACCGAATCACCCTCACTTGGTCTTCCTTCTTTATGGGCTTCATGTGGCCTGTGAGTTGCATCTTGGGCATTTCAAGGTTCTAGGCTAATATCCAATAATCAGTGAGTGAATACCATGTGTGTTCTTTTGTGATTGGCTTACCTCACTCAGGATGATAATTTCTAGTTCCATCCATTTACCTAGGAACCTCTCGAATTCATTGTTTTTAATAGCTGAGTAATACTCCATTGTGTAAATATACCACATTTTTTGAATCCATTCCTCAGTTGAAGGACATCTGGGTTCTTTCCAGCTCCTAGCTATTATAAATAAGGCTGCTATGAACATAGTTGAGCATATGTCCTTGTTATATGTTCGAGCATCTTCTGGGTATATGCCTAGGAGTGGTATTGCTGGATCCTCAGGTAATGCTATGTCCAATTTTCTGAGGAACCGCCAGACTGATTTCCAAAGTGGTTGCACCATCTTGCAGTCCCACCAACAATGGAGGAGTGTTCCTCTTTCTCCACACCCTCGCCAGCATCTACTATCACCTGAGTTTTTAATCTTAGCCATTCTGACTGGTGTGAGATGGAATCTCAGGGTTGTTTTGATTTGCATTTCCCTGACGACTAAGGATGCTGAACATTTCTTTAGATGCTTCTCGGACATTCGAGTTTCTTCCATTGAAAATTCTTTGTTAAGCTCTATACCCCATTTTTTAATAGGGTAATTTGGTTGTCTGGAGTCTAATTTCTTGAGTTCTTTGTATATATTGGATATTAGCCCTCTATCAGATGAAGGATTGGTAAAGATCTTTTCCCAATTTGTTGGTTGTC
>NW_021604567.1:2637743-2652613 GCF_004785775.1 Grammomys surdaster
CAGGATTCAGTTTCTCAACAGGACGGGAGCAGACCGACTCTGTGTCTTCTCCAGCCCAGAGGACCAGGCAGGGGCAGAAGGGCTTGACGAGGTTATTATTGCCCAGACGCTTGTAGCCATAGAACTAGGGGCTTTCCCTACAGTGTGGCTTTCGCTGCTTCGAAAATGAGCAGTCTCCCTCTCACGAGTGGTGGTGCTAAATGTTAGGCCATCAGCGTTGCACCCCAGAGGATTTGCCCATTACACTGGGTCAGTGTGGAGTCTTGGCCTGGCTGATCCTTGTCTGTGTAGCTGTGGTACCTGAATTTTGAGACAAACAGCCCTTGCACCTCTAGGAGATGACTCCATTGCACAGGGATGGGTGTTTGCATCTCTTTCTGTTCCCCTTAGCCCTTGCACCTAGAGGACTTGTTTCCATTGCACCTGGTAGGGTAAGGGAGACCGTCTTAAACTATCAGTTCTTGATCGCTTATTCCCCCAAGATGGAATTTGCTTGATCGGCCTTGAGTTTGAGTCATAACCGGTACCACACTAGACAGGCCAAGAACAGCCAGATAGATAACTCCATCCTTTTGTCTCCAGGCCAGCTGCCAATTGGTCCCAACGACGGGAATAAGCTGATCCCATATGCCAGAGGTACACCACGAATGGTGATTTTACCCGGTGACAGGCATTACGAGTGGCCACAACCTGGGGCGCACATTCTGAGAATGCCAGGTGTGGGTGCGCGACCCTTGTAGCCTAGACAGAGAGCTCACCATTCTTTGGTGCTGGCTGTGGAGAAATGTCAGCCAGCCTAGACACGGGACATTGACCAGTGCCTGTTTAACAAATCAAAAAAGAAATAGCCAGTAGACAGATTCCTCAGCCGCTGCACCCAAGGGCTTCTGGTAAAGACACCCTGTAAAGCCTCAAACATTTGAGCACCACCCTCTAAAGAGACTCGACCCGCCGTGAGACCCCCAAATATGGGAGTTACGTAACCTTCCCAGGGACCTCTACCACCCTCTGTTTTAAAACAAAAAAGGGGCAGATGTAGAGAGCCGCGGCGGGTGCTGGCAAAGTCCGCCATCGCTAGGTGGCGCTATCAGCCATAATTCTTCCTAGTAAACAAGTAAATTGCGCATGTGCCATGGTAAAAGCCCGCCAAAGTTAAAGCCCATCCCACGGCGTTTGGCGCGCAACGAGTAAGCAGCCGATCAGAGGTGAATACACCGCTCTAGGGTATATAGGAGTGCTTTCCCAGGCCTGGGGGTCTTCTTCCACCATTTTGGTTTTTGGGAATAAACGTGTTCATATGGAAGGATTCCGGTGTGTGTGTGTGTGTTCTTGCCGGCGAGACGACTGCACGCGCGCACCACATATAAGGTAATGTTTCAATCCAGACATACAGCTACCCTACAGAGCTCTGGGTGCTTATTCAGTTATTTCATGCCTACAAGGTATATGACAGGCCTTCAGATTAGAAGTGTGTGATCCAGAGAGAGTAAAATCAACTTCTTTTACATTTGGATGTGAGAAAACAACTAACCTGCAGATTGAATGGTACTATATCCTTTCCAAAAGAGATTGTTTCACAGGGCCATGACCAACTATCGATGCTTCCTTGCTCAGTCAGTAGCTGCTAGAAACTGAGGGAGAGAATGTAAACACATGAAGGAAGCTGGGAACACGAGCAAAGGGTAAGAAAGGGTTAATTTTTAGGACGAGCCCTCTGAAAAATAATTGCGAGCCAAGTGAAAGGGGAGTTGGCCTGAGAGTCCGTTCTTGTAGCACTGCTCATCATGTGGAGAAATACTCATCTCGAGCTGAATGGCCATCGTCAGAAGCTTGGAGCATTTGCTTTTTTGTACTGCAGTTTGGCTAGCGGCTTTGTGTAGGTGGACGTACTTGAGAAAAAGACTTACGTTAGCTGACTCTTCCCCAATTAATTAGAAATCAAAGAATTAGCCTTTTGTGACCTGATTAGAGGACTATCTTACCATGATGAAGGTAGTAAATAATTGTTTTTAAAAATCAAATTTTAGCCCAGAAATAACTCAGTGGCGTGGGTCTTAGACTGAAAACAAGCAAAGTTCAGGAAACAAGAAGAGCCCTCTTTCCCTCAATGAAATGTCCATTAGCAACGTGTGAAGAAGCAGCAACAAAGGCCCCAGTGTTCCCTTTAGAGGGCCCTTCAGAGTCTAGTCTGTCTGTAAAATGCTTTCGTTTGCTAATGTGGCCTGAATCCCTGACAAAGGCAGGCGTTGGGGCTTGGCTTCCAGACTCTAATCCCTGGAAGGGAAGGGAAGCCTTCCTTGGATAGCTTTGTAATGAGCTTGTCAAACATTTTAAACCATTTAACAGAAAAAGTATTGTGATGACAAGACACAGCATCTCCAGTTCTGGAGCCGCAAGTGCAGGGAAGCAACCGGAAGACTCTTCCGGGTCCCAGCTGCGAAGGCTCGCAAGCAAACTCATGGGTAGAACACTTCTGTGCTACTCTCTTGGGATAATTAGTTTTGACTGTGCTTATTGGCTTATTTTGCATCTGTTTCCCCACAGAATTTGTTATGAATGTTTTGCTGTAAATAATAAATCTCCCAGTTAATCTTAAGTTTCCTTCGGAAGGCTAATAAAATCACGATTACAGTCACGTCTTGGTTTGCTCTCAGAAAGGACATTGGGGCAAAAAAACGAAACAGAGCTGGATGGAATCTCCCTTTCTTCAGCCAGTTGAAGATTAATTTTCAGACGCTTCTTTCCAAGCTAAATACAGTCAGTGCTCTGTTCGTTCCTGTCCGTCTAAATGGCTGAATCTAATACCATCTTGTTCAGGGGATTAATGTACTTATTGTTCGGATTTAACAATGGGTTGGCTTTATGGCTGCCAAGCTCTATAAAAGTGCACTAGCCACACTCCTTATGATGATTGCTGGGGTCAAAGACAGGACTCCCCTCTATCAAACAGCAGTCTTTTCCCAAATCAAACAGGCCTAAGTGCTTTAATTCTTCTTTGAAATTAACAGAAAGGGAAGACTGGCGAGGGGGAGAGACTGTAGATTTCATTCAGACTAAGAAGTCGGGGCTCTTGCATAAGTAACACTCTGACCATCTTCATGTGATCTGGAAGAAACTGAAGGGTGAGGTAGCACTCGCTGATAATCGCCTCTGGTTATAAACTGTGTTATGAGAAGTGGAGGGATGGGGTGGGGTGGGGGGAGAAGTAGAAAGTGGAAATGTTCACAGCCATTGGTTTCCAGAAATTTCTCCTATTTCTCTTTCCATTTTTCTTCCTCCTTTTCTTTCTTTACTTCCCCCTTTTCTTTGGATGAACTATCTCATTTATTTTATTCAATGGCTTCTTTTCATTTACACTGCTTGTGAGGAGTATTGTTTTGTGTGCGTGTGTGTGTGTGTGTGTGTGTTAGAGAGAGGGTGAGGGGAGAGTAGAATGAATAAGGAAGAGAGTTGGAGTTCTCTAGTTCCCACCAGGAAAGGAGCCCTGTAACTATCTTTAAATGGTAGAGTGGAGACCATCTGTCTATATGGAGAAGCTTGTCAGTAACCTCTGTTTATTTTAGCACCATCTGCTAGGTTCAAGGTTAGGAGAACTGGGTGGGAAGTTTATATTGATGCTTTTTATGCTCAGCCTCTATTTTATATGAGCTCAGATAGTAAGTAGCTAGTTACCCAAAGCACAGTTCTGCAGTCTGAAAATACGATCTTTATTTCTCTGGTATATCGCTACTAATTTTAATGACTATAATACTTACAACAGGATAGACACATGGCACACATATTACATTTACTTATTTAATCTTCATAAAAAATCTTGGGGAGTGAGCAATATTATTATTTCTATTTGTGGTAGTTAGCTTTCTATTGCTGAAATAAATAATAAAAAATGGATTCTTTTGATATAACCAACTGGTCTTGTTGCCTTTTGGCCTGCACTGAAGCAGAACACCACAGTAGGAGTGCATAGGAAGAAAATATAGGTAAGAATAAACAAAAGCGAGGAAGTGACCAGAGCCCGAGAACCATGATCAAGAACATAGCCCAATAACCAAAAGGCTTCTCAGGAGGCTCCACCCCTTAAAGATCTTACTACTTCCCATTAACCTAAGAAGCTGGGGACCATGCGTTCATCCAGTAGGTCCTTGGGGGAACTCATCCAAACTACACTGCAGGTTTTTCTAAGAAGGAAAGTAAGGCTCAAAGAGATTAAATATAAGGTCAGATAACTAGAAGCTAGAAGCTGGAGGTTAACGAGATGCCTAATTTTAAATTGTCAATTGACAGGATCTAGAGTCATCTGGGAAGAGGTTCTCCATGAAGGGGTGTCTAGACTAGGCTGACTTGTGGACATGTCTGGTGGGGGTATTGTTTAACGTCAATTGGTATGGGTAGATACAGCTCAGTGTGGGTAGCACTGCTATTCCTTGAGTTTGGTTCCTGAACTGTATAAAGAAGGAGGATGTGAGCTGATCAGGAGCCAGCATGCCTGGGTTTATTTGTCTCTTTGTATCGAAATGTTTCAAGTTCCTACTGCTTTGACTTCCCATAATTCCCACAAGGATGGGTTAAATGTGAGGTAAAATGAATTCTTTCTCCCCTAAGTTTCTGGGTGTCAGGCATTTGATCGCAGCATCAGAAGTGAAATGAGGATAGTTAGAGATCAAGGAGACGTGAGATTCCTGTCCGTTTGGCTTGCCCAAAACTCTAATCCATCCTTTGTTGAAGTAACTCCAAGCAAACTCCTTGTTGCATAGCTTACTATTATTGTCTTATCTTCATAAAAGTTTCTCTTTTAATTTTGTATGTGAGAAACTGGATCTGGGAAAAGAAATACTTAGGATTTTTCAAGAATAGCTATAACGTTAAGACAGAGGTTATAATTTCAGTAGAATTTAGGAAAAAATTCCTATGATTTTTTTTTCAGTCAATTTTCAAAACATCAAGGTAACAAAGTCATTTGAATCTGGATCCTGCTAGTTATAATTGCATGAAAATTTCATCCAGTTTATATTGATACTTGCCTTGGCATAACTCTTAAAAATGCTTAAATAAATAAATAAATAAATGAAGGAAGGAAGGTTATTTCTTAAAAGAGAATAACCCATTCTAGGTATGCTTGATACAACTTATATCTGTATACTATAAAATGATTTATCATTAAGACTATTTTTTGCTGAGTTTTAGGAGCACCAAATGTATTAGTGTTGAGTCCTATTATTGAGTTTAAATGAAGGAAGCAAAACCGCACAACTACTTCCACACACAACTTTGATTCTGATTGATTTTCTATGCATAATGTCCACAAACACACACGTTAGCTACAAGTTGGAAGTTTAAATGAGAAGGCACATCTTTTAGTCACGTTGATATTCTGAAATTACATTCCTGAGAAACACTTGCTTTTCTGTATCTGACGGTCATTTGCAGCAAAAGTCTTCCTTCTCTGAACCCCTGACAGACAAGTGAACCCCTAATATGATGAGCTTTATTCATGGACATGGACAAAATGCACGGAGCCCAGTGCTTCTCTGCTCCCCACTCAAGTTGATTCTTCTTGAACAGCTGCCCTTCTCCATCATTCCATCATTTCCACAAGGACTGTCATCTTCTTTCTCCAGATTTCCCCATGAACAGGATGCACCTGGGTCCTCAGTAGCCGAGGGGTAGGATGTTAACTGAAACTACGTTGTGCTGACTCTATATTCTGTATTTATATCCAGGATACCATGGTGGAAGAACCAGAAAGCTTATGGGCCTGACCATTTCTATCTGGAGGTTTACTTGATGCTGTTCTTCATTTCTGTTCTTTCTGATCCTGGAGTCTAAGTTTAATCACAATATTGTGAACTATCCACTAGGCATCCAATAATAATGTTTTGGATTTTGTTTAATTTAGCTGGAATCAGTTTCTGCTGCTCCTAAAACCCCACTCCCCAGGCACTCCTATAGTACACCCTATTACTTCCCCCTACTTCCTCTCTACTTCCTTTCTACTTCCTCTCTACTTCTTTCCTATTTTCCTCCTTTCTGCCGTCTCTCTTTTCTAATTATCTCATGTTTTTATTTCCCGTGCTTAGAGGTTTTGAAGGATGAATGAAAAATGAAAAGGCTAATGCAAAAAATAGAAAAAAAAGAAAATATTTGGAAGGTTGTTAATCCCAACTGCTTTATTTATTTTTCTTTTCAACTAAAATGAAAGGTTCCTTGGCCATATGTTGTAGATCATTCCAAGTCTTATGGGAATGCAGTAAAATACGATTATTAATAGCAAAACAAAACAATACAAATGGCAAAGCAAGTTGATCCTCCCTCTGAATTTTTTATTCACTTTTAGAATGTTGGTCTTTCAAACACATTCATGGCTCATGGCTTGTCTAAACTAATTAGATAATTTGAAGGCTACAATATTTATTTTTCAAAGGATCACTGCCAGATCTGTCTTACAAAAAGCAATTAACAAAGTTATTTTTGGAAGTTAATGTTTCTCTGTAGCAAGCTGAGAGAATTTAAGTTTTTATGTCCAGAGATGGTGTCATTGAAGGTGCATTTAAATATTTAGCTAAAAATTAGAAGGCCCGAAGCTACAAAGTTTACTTGAAAGAGAAATGAGTCTCATCACCAGGAGTTTATCTCTTAGGCTTGCTTGCATGCATGGTCACCAGAAGTCTGTTTTGTTCTCGGTTCCCTCCTCGGGACATTCACCAGCTGTTGCTTCCCTTAAACTGTAAACTCCATCTTCCTGTACTATCCAGGCTGCTATAGGCACAGACAGTCCAAAAATCTGAAACACTTTTGCAAATAACAGTGGTTAACAGTGATAGGAATACATTGTAGAACCAATGCAGGGCCCTCTTACACCAACACAGCAGATTCAGGTAGTATCTCAACATAAATCACTTACAGAGCAAAGAACTAGGCCCACCTACATCAGTTCTATGATTTGTTTTTCGCTTCTGAGCATAGTCATAGCAGACTCATATAGCTGATTTCTATCTCAATCTGTCAAACTTATTTTTTCATTTGTCAGCAAACTATCTCCACCTTAATTAACAATGCATTGAGTTTTGTCTTGCTTTTTTTCATTGATAATAAAGCATTCAGTCCATTTGCCGTTTATTTATTTTTAAATTTTATTTATTTCTTTATTATTTATTTATTCATTCATTTTTATGAGCATTGGTATTTTACCTTCATGTTATGTCTGTGTATCACATGATGCATGTCTGGTGCCCCTAGAGGCCAGAACAGGGTTATAGGTCCTCTGGAACTGGAGTTACAAACAGCTATGAGCTGTCATGTGGGTGCTGGGAATCAAACCCAGGTCCTCTGGGGGAGCAGCCAGTGCTCTTGACCACTGAGACATCTCTCCAGCTCCCTGTACTTCTTTTAATATCTAACATGCTTCTTGATCTTGTTTTAATGTTTTGGGCTTTATAAAAATAAGGTATTTGTTTGTTCCAACTAATAAGTTTAAATAGAAAATTAGATCCAATCTTGCATTTCAGATAAACTCTTATACCTCCTAATACATAAAAATCTTTCTTTGAATGCAAAAATAATCATTGGGCTATTATAAATATTGTGCCAGAAATGGCAAGAAGGGTTTATTACTCCAATTTTAAAATAGTCAGATGAGTTTAAAGCAAGACAAACAGTTTTGAGTATCCAGTGGATTTACAATTAACAAAAAATTTCAATACACACAAAATTTGGGGGCAGTCAAAATTTGTTTTTGAGATTAAACCATTGAGGAATCAGGAAATAAAGTGATTGGATTCAGGAACAATCTCTACTGAGCTGGTGTGAAGCTAAAAGACAGAGCAAAATCTCATACCCAGCACCCACTCTTCCTCCCTCTAGACCAGATAGAGACGAGCTGACACTGGAGGGATAGAGAGATGCTTAACCAAGGCCATGGAAAATGTGCAGCCACAGTGACTTACCACACTGTGAAAGCACTTCACCTTTTTCGTATTCCATGTTCTTTACCTATAAAATCATATACGCAAATATACATTAGCAAATTAGGTTTTCTCTTTAATATGTTATCATAAGAAATATTGTCCTTCCTTCCAACCTAAAGAAATGTACAAAAAATGATGAGTGTATCTAATACACCCTATTGGATTATCTGTTTATTTTATTATCTTTAAGTGAATTAAAACACATATTTGTAGGAAAGTGATAGTAATATAGATAATTTTGTCTAGAAAATACAGTGAATTTTATCAAAATTTCTCTATTGTATATATGAACCAATCCTGAATACATTTGTACACTTGTGTCAGAATGCCTGATTATAACATTATGGGGAGCCTACCAGAGATGACCACTCAGAGACAATGTTTCAACCTACTGGAAGTCTTTATTCCAGCTGTGTGGGATTACACTCAGGTACTTGGGGGATCTAGTTTTAGCCCTGTGTATCTAGAGCATGGGATGTTTTAAGGTAAAACCACATTTTGGCATCTTCTTTGGCCACTGCAGAGGAGTTTCAGAGAAGCAAGCTATTACTTTAACAGAAGCTGAGATAAGTTAGTTGGGGTTTCTTGATTTGGGGTTCATTGAGCAGAGCTGGGTAATGTTCCATGGGATTCTCCATCAAGAGGGTCAAATTCCAGTTAAACTTGAAATGGTCTGCCTCTGCAAGAATACAAGATGGCGGATCCTCTATCACAGTAGTGTACAGACATTCCAAAAATGTTTAAGCCATTCTTACCATCATCCTAATCTTTTGTTAATTAAATGAATTAAGTAAATTCTATTGACTTTGCTCTTTTTAAATCATATTTTAAAAAACAAAACTGAAATGATGATGGAAATGAAAAACACAGTAGGTCAAATAAAGAATTTATCAAAGAGTTTATTGGGAAGTCTCATCAATATAATGGATTACGTAGAACAGAATATCATGATATGAACCCAAAAGAGAGAATTGGATTATTCAGTCAAGGTCAATAATAAAAAAATTAAATGCATGAATGGGATATACAAGGACTTTGTCAAAACACTATGAAAAGGTAAAACCTATGTATTACAGATATACAAGAAGGAGAATTTCACTCAAAAGACATAAACATGTATTTTAATAAAGCCATAGAAGAAAACTTCCAAACTCTAGGGAAAGATACGTATCTAGATACAAGATTATATGGAATGACAAGTAGTTAGAACCCAAAATAGAAACTCTCCACAAGGGGGCCATGGAGATTGCTCAGTGGTTAAGATCACTTGTTGCTCTTGCAGAGATCCTGGGTTTGAGTCCCTGCACCCACATAGTGGCTCACACTTACCTGGAAATCTAGGAACTGTCTATCAGATGCCCTTTTCTGACTTCTGTGAGTATCAAGCACATATATGGCACACATATTACATGCTGACAGAACATTCACATGTAAAATAGAATAACGTTTTTAAAGAAGAAACTTCCATGGTATGAAATAGTAAAAACATCAAATTGCTGAACAGAGAAAGTATATTGAAGGCTGCAAAAGAGAAGGGCCAAATCACATACAAAGGCAGGGCAGTTAGAATAACTGCTGGGTTTTCAATCCAAATCATGTAAGCAAGAAGGACTTAGACTGATGTCCTATGAATTTAAGAAAAAAACACCCAACACAGTGTAGTATGTGCAACAAAACTATCATAATTGACTGTGATGAAAGCAGGCGAAAGGAATCCGTGACTACACACTCAGCCCACAGAACCTGAGTCTTAAGAAAAAGGCAAACACACTGAAGAACTTAAAGGAGGAAATAATATGTGAGGTTCTGCCTTTCATCAAATGAAGAAGACTGAGAAAGTTCCAAACACCACAGAATGATTATGATGACACAGAACAACACATACCATATCAGTAATAAATCTGAGTGCCATTGTTTTTAATTCACCTATCAAAAGACACACAATAGCTGATAGAATTAGAAGACAGAGTCTCTTTCTGCTGCCTTCAGGAAACACACACTACTGCAGATATCTACTCTCCACGTTATCATGTATACTTCTCTATCAATAACCCTAAGCTATGATTTGCCACACTCCATCTGGGCTATTCTTAACTCCTATTGGCCAGCCCTCATGTCCATGTTTTTATGACTCACTTATTTACCTCATGGCATCCTATCCTTTCTCCACACTCTTCTCCCTTCGTGGTCTCTCCTCAGACTACAAGCTGAGGAACAGAAGCCCCATGTATTCTGCCCAGCTATAGGCTGTCAGCATTTGTGTTCAACCAATAGTTTTAAACTAAGGAACGAGGTCACATAACATCACACATTGTATGTGAGGATTCTTTTTTCTCTGAGGCGGCCAGGGCCAGTATTTAGCATTATAATAGATAGCAATAGACCAAACCTCAACAGAAGATGCTTTGAGTGTGACCCTCAAAATTTCATGTGCAAAGAGTTTAATAAAGTTAGAAATGTAGACTTCTTAATACAATTGTGACAAGAAAATTACTAGGTTACATTACCAAGACTGAGACAGTGAATAGCCTTCAGTGGTTTCAGAGCATACTCCATATGCTGTCAAGTCATCAGATTTTTCTTTTTTAATATAGTATTTTAAGAAAGGTTTTGTATTAGGTTTGTTTACTTTATCCAACAAGACACATCCTTGAGAGCTATATTGCAAATGAGAATCCTGGCTTAGTATTACTGACTTTTGTCACATGAAGTAAGGTGATTTGAAAGTCTGTGTGTTAATTCCTGAGTCCACAAATTCCTGAGGTGACTACTAGAAGAATAGCCTGCTCACATTCATGGAGGACACTCACAAAGTCTCATGTGTGCTAGGTTAACGCTCTACTGCAGAGGTTCACGCTCAGTTCCCAAACTCAGTTACTAATTACTTCAGTACGGAACACTCTCTCCTTGAGCACTTTGGTAGCGTCTTAGAATAAAAGAGTATACTTAAACAGATGTGGGGAATCTGTTTTAAGGCTTATCTTATGGGGTCAAGGGCTGGTGAACGGATTGAAGGTTGTAACAAAAGAGCTCATATTTGGTGGACATAGATGAAGGGTCAAAACCATCTTCAAGGGTGAGCGTAGTCTTCAGGGGGATCGTTCAGTAGTTTTCCCTATTGGAAGAAAAGGATTTTTGGCAAGTTTCATTACTCCTCCCAAATGAAGTTATTTTGTCCCTTATTTTTCTGGGCTTACTAAAATTCGAAAGTCTTATTAGAATAAACAGACAAATGGAAAAGTCACTTCAATATCTGGAACATGCTCTGTGGTAGGAGATCATTTCAAATATTTATAGTACAATTTTATGATGCAAATTATCCGTAACATTTAAAGTTTTATCATCGGTTCGTTGCTCCGGAATATAAACAACCAATGTGCAAGAAATGTAAATTATAAAAACGTTGTTTAGGTTTTACAGATGAATTTAATTAAATTGTAAGTAAGAAATCGGATTTCTTAAATATGTCAAAGCCTTTAAAAGATGACCTGGAGATCTTTTACTTTTTGTGTAAAATTGTTTGCCAGCTATTTTCATTGTAAGTAATTTTGCTCTGTGATTTGTGGCACTTATAAAGTGTTTGGTCATTTTTTTTATTGTACCTTTCTTACATTAAAATATCATTGTAGACAGTATGCTTATTTACACATTTTCAGTGGCCATTTCTTCACTAGGCGTTAGCACTAACTGATATGCTGTCAGTGGCGAGTTTGAGTTGGTATTATGGAAAGTCATTTGGTTTTGGACCTGTGTAACTGAAATCTGTAATAGCTGTTGGCAGACTGGCCTGATCTGACTTTGGGAGTTAGCTATCATCTTTGTGGTAAGAATGGAAATCTAAACATCATACCCAGAGGGAAGGAAACCGAGATTTGTGAGCCTTAAGAAAAAAGTTATGGCTAAAGAAACTTTTGCATGATTATACGCTTCACCTCAAGAATGCTAAAGCAGGGCACGTGGCTTGTGATTTCTGTGACATACCCAGTTTGACTTTATAGTTTCCATTCCTTACCTCTTGCTTTATTGGACAAGTAGCTTAAGAACCTACATATATCTCTCTGACTCTGTCCTTCTCCTCCATTTCTCTCTTTCTTTCCTTCCTTTCAAAATCAACATTTCTAGAGGCAAATAAGTTAAATAGTAAAAGTGCATGCTATGTTATGCCACTTGTTTAATATTTTAATATTCATTACTTTCTTTTATGTTTCCAATCACTACCTTTCAGATGCCAAGAAATATAAGCACATAAAAATAACCCCGGGGATGATATATATTGCTTCTAACGCGTGTCAGGAACTTTCTGGGGACTCAGCTGAGTCTCAGCGTTGAGAAAGTAATCTAATAATTCCTAAACAAAGGGGCGTGCTGTAATCTCAGAAGGCAGACTACGGCAACAGTGAAACATAGGTTCAATATTGGCAACTTTGTGTGTCGGGTCCTTAGAACAGGGCTATTTGTTCCTAAAGAAATCAGGTTGAATAAAATCTGAGGTAAACGGCTCTAGGGATGATCTGCATGTCAGACAGCAAGTCTTGTTGTAACGTTGGTTCTGAAAGTGTGGCTCAATACAAAGCCTAGGAATTGAGGTAAAAAAGAAAGCTCATTACAGGAAAAATGGATCCTGTCTGCAGATGGTCCCAACTTAGGTGAGTGTGCGTGATTGGTCCACAGTGGTCACACCAGCACGGGAAGGCTCCTCTTGATTGTCAGCTGTACTGGATGTAGACTTGCCGTGGAAATACATTCCTGGGTATGTTTGCGAAGGCATTTCCATAAAGAGTTACCTCGGAGGGAAGACTCTGCCTGAACATGGACTGTGGACCGCAGTGTTCCCTGGGCTGGGATTCCAGACTGAGCGAGACAGGCAAAAGGCTCTGAGCATCATCATCATCATCATCATCATCATCATCATCATCATCATCATCGTCTCTCTCTGCTTCCTGATTGGATATTGGATTCAATGGCTGTAGCATCTTGCTCTTGTTTCCGTGCCTTCCCAAGTATAACAGACGTCCTCCCTTCCTTCTTGTCGAGTCCAAAGGAGCCTCTCTTGCCTCTGTCAAGGATTTTGTCATAGCACTGAGGAGGTGACTAATACAGTCATCAAATGTGAATGAGTTTTCCATGTTCCTCCCATGTTCTCGTTAGGAGACTTTTTATTTCAAGCTTAATCTTGGCGTTAGTTGTAGTCTGGGAGAGGAGGGACGGCGAGGCAGGCAGTGTGGGTCAGGGGTGGGACAGAGGTTTTAAAACGTATTCAAGCCACGGTGGTCTCAGTTATAAACGACTTTACAATCCTGTGTTTATTAACAGCATTTCTTAGTGAAATATTTTTGAATATGCAAGCATGCCAACGTGTTGATAGCAATTCTTACTACATAATTGAAATTGAACAGAGAAGAAAATAAAATAAAATAAAATAAAATAAAATAAAATAAAATAAAATAAAATAAAATAAAATAAAATAAAATATGCAGAAACAGTGTAAGGGAACCAGTAAATGAAGACACTCTTCCTCAAATCCTGCCTTAGTAACAGCAGTGGTTTTGGACACTGGATCTGTGATCTGTCTCTCCTCTAGCTAACTGTGGTAGAAGTTTCAATCTGTGTATACACAGATAAAAAGACAGGATTGCTTTTACATACCTTCCTCTACCCTCTAATCCCATGCAAACGCTACTGTGTCTTCCCTGGGAAGGGCAGGGCACCACCGATTCTACTTCCTAACTCTGCTTTTGAGAAGGAAACTCAGGAAAGGAGGTTGAAGGCCAATCTTTTCACATTCACAGGATCTGGAACAGCCTAATCGAATTGCTCAGAGTGGAGCATATCAGTAGAAGCCGCAAGGAGGGGAAAGGGAGAGGGGAGCGGCACGGGGGAGGGGGGAGAGGGGAAGGAGGAGGAAGAGAGGAGAGGGGGGAGGGGAGAGGGACCACAGTTGCATTGTCCTGATTATGGAGCAGCCCCCACTCTCCCTGCCTCCTGCTCTGGTAGTCTGCAGATTTTATGCCAGTAGAGAAATGGTTTTTTTTAAAGTACAGAGAAGGCCAACAGGCTCCCCAAAGGGGTTTATTTATTTATAACGTAGTGAGGGAGAATGCTGCTCTACAGGCACTATGGGAAACAAAGGAGATCTGGGAATAAGTGAAAGAGAGAAATGAATCATCAGGATTAGAGTTCGGGGAGACGCACAAACCTTGGTTTAGAACGAGGCACGTGGAACTTTGATGAAACCAAAGGAAGCCATGTGGATGTAGAGAGGGAAGAGCAGAAAGTGCTAAGTGAGATTTGAGGGAAGTAGGTAATAGTTCAGGCAGGTACTCATAAGGAAGAAGAGAAGAGTAATTAAAAATAAAACCAAAAAGCCCTTGTTTCATTAGAGATAATTGTAGGCTTGCTTGCATTTCTGAGACACAGTATAGAGACAGCCTCTTTGTCCTACAGTGACTCAGATTGTCTTGCAGAACCACAATGAATATTTCGGCCAGACATTAACATGGATGGAGTCATCCTGCTGCTGTAAGCTGTCCGTGAGAGCCATGCCTACTTTCCCTTTGCTCCCACTTTTCTTCCTAGCCCCGGGGAAAGTACACGTGTGTTCTGTTCTATAAGATTAATGGCCGGAGAGCAATTAGCTCCAGTAAGTGGTTTGCAGTAATTTGAAATTTCAAAGAAGTCTTACGCAATTGAGTCAATATCAGCTAAAGAATATAATTGTACTATACAATTCTTTTTATTTCTGCATGTACATGCAGAATGTACATGTACATGCCACTCTGTGTGTGTGTATATGTATGTATGTATGTGTGTGTATGTGTGTATGTATGTGTGTGTATGTGTGTGTATATGTGTGTGTATGTGTATATGTGTATGTATGTGTGTATATGTGTGTATGTGTGTGTATGT
>NW_021604567.1:2652713-2660447 GCF_004785775.1 Grammomys surdaster
TGTGTATATGTGTATGTATGTGTGTATATGTGTGTATATGTGTGTATGTATGTGTGTGTGTATGTGTGTGTGTATGTGTGTGTATGTGTGTGTATGTGTGTATATGTGTGTATGTATGTGTGTGTGTATGTGTGTGTGTATGTGTGTATGTATGTGTGTGTATGTGTGTGTATATGTGTTTGTATGTGTGTATATGTATGTGTGTATGTGTGTGTATGTGTGTGTGTATGTGTGTATGTATGTGTGTGTATATGTGTGTATGTGTGTGTGTATATGTGTGTGTATGTGTGTATGTGTGTGTATGTGTGTGTGTGTATATGTGTGTGTGTGGTGTATACATGTGGAGGAGAGAAGACAACTTGTGGGAGCTGGTTCTTTCCTTCTACTATGTAGTTTCTAGGGATCAATTCAGATCCTTTGCAGTCACTATTGATAATTCATAATATAAATCTGATACCCAGTTTACAAAGTATTTTAGAAAAAAAATCGACACAAAGTCATGCTAAGCAGCGGGGCTGGCCTCGCAGGCATGGCTCTCTTGCCTGGGGTATCTGAGATTATATCAGTGTGCCACTGTGCTTGGCAATGAATTACAAGCCTCGACTAAGCATCTCATAAAGATGCTCATTGACAAAGTGAAGAGAAAAAATTAAAGCACTCTCAGTCAAAAGAAGTACTTAGGGACTTTCCTCAGAAAAATTATAAATTTAGATAAAAAGATACAAAAGAAAGTGAGTATGGGTTATCTTATCATCTGTAGAAATTAGTTGGAATAAACCAAATTTTTTTTTTTTCATGTGAGTGTCCTCGAACATAACTAGTCAGGCATTGAGAGACTGGAGGAGAGAACAGTTTCTATAGTTTTGGGAAACGTTCTCTGAATGGTTGGGGATCTGGGGTGAGATAGGCAAGTGTCTCTGGAGACAGCTCATATTATATGGAGAAACATGATGCAGATGGTAGGCTTGTGGGAGCAAACAAGGACAACCAGAAGCTTTGGTTGGATACAAAAGTGAAGCTTGCTCTATTCAGAATGGTGCCCAAATAGCAGTAAGTGCGGAGAAATAATACGAAAGTAGCTTTCTATGTTGTCTGAGCAGCAAAATCAACTGCTTTAAAAAATCAGCTTTAAAAATGGCCAGTGTTTCATCTTATGCTTAGAGACTATGACTGAACTGGCTTCAGGTAATGACTTCCTGCCCAGACTCCTCCTGACAGGATCCTGGTGCTACTAAACTACAGGCAAGGCCAAGAAAGACTCTTTAAAAGTAGACCTAGTTATTACTGTAAAGCTGATGATTTAATTATGTATTGTGACTTTTAAAGGAATGTGAGTTGGGATAAATAAGTCAGAGCACATACAAGGCAACTCAAATAAAAGCAAAGCAAAAATGGTTCTCAAGTAGCTCCGGGCTCTAGTTTGAATCACCTTGGAGGTCATCTGAAATATGTTATCTTTAGATCCTGGCTGGCTTAGTTGAACACATCGGCCATTTTTGAAACAGAGAAGAACCTATTGTGTACTAAGGGTTGATAATTTCTGAAGCAATAGGAGATACTAAAAGACAGTGAGTGGCAAGCACCTAAAATATATTGCTTGTCTCATTGGGGCGGTGATTGAAGTCACAATCCCTAGGAAGCGACACAAGAGGAAACAGGTGATGTGGTTTTCTTTTTCTGGATGAAGTATACAAAAAAATCTATTCTTCAGAGATGACATATTTTTGGAATGAGATTTAAAATGGAAATATCCTGGGATGGCCCTCATGTAAGGTCTTGAATGCTGACTTATGGTGTCATCCAAAGCCTTGTAAAAGACACTGGCACAGTGCTAAAGAGAACATTTCTTGCAGAGACATGTTAAGAATACAGATCTCACAGACTTAAAGTAGGTCAGTGAAGCAACTGCTGGCTTGTTAAAGAACCAAGACCCGAGAGAAGACCTTTTATTCTTAACCCAATTTAGGAATAAATTAGTTAATCCTAATTATACCAAATTAGGTATAAATTAGTTAATCCTTACAATTAGTTTTCACGTCTAGTTTGTGGCTCATAGAGCAACTGAGAGTATTCCTGAGCTCTGGTTTCTACAGGGAGATATTTATTAAGACCCACTTTACCTGTGGTCTACTTTCTTGTTAGTTATTTGAAGTTTATTCATTGCCTGGACAAGGCTGATGAAACCAGGTGAGAAACTTTAAAGGAACGGGCTCCACCAGAGATGTAAGAGAGGGGAGGACTTAAGTCCCTGTTTAGGGCATGAAGAAAACAGAGCTGAGTCACCATCATCTGGGACACTAAGCCTTCCTTGGAGCAAGGGTTTTGTTGTAACCTATATAGACTATGTGCTCTGTAGGGATCAAAAGAGACTTTATTTACGAAATAACTTCCTTCTAGAGCTTGATAAAGTGAATGTAGGAAAAGGAATGAACAGACAAGTTTATTTAGGTATTAATTAGTTCCTTTAGGTTTGTCTCTGAAGAGCCTTCTTGGTACTATCCTGTTGAAAGGTCTGTGTTGATTGGTTCAAGATCCTCTTGAAATTTTAGACGCCTTGCCCTACTGAGATCCTGATAGGAAACTGTTAAATTAAGGAAGAATAAGAAAAATGAATAATTTCCATCATTTAGAGGCTTTATATTTGGAGTCCTTAGTTTTGCACATTAAAATATATGACTGACAAATTCTTTGACATCTTTGTATTCCATCCGGGTCATCTATAAGTTGAGGATACGCTGGATATGAACTGATGGTGTTGTTTTAAGAATAAGCTATCGCTTGCCAAAAGTTTCCCATAACTCTTGATACTCAGTAATTACTTGATAAAATTTAGCCCAGCACTGTAATTCCAGCTATGCTGGAGGCTGAGATGGGAAGATTACAAGATCAAGGACTTCCTAGGAAACCGTGAGACATTGTTTTATAAGGGGATAGAAGAGGGTGAGGGCTTTACATCAGTGTCAGAATGCTTGCTGAGGATGTATTAAAAACCCGGGTTCAATTCACAGTACTAAACAAACAAACAAACAAACAAACAAATGAGTAAGTATTGTCTAAAGGAAAGAAAGACAAGAAAGAAAAGAGAGCCCTTTTATGTTGGTAGCTAACATAGATGTTGCCTCCTCTTCCCTTTTCAACTTTTTCTTCATTTCTGAAGTGTTGCAGAAATGTTTCTTAGGTAAGCAAAATACTATTACTAGGAGATTGAAAAGTTAAGGTGGGGAGAGAAGCATTCTTCATCAAGAAAAAGTATTATTCAATGTGTTTCAAATGTCACATAGATTATTTTAGTTGAACTTCGGGACATCAAATACATGCATGCTTGCCAAGTTTCCTAAACCTGTGAAACTCCATGTTATGTGTCACAGCCTTGGAGGTTATATATCCCTTCTCATCGGCTGCCAGTGGAAAATTTCTGGAAATTTTGGAAAGAACCATCATAAGGCAAGATACCAGGATCACTGACCTCTTATTTAGATCCTTTCTCTGGAAGAGGGACCCATCACTGTAGTTTCCATGGTAACTGATTCTAAAACTACTCAGCAGTGATGGTACTGACATGATACTTGAGATGATTTAGGAAATAGACAAATAGCCTGGAAACACATACAAAATCCTGTGTGTTGACACAAAGCGCTGTAAGGGGACAGCTGCTGATCCTCTGTGTTCCCAAGAACACCTGGAAGAAACCACCAAGCTCTGGTGCTAATCTCAAAGCTGCCAGCTGTTGATCTGAGCAAGCGAAGACAGAGCCAATAAAACAAGTCCCGGTTATAGGTCCTTCTAGGATTCTCTATGACCCCTTCTTTGAATGAATCATTCCAAGGAGAAGCTGGGTGGTGTGTGTGTGTGTGTGTGTGTGTGTGTGTGTGTGTATGTGTGTGTGCATGCTTGCGTGCCTGTGTTTTGAGGATGTGTGAGTGGGCTGAGGAAAAGTTAAAATTAGTTTGGGATTTGTGGAAAGTGAGGTTTTGAGGAGAGGGATGAGGGGTGGCTTTGCTGCATGTCACTGTAGTGCAGGATGCCTGAAAACACAAAGGGGACTCTTGGGACGAATTCAAGAGACCCAGAGATAAACGACCAGGCAATGGCGTGGATATCTAGGGTGAGAGGCTCATCAAAAGCAACTTAGACTGGTTGATAGTTTTCTGTCAACTCTCAGATATTTAGAGCCGCGAACACTAGCTTAATGGAGCTGAATTCTTTCTGATTTTGTAGAGCAGGTACTCTGTGGTAAAGGACAAGCTAAGCCATACTGAGTGGCTGCCAAGTGTAATCCTTTAGTAGTGACCCATGGAAATTTCCATTGTGCGTTTGTAATAATGGAGAGGCAACAGTTGGAACTGGAATTTTTACCCAAGATTTATAACTCTTAAGAATATGTATTCATGGTGCAGAAGACCACCTTTAAAACATGGAAGCAGGAGGAGCCTGTGGTGGCGTTCAAGTCCCTCCTCAGAGTCCTGAGTCTCACCAGTTTGCTTTTGAGTTGCTTAGGATCATTGTTCCATGCGTGTCTGGTCTACGTGCAGACAAATTTATCTGGCTTTCATTTTCACTTGTATTTCCAGTTGATTTCCCATTGGAAAGAGAAAGCATGCTTTAGCCAATAAGACCAAGGTTTTAATAACTTCCTAAAACAGAATCGAAAGGAAATTAAAGTCCACAGCGTACCACAGAAACAGATTTTGATTTTTCACTGAGCTCTTCTGCTCATTGAAGTCTTCTGCTTTCGCTCAAAAGAATCCAAGTCATATCCTGTTACAGCTGAGGATTCCAACAGATGTCTGAAGTGAAGCAGCGGCGGAGTGGGCTCAACTGTGCTTAAGACGACTAGACAAAATATAAACATCGACACCCCCGAGGCTTAAACTATAGGTCGGCAAATATAAGATGCTCAGATCTCATAATTCTATCCATATCATCATACGCCAAAGCTTGATAGGAAATGGAGCAACAACCGTCTCACAGTGAGGTGGACGTGTGAGGGGACTTCTATTTTCCATGTTCTGCAGGAGTCCTGGGTCCCTGACACCAGCAGCCTGCCAACAGTGTATTCTCCTATCTCTCTTTGTACATTTTATGTTTAATGCAAGCTAATTAAACAGAGCCTTGTTCCCTTTCTTTGAATTAAGGCCATTCTGACAAGGCTAAGGTATACAAAGTAATAGAATATGAATTCTCAAGCCAATGACATTGCTATTTGTTACACTACCTATGACAAGTCAACAAATCCCAGTAACAACTTCTTGGAGAGTGGAATTAAAGTTATAATTTAACTTTAATTTTAACTTTACGTGATATAAAATTTCAGGTTCAATGTAACCCGATATAAAATTTAGCTCCTGCAAATCTTCAGTTAATATAATTATATCTTTAAATGTTATTTTTTCAACATGTAACTATTTTAAATAACCACATGAGCATACAAAAATCTTCTCTGGGGGCTGGACACATGTGAATTATTATGATTATAGCTTCTGGTCAGAATGATGGTAGTTCTCTCTTCTAATATTATACAGACTCAACCTCAAGAATTTGCACACAAACACTCCCAGAAAAGCCCTTCTTCTGCTCTTGGTTCTATAATGTTAAGATTGGCCCTAGATTTCTCAGTGTCTTCTAAGTATGTTCTATGTAAAATTCTCTCATGGAGAAAAGCTGTACTTCACTGGTGCAAAACCAGAGAACTTTGGTTTTGACACTGAAAAATGATGCTACCCGGCTCTTAGACAATCATGCACATTTATTGGAAAGGTGCAGATCTGAACTTATGATTGGAAAACTGGTTGTTTATAATGCTTTCTTTAATCCAAATTACCAACCTCTTTAGACTGTGGTCTTTTTGGTTCACGACCTCAAATTTTATGTGGTGATTAAATTGGTGGAAGTGGAATTTCATGACTTCTTCAGGGTTCATGCCAGGCATGGAAGAGCTGTGTCAAATTTTTGATGATCGACAGCCCAGGAATAGTAAAATTCTAAAGTTTGTCCAAACAAACGGACATGAGTTAGGATGAGATCTTTCCGTGTTCCCTGTCCTGACAGCAACTTTTCGGATAAGCAGGCTATGCTGGGTCACATTCTTTCATAATTTGACTTCTCTGTCACAGGGAAATTCCATAAGCCCATCTATGGTCACAGTCTTCCTATGTGACAGTGCTGCCCTTTAATATGGAAATTCTCAGGGCAATAACTATTCAAAAACACAACACGGCCGTAACCTCATCCCATATCTGTCTTCCCAATGTTAGGAAAAAAAAATCCCTAGCATTTGGGAAACTAGTAAAGGGGCTGGAGGGCTTAAAGTCCCTATAGGCCATGTTCTCGAAGAGGCTGTATTTCAAAACTTAAGCGGATTTTCAGAAGTACATAGAAATGCAAGTGATGGCAGGAGTGCAGAGGAACTTCTAATGGAGAAGACAAAGATCTACAGTGGTAAATCCAGTGCTCATTTGAGTTAGCTCTTGCATCCGACACTCAATAGCTTCTTCACTTTCTAGCTCTCAACCGTCTCTCCATATCTCCTGGTGACACTTTAGAAAGCTAGACTGAAGGCAGTTAAGACCATGCAAGTCATCTGTTAGAGGAGGTCAGCAGGACATGATTCCAAGAGGTACCTTATGACCTGAATGTCCTGCCTGCTGATGCTCCTGTGTCAGTGAGTAGGATAAAGAGTAAGCCTCTGAGAGTAGAGAAAACAACTCCAGACAGCTCAGAGTAAACAATGCATTCCTCTACACTAAAGTACGTCACACGGTTAGTTCTTGGATGTAAGAGTTTACCAAAGAAAATCTGGAACCACTAAAGGCTACTTTCTCAATGAGTACCTTGTTACAAAAAACAGTCAGCTTTCTGGAAGACAGATAGAAGCAGAATGAGAAATATTTTTAATTATCCAAAGTACCTCTAACTCACCAGTCAGTCAAAAAGGAAATGAATACTGTTTGTATCTCTGGAAGTCTATGTGTTTCAATGTTAGAAGCACAAAACCGCTGTTTTCACTTGTATTTGAGAAGAGGGCAGATTGACTGTTGTATTTCAGTGACCTCTCAGTTTGCAGTCTCTTAGTGAGAGAATATGAGTCAGACAGGACTCTGACAGGCAGACAGATAAGGAAAGAGGCCATAAACAAACAACACAATGGTATACATCTGGCTTCTTTTTAAGCCAGGACAGGTCTTGGTGTGCTCCTTCTCCCTCACACCCATTATGAACACTCTTCTGGCTAACCTGCCCAGATATGTCCTAGGCAGGCCCTGGTACCATGTCTAAGCTTTTATGGCCTGAGAGTCAGTCTATTCTTTGTTTTATAAGCTGGCCAATCTAAAAGGATGGGAGAGGGGCCTTTCCCAGGCTGCCTGAAACTCTTAAAACTCTCAGCCCTCCAGGAACAAAAAATAGCTCAGATTCCAATCTCCTATTCATATCTGAAGTCTGACTTTGTGCTAAGTGTGTTGGGAGCTCCTATTCTCTCTCTCTCTCTCTCTCTCTCTCTCTCTCTCTCTCTCTCTCTCTCTCCCTCCCTCCCTCCCTCCCTCCCTCCCTCCTTCCCCTCCTCTCTCCTTCCCTCACACATTAATCCTAACAGAAGTTTCCCCTCTCTCTACTCCACCTATTCCATCCCTCCACCTCCTTTGGCCCCCAGATTCACTCCTCCTCCAAACAGAGAGGGGGGGTGAGGGAGGGAGGGAGGGAGGGAGGGAGGGAGGGAGGGAGGAAGAGAGAGAGAGA
>NW_021604567.1:2665447-2669598 GCF_004785775.1 Grammomys surdaster
AGCAACATGTGAAGAAAATTAGGGACAGGTACTTTGGGTTGTTAGACTGGCTTCACAAAGAACTTCTAGCAGGAGAGGTTTGAGTCGTTCATCCCAAAGCCCTAGTGGCATAAAGATCCACTGGGGTCTCCTCCTTCCTAAACAATCACATACCCTGTCTGTGGTTTTACCAGACTTAGGGAATCCTTTGGTTAATGAGACAAAAAAATGCTGACCCTTGGATAGATGAAGAGTTTCTTACATGAAGGTAAAAAGGGAGAAGGCCAAGGCTGTCATAGAGGTCCCAGTGGTAAATAACTCTGGTCAGGCAAAGGAAGCATCAAGCTGAAACAGTAGGTGGCAGCTTATCTGTGTCAGAGGAGGGTGGATTTCCAGGATTCTGGTTTCCCAACTAATTGCTAATTTGAATACTTTGGGCATGGAGATGGCTCATGTAATCCTTTGGCACTTGGCCCTGAGGCCATTAAGGTTGTTAGGGGAGGGGAGGGAAAGGGAAGTGATTGGGGTTTGAACTTAATGTGTCCTCTCCTCAGGGACTGGAAATTAGGTCATGACCATATTAAACAAACCATAATAAACAAACAAACAAACAAACAAACAAGAAATTGAAACCTGTTTTCCATCTGGTCCTAGCATTGTGTCTGGGTTGTAGGGAGACCTTACAGTGAAGAAAGTGGGAATGTATGCTTCTACTATTAAAGAAGCTATAGACTAGGTCTGGTATCTCTCAGGGCCAAATTTCCATCTACAAGTAACTGTTAGCAAGCTAAGGTACATGTCTTAGTTTGGTTTCTTTTGCTGTGTAAAGCACCATGACCAAAAGCAACTTGGGGAAGAAAGCATTTATCCTATCACTTCAGGAAGTTAGGGCAGGAATTGAGGGTAGTAACTGATGCAGAAGCTGTGGAGGAAAGATGCTACCTGGCATGTTCCTCATAGCTTGCTCAGCCTATTTTCTTATAACACCCAAGGCCACCAGTCTAAGGCTGGGAACCAACCATAGAGAGCTAAACCCTCCCACATTAATTGTAGTCAAGAAAATGTGATTCCCTGGGAGCTGGCAGGCTAGTCCTGGCAGGAAAGCAGGCAGACTATCTACAGGTCTCCATCTACCCCTTCCTCTCCTCCAAATCCAACCTCCCACATGTTACCCCCACCTGCACCACAGAGCACCCGTTGAGGTCTTCCCCTCCTCTCTGCCCTTATCTCCAGTGGATCACACAAACAGATCTTCTAACCTTCTTCCCCACTCATCCTGTTTTCTCAGTCCCCCAAACCTAGCAGGCATTCCCCGAGAATCCATCATCAAAGCCTCCAAGAAAAGCAAATCAGATGTGCAAGCTCCCTTCAGATCCTCATTCTCCTACCCTTCCTCCAGAGCCAATCCTGCGGTCTCACCCCTAGCTCTTCTGAATACCTATTGTGACCTCTCCTCACTCTCCATCCTCATTCCCAGGGGACTAACCAGATCTTGTTGGACACCATGCTTGTCTCCCTACTGTAGACACTTTACTTCCTCCTTCCTAGCCTTTCTCTATTTCTAAGTGTCACCTTCTGATACCCAGAAATACATTTTACCTAGAATCTACAGTTGCCACATCTTATAGGACCCCAGAAGGATTTCCTACAAGGCAATACACAACCACCACACCCTCCTAAGAACCGGAGTGGGAAATGGAAACAAACAAACAAACAAACAAACAAAAAACCCACCCAGCCAACAAAGACAATAGTAGATACCAGCACCTAGAATTACATATTTCCAGGACTAGCTGATTAGACACTGGCATAAAAACACAATCAATAATAACCAGGACAATATATCTCTACTAGTGTTACCAACGCTAACATAAGCTGCCCTGACTCTTGCAACATAGCTGAAGCATAAGACAAAGACCTTGAAATAGCCTTCATGGATATGATAAAGTTCCTTAAAGAAGAAATGAATAAGTACCTTAAGGATACCTATGGAAATACCAACAAATAGTGGAAGAAAACAAAGAAAAAAGTTGAAGACATGAAAGTAGAAATAGAATCATCAAAGAAAACCCAAAATGAGGGAAATCTGGAAATGAAGAACATAGGAAATTGAACTGGAACCACAGAGGCCAGAAACGCAAGAGAGAATCTCAAATATTGAAGATATGACAGAAGAAATGGATACCTTTGTCAAAGAAAATGTTAAATCTAAAAAAAAAAAAAAAATTGGCACAAAACATCCAGGACAGAAAGTACCAACCTTAGCTATTTTCAATTAACAAAAAGAATATTTATGGTGGTTAGCGTGTTACCACAGTTTTAAAAAAGACCCAACTTATCAGCACAGGACACACTAAGGACAGAATGGAGGATTTAAAAAAAAATCTGGACTAAGAATCTTCTGGTAGAATAGTATTTACTTTGTCCAGCCTAAATTACCTTCAGTTGTACTAAACTCTGTTCTGGAGCACTGCTACTCTGGAATTTCTGTAAATCACATCTTTTTCTGTGGTTTTTACTGACAATTTGGAAAGGTCTATACTTCATTTTTGAGAAGACAAATATATTGTGAAGCAGTTTATACAACCAAGTTTATCTAATTTCAGTGTAAACCTAATAGTTTTTAGTAAGCTGACAATTTTCAACCATTGTTGTTCGTTATACCAGGAAGAAGCATGTAGCCACTTGCTGTTAGTAGTCTTTCCAGAATCCAGTTCTCCGTTATCAGTGACCTACTTTCTTGTTCATACTGAATTAAAGCGCTTCATATTGTGACCGTATAAGTAGTCTTTGCATCTGGACTTTATGTCTGGCTTTGACTTAGCATACTTTTTCTGAGGCCCATTCATGATGTGATGGTTATTATTTATTAGGACTTTGTTTCCTTCTGTGGATAGAATTCCATGTCATGGATATCCCACTCTTTGCTTCTCTACTAGTTGGTGGATAATTAGGTCATTTCTAGGCTCAGAATATCGTGAGCAAAGCTGATATCAACTAGAGAAAAAAAAGGAAATAGACAAAACAAAACAACAGCAGAACCACAAACCTCACAGCTTTCAGCTCAAAGGGAAGACAAAAAAGCTTATTCTACAGCCAAGTATAAGTGGCCTATGACCTAGGAAGAAAGGCCTGGGTTATCCCAAATACCATATTCCAACATGGCACCAGTTTCACGAATTTTTATGGTGACAGAATAAAGAATATCATAAATCAAGATAATTTTGTAATACATTGGTGGGAACATCAGGTAGGTATGTTGTAGTAAAGGAGACAAACCTCTGCCCTAGGCCCAGATGTTACCTGAAGACATTCTTAGTGTTTGGGTCTGTAGAAGCTAAGGTCTATTTGTATGATCTAAAACAGATTTACTTTATTGTTAGAGGATGTCAGGCCAAACACACAGGTGACTAACCAAGGCTAATCGATTTAATCCAGGACTCAGGAGGCTGAAGCAAGATCATTTTGAGTTTGAGTTTACAAAGTGAGTTCTCATTAGGAAAAGAAAAAGAAAAACGTGTATGTGTGTGTAGGTGGTAATGGTTGATAACGGGCCATTGTATTTTGGTTTTGGATCTATAACATTTCAGCCCTGGGTATCCACAGTTCTAACTTGTCAAACTTACAGAATTCCTATTGAAATGGTGAGCTTTTTGGGGGGTAGTGGGGTGGAGGCTTGAGTTCACACTGCCACAAAGACTTGTTTACAGAATTTTGTGTTTGTATTTGTGTTTGTATTCATTAGTCTTGGGTGGATATAGAGCATAATTACTTACTAATATTTTACATATGCATGCTACCTTTTAAGAAATTACTTTGTATATATGATTTTGGGGCTGACCATTTAGATAACTAGTTGGTATGCTCTTCTCTGGAGAAGACAGTTTTCCCATTCTCAGCATTCCTTAGTTGCTTGCAGTTCTTTCTCTAGGTCTGAAGCTTTATGAGTGGCACACGTGCCATGTTAGCCCGTGTATTGGTGTTATTCTTGCCCAGATCATGTTTAGGCAGCCATGTTGGTGAAACTTCCTGTGTGTAGCACCTGACATTTCCAGGATAACTTATTACTGTTCTAGTGTTTGTGTAATCTCGTACCTTTCAAAGAGACAAGATAATCTGAGAGAAAGAGAGAGAGAGAGAGAGAGAGAGAGAGAGAGAGAGAGAGAGAGAGA
>NW_021604567.1:2669608-2670490 GCF_004785775.1 Grammomys surdaster
AGAGAGAGAGAGAGAGAGAGAGAGAGAGAGAGAGAGAGAGAGAGAGAGAAACAGAAAAATATTAAATAAGAGGAGAAAGGGATCACCATTAATAACTGGAGACAGTAATGATAACTATGTTTAAAAATAACCATGGGGCCCATTTCTTTGTATGCTAACCAAAGTGTGGTAATTGGCAACTCTAATCCCAGAACTCAGGCAGAATAGGAAGATTACTGAAAGTTAAAGGAAAATCTGGTGCACACAAGGCTACAAAATGAGACATTTTATCAGAACTAAAATAAAGAAAGAAAACAAAATATATAGACATAAATAAATAAGTAAAACAAACAAACAGACAAATAAACTAAGAGTTTCAAATAAACTAAATCTAGCTTAGGGCAAAGTCATTTAGAAAAAACACAATCATATGCAACTATAATTTAAGTTTTCCAAGATTACTTGAAAGGAAGGGTCTTAGCTTGATGAATACAAAGAAGAAAGCATTTGCAGCCAATAAGTAAGGGGCTGTATAAACATTCCAAGATGTAGATTTATTTTTGGAAGATATGCTGCACCCTGTTAGAAAATGGTTTCTGGAACCAGTGGTGAACTAAAAACATGCCAAATGAAACTGGAGGTGGGAGACTGAGTCCATGTGAGTGTGGATGGCTATATGCATGTGTGCGTGTGTTGGAGTAGAGTAAGGAAAGAAAGACGGTAAGAAAAGTTATCTTTAATATCGTTAATACCATTTTCATTGTTAATTGTCACAAATTAAATGGCAAACTTAATCCTAACCCTAACCCTATAACCCTAACTCTCTAACATTAACCATCTAACCCTAAATCTATAACTAACCCTAACCCTAACCCTAACCCTAACCCTAACCCTAACCCTAAC
>NW_021604567.1:2670500-2747040 GCF_004785775.1 Grammomys surdaster
TAACCCTAACCCTAACCCTAACCCTAACCCTAACCCTAACCCTAACCATCATGTGCAGACCCTGAAAGCAAGTCATCCTTAAGCATAAAGTCAGCTTACTCACGTGTGAACACAGGATGGAAGAGGATAAGTCCGTGTTCTCTTACCTCACCATTTTTATACCATTTTTATACTGCTTAGTTATTGATGCTCTGTCAACAGGGAGAAAATATTTTCCCATTAATAACATTTTCCTTCTCTTCCCTAAATTTTCCTTCCTTTCCTCTTCCCATTTCTAAAAGTACTGTAACAGCACTGAATGCTGTTTCCTAACTTTTTAATCTGTTGTAGCTATGTACATTCTGTTTTTTTTTTTAATTTTTAAAGTGTCTTTTTTTTTTTTTACTTTTTAAATTGAGGATTATACATAAGGGTGCACATGTCTTTTAGTTTAAGGAAAGTAATTAGAAATTTACTGTAGAAATAGGGTATATGCAAAATAACAATGTAAATTTATGTCACCTCTTAAAAAACAGCTCCAAGGCCAGTATCTCCTTAGGTATTTCTTCAAAGTCTCACTTGTTCCCTCTCTACCAAGAATAGCAGTTGTCCTTATTTGCATTATAATTTCCTTTAATTTTTATTGTTGATATATATGTCCCTGTAAATATATCTTTACTGTGCCAGGTTTTGAACTTCATATTATCAGAATCATACTGTTGCCCAGTAGTTTGCAATAGGGTTGGTCCCTTGCCAAGAGGTGTTTGTTGATGTTTGGAAATGTGTTTGTTCTCACACTCGGAAAGGCTGCTATTGATGTCTAGTAGGTAGAGGGTGAGTAGGCTGCCAAGCATCCTACATGTACAAGACAACCTATCCAACATTCCATACACAGGGCAGCACTCATGACAATAGCTGGACCAAAAATTTTAATCATGATGAGCTTTATCAACTCGTGGCAAGCACTTATTCCATTTTATGGACATATCATATGGTCTAGTAATTTAAAATGTTGCTACTGGAGTCTGAGTTGTTTCAATTCGTGGACTGAAATAAATAATGCTGCCCGTCAACATTCTGGTCTTTGTAATATGATCCCATGAGAAATTCTCTCCACGTGGAAATGTCTGGTCCTTGGATAAGTATTGCTTTCCTATATTAATTCCCAAGTGCTTCTCAAAGTGGAAGCATGATTTTGACTGCAGCACACTGAGAATAGTTCAGGCTCTGTATCACCACATTGCTAGGAGTTCCTAGGAGTTTCCATTGCATGAGGTTTCTAGAGCAACCCAGGGAGGCTCCCCATTCCTGTTGCCTTTCCCACTACTCTCTCCCTCCATCCTTTCCCTACGAGATCCCTCCTGTTCCTGTACTCACCTCTCAACCCAGACATGCCCCACCTTCAATCCACCCATGGTGTCTATTCTATTTCCCCTTCACAAGCAGATTCATGCACTCCCCTTGAGCTCTTCTTATTTATGTAACGTCTCTTGGTCTGTGGATTGTAGCCTGGTTATCCTTTATGGCTAATATCCGCTTATAAGTAAGTACTTACCATGTCTGTCTTTCTGAGTCTGCGTTACCTCATGCAAGATGGTCTTCTCTAGTTCCATCCATTTGCCTGCAAAATTCATGATTTGATTGTTTTGAATAACTGAGTAATATTCTATTATATAAATGTACTGAATTATCTTTATTCTTCGGTTGAAGGACATCTAGGATTCTGACTATTATGAATAAAGCTGCTATGAACATAGTTGATCAAGTGTCCTTATGGCATAGTGATATGTCCTTTGGGTATATGCCCAGGAGTTGTATAGCTATGTCTTGAGTTAGACCCTTTCCTTATTTTCTGAGAAATCATCATATTGATTTCCAAAGTGGCTGTATAAGTTTGCACTCCCAGCACCAATGTGAGAGTGGTCCCCTTGTTCCACATCCTCCAACATGAGCTATCACTGTGATCTTGATCTTCGCCATTTTGACAGTTGTAAGATGGAATCTAAGAGTCGTTTTGATTTGCATTTCCCTGACTGCTAAGGATGCTGAACATTTCTCTAAGTGCTTTTTGTTCTTTAATGCCTAGTCCAATTGTCATCAAAGAGGCTTTGCCCAGTAACTGATGGAAACATGCAGAGCCCCACAGCCAAACATGAGGCAGAGCTGGGGGAATCCGGTGGAAGGGAGGGGGAGGAAGGGTTGCAGGAGCCAGAGAGGTCGAGGACACCACAAGAAAACTCACAGAAACAACCAACATGGGTTCATAGGGGCTCACAGAGACTGAACTGACAGTCAGAGAGCCTGCGTAGGACTGACCTAGGTCCTCTGCGTATATGTTACAGTTGCGTAGCTTAGTTTTCTTGTGGGACTCCTAACAGTGAGAGCAGGGACTATCTGACTGCTTTGCCTGCTATAGGGACCTTTTCCCTCTACTGGGTTGCCTAGTCCAGCCTTAATATGACGGAAGGTGCCTAGTCTTACTGCAACTTGATATCGCCAGTGTTGACAGATATTCATGGAGGCCTGCCCTTTCTGGAAATAGAGGAAGGAATGGGGGAAAGTTGGGGGGGAGGTGGGAGGGAGGGACTGGGAGAAGAGAGAGAGAGTAAACTGCACTCTCCGCTTCGATTAAAACAGTGTTATTTTCACAAGGTCATTTTGTTTCTATCCAAGTTGTGAAATTACAAATGGATACTTTTTTTCTATACAAGGAAGAAGTTATAGGAAGAATGATAGCTGCTTTTTTTTGATTTTAAAGATTTATTTTTATTTACTATTTACTTATTTTTTATAAGTATAGATGTTTTGCCTGCAGGTATGTCTGCATACCTTATACACACCTGTTGCCCATGGGGGTTAAAAGTAGATGTCAGAGCCCTTGGAAGTAGAGGTTCAAGATGCTTGTGAGTCACAATGTGGGTGTTGGGGACTGAACTCAGGTCCTCTGTGAGAACAACCACTGTTCTTAACTGATGATCCATCTCCCTGGCCCTTAACAAGCATCTACTCTCAGTGTTTTCTTAGAACTGTTGCTCATTTATCGCCAGCTGCCAACATAGGGCTATATATGCCTATGAATATCCTCAGGTATCCCATGCAGCCTTTCTGTTTTTAACTTTTCTCTCGCTCGCCGTTCTCCTTTCTCCATTCTTCTTCTATTGCATGGACTGTTTCTTAGACAAGCAGAAGTATTTGCAGTGCACCATGCTGACATTAATCATTGAGTTTCCTGTGTTGAACTCACCTTTCCTGGGCTTCCTTCCGTGGTTTCCTTCCTGGTTCTCAGCTTACTGAGCACAGTCTGGTTCTCAGCTTACTGAGCAGTTTGGTAGAAGCCTTCCACGTGCTATTTGTTGTCAGTTTTAGTCTTCAGAGGTCTTGACTTTTGTTTTTTTTATCTCTTTTATCATATTTCAATTTTCAAGAGTGGTATCTGAATTTCTAAGTGTTCTTTTGAATATTAAACACCTCCACTTTGCTTCCTTTGTCTGAGTTCTCGGGGAAGATTAAGCCCAATTATGTGGACTTTTTCCCTTTGCTTCTTCAGACATCTCTCAAATTATTTTCCTATTAGTTATTAAGTCTGTCTTTTACTACAAAGTTTCCTAAGATGCTTATTGGCTTCTGGCACTTACTCATATTTTAAAATGTGGCACCAACACTTAAAAATTCTGTGCATACACACAGAATGGAGAAGGCACATACCCTTTTCAGTGAGAACTTTTCTTACTCTCCATGTTGATATGTGAAGGGTCCTCTGTCTGTAGGCTAGAGATTTTCTTCAAATAGAGACTTCATCCTCTTGCCCAGGGTGTACAGGGCTGTTGGTCACTGCTAGAAAGAGTGAGGGCAAGAAATCTTCCTAACTATAGAGTAAAGGTTTCTTCTACCTTCAGTCCCAGAAAAGAAACAAATACTGCCTTCTGTCCTTGCTGGGATCATGCCTATGATTCTACATGTAATTTGGCAAAGTCATTACAAAAGTAAGCCACCTGACTTGTAGAAGTAGCACTCCAGCGACACATGGCAGTTTGGGATGTCCTTTTGACACATAAGTCTGCTTTGTACTTAGCTTCACTTCACTCTGTCTTCTTCAAAGGTTTAGCTGCTTCATTAGTCGATCCTTGACTGTAAAATATGTCAACCTGTCTTACTAGTGGACATTTGGTAAAGAAAGCCTGTATTTGAATAAATAGCTCCTCATTTCGGCTTACAAGACTATTAACGTTTGTAGTTGGCTGGTGTTTTCCCTTTCGTCTCTGTTTATACTTTTCTGAAATTTACTTTTGGGTCATGTTAGTGAACTTTTCACTAAAACACTGTTCAAGTCACTAAATTAACCCTTCTTCATTGCTAATACGACTTAATCTATGGTATAAATATATATGTGACTATATAAGAAAATTGCAGTTGTAGCACACTGATATACCACCACACATGCATTATGCACCCAACCTGCTCGAGCTGTAAAGATCACGTGTCTATCCTCTTCCCGGCCGTCTTCTCAGCCTACCCCTTGGGCTTCCCTCTGCCTTGACTTCCATGACTTGGGTTATTCCTTTTTTTAAATCCTTGCAGTCTCTCCAGATTTCACACTTCTACTCATCTCGCATTTGTGGTCCCCACTATTGTTGTCACCCCCCTTTTCTTTACCCACTACTCTGAGCTCTTGTTTGGATTTTGGGATATTTGCATATATACAATGAGAGCGTGGTATGGGACCCATGTACAAGCAGAAGATGTGCTTATGTTTTATGTACAACGTGTACACATAGCCTGAATGTCATTTTATTTACTATTTTTAGTTTTATTTGCAATGTGTTATATAGCAGCAGATCAAATGTGGCGTTTTCCAACTTTCAAAAAGTTTGGGGTTTTGGAGTATTTCAGACATCAGAGTTTTTGATCAGGTGTACTCAGCCTAAGATAATTTCATTCTACCATGCACATAGTCAACACTAGAAGGCGGCATATGAAATGCAACAAGTAGTCCACAAGTGTTATCTTTAATGTAGCATAATAAGGATTAAAGGGGCTACAGATAAGGAAAAGTAAAGATGTCTGGTGGTGACCAGAAAATGATCAACTGTGAGGGATAGCTACGTATGTGTTATCAGAAAATGATCAATCAACCCTGAGGGATGGCTACATATGTGTGATCAGAAAATAATCAATCAACTGGGAAGGAGAGCTACATATGTGTGACCAGAAAATGATCAATCAACCCTGAGGGATGGCCACATATGTGTGATCAGAAAATGATCAATCAACCCTGAGGGATGGCCACATATGTGTGATCAGAAAATGATCAATCAACCCTGAGGGATAGCCACATATGTGTGATCAGAAAATGATCAACCCTGAAGGATGACCACATATGTGTGATCAGAAAATGATCAGCCATCATTGTGTGATGGCTACACATGTGTTATGAGACATAGCGTGATCACCATAGTGGCATTTAACTCCACTTTCCTTCCTTGATAATTATGTGTTTAACATAAATAATGTCCATTTCCAGCATCCCTAGTCCCTTTAACAACTGACGTAAGATTTATGACTGGATAGCGAAAAATAAGCTGCTCTTTTAAATCATTTGACTGTTTATTGGCTTTGCTTACACAATGAGAAGTTAGCAACTACACAAGCTGCCACTTTAACTGACCAGAGCAAAACAAAACATGTTTATTTTATATGGCTTTATTACAATTGCATGTTAGACACAGCACACCCACATTTTGATGAAAACAGTGTTCCTTTGGCCGTTGCACATCATCAATACTGAAAAATGTTTGAACACAGACCAACAATAGCAGTGGATAATGTGGGAGAAAGCAGGCTGAAGTCACGAATCACTTGACCTCTTACACCCTTTTGAACACTATCTTTATGCATTGCTATATTAGGCAACTTAAATGTTAAAAGACACGCTTTAAATTAGATGGTACCTTCTCTTATCTTGGCTTTAATTATGCAAAGGAATCATACCACCCTTGGTCTGTATGCTAAAATTTTGAATAAAAAACACGGAATATAGTTTTATTGAATATATTGCATGAATAGTATTCTTATGCCATTTCATAATTTGTCAGGATGATTATTGCCCATGAAGAGGGAAGGAACATTTGGGTTAAACAAGGATGTTAGGACTCAAGAATTTAGTACACGACAATAAAACCAATCTAAAACGTAGTAAGAATTAAAAAATACGTTTACGCTGTGAAACTACTGGGGACCCAATAACTAACTTAAAATTGAAGATCTGGGGTGTCCTTTATGATTAAAAAGAATTTGTAGAAAATTAGAGTGAGAAACCTATGCACAAGAACTGCGGTTAACTCCTGAAGAGATCACGTGGCATGCCGATTCAGTATTGTTCTTTGTTTTTGACCTCATTGTCCTGTTTGGGTTTGTTGTATTGTTAAAGTGGATTTTGGCAGAAAACTGCATTCTTAGCTCATTTTCAACATGTGGCCTGGGTTACAAAAAGAAAGGAAAAGAAAAGAAAAAGAAAAAAGAAAGGCAGAAGGAAAATCTGTTATATTTCAAGACAAGGTTAAAGCTCTCGGGCTTGATTTGTTCCCGAGTCACTCTGAGAACACTGCGCTGTGTTTTGCTGGAGCCGAACCAGGACCTTTCACACTGCTATGACGTGGCAGTGACGAACACAGGGCTAAGAATGGGAATCTTTCCCCACGGGCTTCCTCCCGCCCCACCTCGTTTCCTCTCTCTTCAGTTTTCTCTTGGGCATTCTTTCACACGCCGCTCATCCGGAGTGAACCTAAGGCACGCTGTGGAAGGAGATTAGAAAAACTAGACAAGAATGCGCAATGAGGAGGCTCTTGCAGACCCTGAAGCAGTTTTAGAAAAAGCACCACGTCCAGAACACCTTTCTATTGGCTATTTTCAGAAATAACATTAAAAAAAAATTGGTAATAGGCCTCCAGAAGCGCTGGTTACAGTGACTACTTTCTACGACGTTAGATGATGGTATTTTAGCTATCATACTGTGCTGTGGACCATTTTCTCTACAGCACGGCTGAAAGGATGCTCCCTGCTTATCTGCCATGTGGACACTGCACCAGGCAATTCACATTCTGTCTATAACCGGGTTACTGGCATCGCTTGGTCAGAAAGCTATGAACGCTGGGACCTGCCCTTTGTTAAGTCCTCTACATGTAGTGCTTATAGCTAAGTATTTACAGATGATGAAGCCAATCAAATGGAATTTAAACTTCAATCATGAAAGGATATTTGAAAGAACTTTGAGGAGATCATAGGTAGTGTTCTGTTTTGTGTCTTTCTGCAGAGTATGTGTGAGAAGTCTCAAAAATAGCAGCTCACACCTTCCGATGTTTCCTCTGTGACATTTGCACGTATGTGAGTGTGAGGAGCATGGTGATTTCAAACATCCAAGCTCCGTCTCTCAATTTCACCCCCTCCCGCACATTCCGATCATTTCAGTGTTTATAATGACCAAAAATGTATACCAACCATATTGCTTTCTCATTTTGCATATAGCTACACTCGGATTAGTGGGTATGATACTATATATCTAAATTTATTAATGTTTTCTTTTAAGTTCCAAATTGAGCAATTAAAACTTTGTTTTAAGAATTGTTTTGCAATGTCATACTTTTTAAAATCCAGATTCATAGGACTGGATTATAAACCCCTGAACAGAACTTTGGAGTGAAGTTCTCATTTTTAAATGTAAGTGGCGGATGAATGCACTGGGGGCTTTTAAGAGCTCTGTTGAAGTGCTGACTAAGAATCTAAGTGCTTCCCCATGGAGGCTTCGTTCCTTCCCATGGCTTTCATAGGTTGTAAACAGCCTGTGAAATATCAGGTGTTGAAAGTCAGAACAGTTAAAAATAATCCCTCTCACATGCGTGCACACCTTTCTGCCTAGCACAGTTTTCCATTTGGATTTGGCAAAGGTTTCATTTTGTTTTAATGATATCTGTCCGCAATGAGGACAATGCGATTCGGCGAGTGTTCTTTCCTTCAAGATGAGCTGTATTTATTGCTGGAACGGAAGTTGTCATATCCGTGATCGTTAGCTTTGAACTTCAAGCAGGACTGCTTCTCCTCCAAGGACTGTTTCTCTTCAAACGTTTGGCACCAGCAGCACAAACATGACTGTATAAAACAGAATGAACACGACATGCTTACTCAGGCACCCGGCCACCGCTCTCGCACTTGGGGCTCTCGCCGCAGTCCTTGCAAGTGTGGGATTCTGGTTCCCTCTCTTTCCATGTCCCTCCCTTTCCCCCTTACAATGGAGATACAAGATGGCACTGTGGGTAAAAGCACTTTGCAAGCCTGATGACATGAATTTAAGCACTAGAACTCATGGTGGAAAGAGAACAGACACCTGAAAATTGTCTATGTGCACGCACATGCTCATATGCACGTGCATGCACAGACACACAGACACACACACACACACCTGCACACATGCATGCAGACGCATGCACACACTTGCACACATACTTGCACACACGAACACATTCACACACACTTGCACACACACGCACACACACATGCATACACACATTGAAGCACTCATGCATCGTGCGATGCATACACATATTGCATTCACACAATAGTAATAAATACAATTTTAGGAATTAAAAAGGGGTCACGTTGGTGGCATGTGCTGATTTTTTTGCATCTACGAAGTACAAAGAAGAAAAAACTTACAGAATTAACAGTACTTAAGAAACAGTCACTAACTTTTTTTTAGCATATGAATATGTGTCTATGTGTGTGTGTGTGTGTATGTGTGTGTGTGTGTGTACAAGGATGCATTCACACTGCACAAGAGGCCAGAGGAGGATGTCTGTAGTTTCCTTCTATTGCACACTCTCCTTTATTCTCTTGAGACAGGACCTCACTCTGACCCTGAAGCTCACTGTGCCTGCCTAGCTGACTGGTCAGGCTGTCTTTAGGATCTCTCTGTCTCTGTCCTGTGAAGCTAGGGTTACAGGAGTAGGCAGGCAAGTCTGGCTTTTTACAGGGGTGCTTGGGTTTGAACTCATGTCCACAAGCTTGCACAGCAGTGCTCTTTCCCACCGAGTCATCTCTTTAGCCCCGAAAGCCACCCTTAATTTTTGACAAGTTGTCTTATTTACTTGGAAAGGGATTCTTAATGTGTGACAACCGTGAAAGTCAAACATTTTCCCACGAGAACACAAATATTACAATTGCACAATGCTTGTGTTCAGACTTATGTAACTAGCGTATGTGCCCCATAATCGGTTTTTTCTCACTTGGCGCTGACATACATTTCTTCCCTTGTCAATGAGTTTAATACTGCCTAGCTAATTTTTAAGCTACATGTTACTCTCGCATGCATTTTCGATATTGTTATGCAGTAAATTTATACAGGATGCAAGCGCCTTGATTTTATTTTTCCACTTTTCACTGGAGTTTTTAAATTTTTAAAACTTTGTTCAGCCTGTTTGTTTTATGATAGTCTAAGGGTCTAAGGAAATAGGTTTTCTGTTTTGTGTTATGATAAACTCTATGCTCAGGGAAATAGCGGAGGTTTTTGTTCTATAAAGAAAGGAGTTGATCTGGATGGAAGTTCTCCTCCATCACTAATGTCTGAGTTATGAATGAGCAAGGACATTTTCAACTATCTTAGTGTTTACCATGAAATGAATTTTGGTTTTCAAATAATGAAATGCCAGGAACAGTGTCCATTCTCTTGTGAGGGGAGGCATATTTTCCTTGGTGTTGCATTATTGAAAGAATGTCTGAATAGATGAATGGGGGCCATATTGCCAGCATCTGAGTTAAGAAGGTATACTTACATTCTACACGGAGCAACATATTGCCACGACACATCACATAGAAGGTAGAAAAGATGGAGTAGAAATGATTTTAACTTTTTATACTTGCTATTTGTGTGTGTGTGTGTGTGTGTGTGTGTGTGTGTGTGTGTGAGAGAGAGAGAGAGAGAGAGAGAGAGAGAGAGAGAGAGAGAGAGAGAGAGGTTGTGATGTGCCTGAGGAGGCCATGGAATGTCCTGATCTAACCTCCTCTACCTTATTTCCTTAAGACAGGGTCTCTTATTGAACTGGGAGCTAGGCTAGTGTCTACCACGTCCCAGCAATCCTGTCACTAGAATTACAGGCATGTGAGCAGCCATGCCTGATATTCTCCCCCTTCTCCGCCCTCTGGTGATTTGAGATAGGACCTTACTATGTATCTCAGACTGGCCTTGAAATCACAGAGACCTGCTGACCTCTGCTGACCTCTGCCAACCTCTGCTGACCTCTGCTAACCTCTGCCAACCTCTGTGTCTCCTCACCCAGCATGCATGCCTCACTTTCTCATCAGTTCTGGGGACCTGAGCTGGACCCGCCTGCAGAGCCAGCACCCTTACCCACTGAGTAAGTGGTACCCACCCTTACTCATCTTCTAGCCCTTGGCTTTATTCCCACAGTCCATGAGAAAAAGAGATCAACTTACTTATAACACAAATTGCAGTTGAACGATTAAAAAATAAGGCTACCGAGATCGGAGGAACACTGCATCTAAATGTGTTTCATCCACTTGACTACGTGGCAATGACTATCAATATAAGTAACTTTATTAACCTGAGGGATTCTAACAGTACTGGTGAATGCTAAGGTGTCAGGGCATGGCTGACTACTGACAAGGATTTATAAGCAAATATGCCCTATAGTGCAAAAGCAAGTTTTAAAAACATCACATACATTGCAAGGCAGGGAACATTAGCAATTTTCCAGCTCTTTCTAGATAGAAATATTAGTGTTTTTTTAAAGCCTATATTTAATGCCAGATCACAGGAAACATTTTGTTTTAGAAGAGTCTCATACCTTAAAGCAGTTTTTGAATCTTTTGCTCACCAAATACAGAGCGATTGGATTAATGCAGGAATTCAAAGAAGCCATGTTGATACCAATGTAGTCCAAAACCAACAAAAAGCTGCAAGAAACCCAAACGTGTCCATAAGGATTACAGTCCTCCAAGTGTGTATTTAATGCATGCCTTTGTGTTTTTATGAGGAAAATCCAAATCATCCACATGCAATGATTTGAGGTTGGCCATTGATTTGCCAGTAGAGGTACCTGTCTGACTCTCTGCCTGCCCATCTCTGTCTGTGTTTGGCATCTCCACTGTCCTCTCCTACCTTCATCTCCCAAATGCAGCTTTTCTTTTAAACGTTAGATTCTCATTTGGGAGCAACAAGGCGTTCAGAAGAGAGAGGATGGATGTGAACAGTGATGTCTCAGATCTGACACTTCTCATCTTGTCACTCATCATTTTGACAACTGTGCCCACATTCCCAAGGTTTTCACAGTCCCTCTAATTTACTCATCTAGAGCAGGAGTAAAGCAGAAATTGGGAGTCTTAATTGGCCTCTGTGGATAAGAAAATAGTTTTCTTTCTGCCTATTAGATGGCTTGATAATGGAGAAACATCTGGATGACAATTCCATAATTATTTCTATCCTCTTTTTTTTCAATGTAAGTGAGCACAGATTACTGAGTTTCATACATCATGTTATGACATACATGTTATCACATACATGTCATTGCATGTTGCTCTTTATTATACTGTTCTCCCTTGGCACCCTCTCCCACCCTCTCTGTCTTCCCCCAGACAGCTGTCACGTCTCCTTTCGTGTCATGTGTGTGCCACTGTATTTTCTTTTCTTACCTCAGAAGTTCACACCTGTGAGGATTGCTCTGGTCATAAAGAGTGAGCTTCAGAATCCTGCTGAGGTGAAGGGGAAGCCAGCAGAGGGCAAACACGAGGACCAGGCAGAATACTGTTTTGGCTACTTCTCGTCTCTGAAACAGAACCACAGGCCCTTATAAAACTAGCACACATTCTCCTCAAATAGATATGTAATAGTATTTACAAAAATAAAGACTTGGGGCAACCAGCTTTCAATTAGATAGTGTGAATTAGAACCAAAATCGCTGGGGATTCATCTTCTAAAAGTAAGGGTTTGGGGGAGTGGGATGGATAGATGGCTCAGCAGATTAAAGCACTCGTTTTTAAAAGAAATAGGTTTGATTACCAGTTCCCCAGTAGTGGTTGATAATCATCTATCACTCCAGTTTCAGAGAAGCTGATGCTCCTACTGTGAACTATATGAGTACCAGGCATGTGGTCCACATGCACACATGCAAAACATTCATATACATAAAATAAATCTAAAAATATATTATACATCCATACATTGTGTATGTGTGTATGTGTGTGTGTGTGTGTGCGTGTGCGTGTAACTGGACAAGGTTGTACAGGTCCTTACTACTAACATTTGGGAGGCAGAAGCAAAAGGAGGATCTGAAATTCAAGGTTATCTTTGGCTAAATGGTGAATTCAAGGCTAGCTTGGGCTAATTGAGATTCTGTCTTAAAACAACAAAAGGCAATGATCTTTCTTTAGATCATTATGGATGTAGTCTCTAAATAAGTAATGTAACATGTTTTCTGTTACAGAAAGAGAATGAAGGAAGTGAACGTATGTTCTAGTGTTTAATACCATTATCATAGTCTTCATCACCACCATCATCATCATGACTGTCATCTGACCATAATTACGGCTATGCTCTACTAGATTCTTCCATTCTCTTACCTGCTTTAAGTGATCATTCAAAGCAATCTGCATGCCACTCTTCTTTCTGAGCATTTCACAAGTCATCAGGGTGTAAAAGATTGCAGTGATTGCTAGTGGCAAGCAGAAGTAGAAACTGAACAGCCACCAATCTTTGGCTGTCTTGTAAAACTATGGGGAAGAAAGAATTTTTATGATTAATATCTTCTGCTTAAAAAAATGTATGCATCAAATGTCAACTGAAAATAAACTATTCATCAAAGGAAAATGATTCTGTAACATCTTCCACATATGTACTGTCTAGAATTTCATGGGTCCCATCTACTGAACACACAATTAAAGGCCTGCATTAAATGATATTTCATTTCTTTGGGATAGTATAGTAAGCTGTAGGCACCTGAGCAAAATTCCTATGTGTAGATAACACTGAGTAACCAAATATTTCAATTTTTAGGTATTAGTGGTATTAAGTATCTAAACCTATTAGAGTGTTTAGGTGATGTTTTCCCTTTCTGTTAAGTGTGTTTACTGTGAAAAACAGGTACGAAGAGATGTGTACTAGCCATTTAAGTCAGCAGTGTACACAAGAAAGGTCAATTAAGAAAGTGCTTGTGAGTTATACTTTTCTGGTGCTTGTTTCTGCTGTTAAACCTTCCAAAAAACCTTATTGATCCAGATATGCCTATGTTGGAAAGAATTTTATGTCCTCAGTGTGGTATTCTCCTTCTAGTAAACAACAACCTCCTTCTCAACTTTCCATTGGTGACCCACCTTGTTCTTTTGCTGATTATTGAATGTGTAGTTCATAAAGTTTATGTACTCTTTTACATGTAAAGCAATAATCCTTGATGATAGTTAGACAAACCAACCCCCTTTGTATTAACCAATCCTGTTAAAAATAAGTTTTATATTTAGGATCTATCTTTTCCCCATTTTTCCCTATTTTATGATCAGAAGTTCTTTAGTAGGTGGCCAAAATTTGATATTATTTTGAATGATAGATTTTCTTTTAACGTCAGAGATATAAGGGTCAGGCTGCTATTTCAAATCCACTAAAATTAAGCAACTTCTATCTAAACATCTGCTAAACCGTCTGCTTCTCTGACACTGTTGGGTTGTCTTGTGTAGATTACACAATAATAATCAATCCTGTGGGACTTTAGACACAAAAGTCATAAAGTCACAGCTATTCTTGTCGGAACTTGATTTATCTGGATCCCCAGGGTGTTCTTGGAGAAGTAATTATCCTGACTCTTGCAGGTTGGGTCATTAGTGATGGTTAACCTCACAGTCTTGGGATCCAAACTCTTAATTTATGCCAAAGGTAGTAATAAATCAATAGCTTACCAAGGTGGGGAACTAGGGGAAATAGTTAAATATTTATAAGGAAAGTGCAGAAGGAACAAGCAAAGTGAACTTACCTGCATGAAGGCTGTTTGCTGAAAGGGATTAAGCATGCAGACCCTTAGGGGCTTTCCTGTGTAGTCCGACGTAATCATATCAAAACCTATGGCTTCGGGGACAGCCAGAACCACAGAGACCACCCAAATTAAAACAATTTCTACTGCTGTCCATTTTGGAACCCCAATTCCTTTAATTCGACTCCAAGAAGCCACAGCTCGATATCTGAAGATATAAACAGAATTATTTCTCAAGCAGGTAGAGTTTGGTTGTATTGAATTGCATAGTGTATCTCCTAAGTGACATAGCAGTTATATGGTGGGTTTGGATCGCCTTGGCCTAAGAATGGACTCTTACCTGTCAATACTTAGAGCACATAGACTCAGCACGGTGATCCCCACAGAAGCCTTCTGTATGAAGGGCACCAGCTTACACATCTCAGCTCCAAATGGCCAGTCCTCCGCGAGCAGCTGCATAGAGGAGATGCAAAGGTGTGTTACAGAGATTTTCACAAGGCTGCCTCTGAACTGATCACTTGGTGCTGGTGATTACCAGCCAGAGGGAAGGAAGAACTGCCCTGTGAAAAGCCCCTGTGCCCAATATAGAACACACTGGGAGCAACACAAGAGCAGCTGGTTTATGAGATCCATTATGTGTAGACGGTGGCACAGTCAGGGTCTCGTCATAAAGGCCAATGCCCCAGTTGCTTAAAGTCCCTTTAAGACAGTGGTTCTCAACCTGTGGGTCGTGACCCTTTGTATGGGGGGTTGAATGACTCATTCACAGGGATCACCCAAAACAATTGGGAAAGGCAGATGTCTAAATTACGATTCATAACAGTAGCAAAATTAGAGTTGTGACATAGCAAGAAAAACAGAAGCTTATGGTTTGGGGGGGCTACCACAACATGAGGGGTTGTATTACAGGGTCAGACTATTAGGAAGGTTGAGGACTGCTGATTTAGAAAATAGAATCTGCCTATTTCATAAAGCTTCAAAGCTCAAATGATGACCATGTTCAAAATATAAGTTTATTAAACAAAATGTTAAATAGTCTTGAGTGGAGAAGACTGGACTGGCCCTACTCTGTGGAGAGCATCATGAGTGCCCAAGGTCTTGTTCCTATCAGTGGTCTGTTTACTTAACTAACTTAGCTGGAATAGCCACGAGGCTCCTTGGATGTTCCAGGTGTATGCCTGCTACAGGGCATCTGGTCTACACGACTTTTAACCCCCAGTCTTCTCACTACAGATGGACATGTTCTCGCTCACCTCCCTCAAGTCTTGCTGAGATCTCCTCTCTCCACAGGACCTACCTAGATAACATTGGTCCTCCAGCCACTGACCAGGCCTTCCTGTCTCCACCCTCCTCCCCTCTTCCTTTTTATTATAGTTCTTACCAACTCTTATTGCATATAAAAGTTACTTTATTGCTTGTTTAGTTTTTGCTGTCTGACTCTCTGAAGTGTAAGACAGAGTATGAGTTCCTCAATTGCTTCCAATGGTGTCTGACATACAGCAGATGCTTGGCAAATGTTCATGCTGCTGAAACACATAGGTACTGAGCAAAAAGACGGAGTTCGTTCTCTTTCTATATTTATACATATATTTCTCTTTATCTGGCTTCAACGACTGCTATTAAGTGTAGCTGTTTTCCTTCTTAGACCCTGGTTGAGCCACGCTGGTAAATGAATCACTTTAGGTAGACATCTGGATCTAATATTCATGAGATTTTGAAAATAAAGAAAAATATTTATAATCTGTGGGGTTTGAAAAAACTCCTCAAAAAATAACCTTACAAGAGTGAGAGCTATTCTGAAACACAATTGGAAATTTCTGCCCCTTTAGTGGCAATGGAGACTCCAGGGAGGGTGTCAAGCTCTGTGAATTGTTCTGTGGCTGACATGGCGGCACAGACGACAGTCTGTGTCTCATTACAACTGAGATTGGAAGAATGAGCATGAGACCGATTTAGTTTCTAAATTGGATGTGAAAAATTATACAGATACATGGGACAAAGGTTGGGAGACTTTTGTACTTAATATAGGGATTTGGAAACTTGCAGGGCTGGGCACATTAACAAGCAGTAAAGGAGGAGCCAGTACAAGCCAGTCACTGGTGTCAGAAAGGTAGCAAGGAGTGACAAGGTCTGGGATAATCTTTATCTAATAAGCGACAGATGCTGTTTGTTAAGGAACCCCAAATATGAAAATTCTCTAATTTTTACAGAGAAGTAAGAAATTGGATTTTTATGAAATCATATAATGTGCAAAAGGTATCAGTTAATCCATATCTTAAAAGACATTATTATATTATGTTGTGTTGACTAAATAGATTCTATAATGTATATATTATAGCTTCTGAATTATAGATTAACTTGTGATTAGTTAATTCATTCAACCAACGTGCATTGAATATTCACCATAAAGACTATTCTGAGCACAAGGCAAGCTACTGGTTCCTGTAGAGTGTACATATAACAAGGAAGATAAAACTACATCAGTACTTGAGATGATGTCCAACAGACGTAGCCGTATTATGGGATGTGAGATGTTTTCTCAATAAGCTTCTCAGTAAGATGTCTCTGAAGAGACAACTCAAGTCTGTAGTTGGTTAAAGTAAAGGACATACCATCCAGAGTATGCTAGGAAGGGAACAGGAAAATGGTGTAGCGTTATTTTTAAAATGGAACTTGTTTCTCAGAATGTGGTTAAGGCAGGAAAAAGATTTTGTACCTCTGTACGAAGTGATGGTGGACTGGACCACTTGCTGCCATGGTAACGGAGCCCTCATGGTGAAATTAATGAATTTTATTTTGAGAAAAATTAAACATGTTACAGGTAATTTACAATTTTGGTTTTCAGAACTGTGTATTGCTAAATGGGATACCAGATATCCCCTGGTGATAAGAATTCCGGAAACTTTGACTCTGTAAAAACGTGTGAGGCTACCAGTTTTATGCCCGTGATCTGCTCTTAGCTCATCTACAACCATAGCTGGAGGGACATCTCTGCCCTTAGATCATCTAGAACCATGGCTGGAGGGACATCTCTGCCCTTAGATCACCTAGAACCATGGCTGGAGGGGCGTCTCTGCCCTTAGATCACCTAGAACCATGGCTGGAGGGACATCTCTGCCCTTAGATCATCTAGAACCATGGCTGGAGGGACATCTCTGCCCTTAGATCATCTAGAACCATGGCTGGAGGGGCGTCTCTGCCCTTAGATCATCTAGAACCATGGCTGGAGGGGCGTCTCTGCCCTTAGATCATCTAGAACCATGGCTGGAGGGACATCTCTGCCCTTAGATCATCTAGAACCATGGCTGGAGGGGTGTCTCTGCCCTTAGATCATCTAGAACTATGGCTGGAAGGGCTTTTGAGGTCCTGAAGTCCCCCTTCCTAGTTGTGAACTTTCTCTGAGCTTCTATTTCTTTATGTTTTCGGCTTGTACTGCATATTAGGCACCTGACTATTATTTGGATTTTGCATAAAAATACAGTGAGTCAGCCAGGAATTCTGTGACCCAAGGTGGGATGGTTGGAACTTTCACACCAAGTCAGACACCAGAGGGATACCTGAAGTTTCAGGAGTGCTGTTTGTCCTGAAGATTTCTCAAGATTTTCTTTTCTGGGAAGAAATGGGCACAAAACCCTTGTGAGCAGTGAAACTTCTGAACTTCAGTGTGCTTTCAATCTGAGCCAGTTGTGTGAGCTACCTCAGCACTTGGGGCCACAGAATTCTTTCTTCCCATTTGTATGTGGGTTCTTGGGTTTCATACACAAGAACTTTCATAGCAATTTGGCAGAGGGACTCTTGCTTTGAGGAACTATGAGGAACTACTGGGTTTATTCTTTTGTTCCTCTGCAGGAATCAGTTATTTTGTGTGGTGTGTTTTGTCGATCTCCAGGTCTCAGTCAACTCCAGTTTAGCCTTGAATTGTAGCTCTCAGCTACGGCTGGACTGGTTTCATTTAGGAGCCTATTAAAAGGAAGAATGATCTTCCTTAGTAACGTTGTTTGTTCTCAGTATACTTCAGGTTCTGGAAGAAAAGTCTGAAGGAAAGTCCTGCTCAGAAGCAGGACTTTCGGTTATCACCATGCAATCAGAATTGTTTTGCAAGCTAGAAGGTGAATGGGAAGGAGCAGATTACGGCTCCTTGTTACTTTATCAGAATGAATCTGCTCAGTGCAAATGCACAGTTCTGGTTCAGCAGGCAACAGCTCCAAGATGAAGTTTACGTTCTAAATTTACCAGTGGTTCTGTCACCACAGGTTTCTCAAACAGTGGTGGTAATTGCTCTGCCCTAACTTTCACTCCTTTTGGGCTGATATTCAGGTTTCCGTGAACATTACAGTAGCTAAATAACCCCAGTGGTTCTTGAGAAGGCAAGAGAGAATATACACCTCATATATCAGACCCAGCAATGCTCCTGCTAGACCGCAGGCAGTCAGAGTTCCCAGGGCCGAATCCAAGTGACTGTAAATAGGGGTGGATTGCAATGCCCATTGATAGGATTCCAACAGGAGAAAAATCAAAACATCTTCAAAGGCAGAGGATTAAATAAAATTATTGGGAGAAACCCTCAGAATATTTGAGGTGCATCCATAGGGCATTCCAGTGGCAGAAAGTGAAATGGTACTCTAAGAAGAGGGATCTCGAAAATAGAGAAAGTTTCTCTTAAAACAGCAGAGACAAAGCAGAGGATTTGAAGAACAACAGGAAACACAGTACTCTGCCCTCAGATTGTCATAGAGAAAATGGAAAGAGTTGTGACAAGTACCAAGAGAATGAACAAACACATTACCCTTTCTTCAAAAATGATCAATGCCTTCATGGTGAAAAAGAAGACATGGGAGGGATTAAAGACTATCCCAAACTGAAGAAGCCACAGAAGTGGAAAACTGAGGTAAGAACCATATCAGTCCAAAGGCATTCTCCTTCCCCCCCTTCTTTGTTGTTAAACATCCAGCCTTGCTATGTATCAATTACAAAGTAATGCAATCCACACTGCTATTTCCATGTGTGTATATTCTGTACATTGACCAGGTCTAGATCCTTCTACTCAGGATCCTCTCCCATCCATCACCACTCTCAGGTGTTCAAGTTCCCCCTAATTCTTTCAGCCCTCCACTTCCCCCTCCTCATCTCTAGTGCCCACAATACAATCCTGTAATGCAACAAGGTTTGCTTAGCGGTTTCTGTGGGAGTGATATTGGATTGGTTTTGTGATTAAATGACTCAGGAAGCATTCACTTCAAGACAGACTTCAAGAATGACACACTTCAAAGAGAACATGATCTACCAGAAAGAGTGAAAATGGACCATACTTTGAAAAAAACTATGTCAAAATCTTTGAAAAGAAGCCAATGTGGAATAAGATGGTTTATACTGCTTTGTTTCTGGTAAGAGTAGCATTACACCCGGCGGTGGTGGCGCACACCTTTAATCCCAGCACTTGGGAGGCACAGGCAGACGGATTTCTGAGTTCAAGGCCAGCCTGGTCTACAGAGTGAGTTCCAGGACAGCCAGGACTATACAGAGAAACCCTGTCTCGAAACAAAACAAAACAAAAAGTAGCATTAAGAACACGGTCCAGTTCCAACCATATTAATGTATGTATGAGAGATTATTCCAGCCACCCCACCAGAGAGAGACCTGACTCTAGGTAGGGAAAGCTCAATCATTGTCTAAATTATTATTGCTATTATTGTCATTATTTTATTATTAATATATGTATGCGTGTGCACATGTGTTTACATGAGTGTGTATGCTTGTCTCCATATCGGAGGGCACAAGATTTCCTTGAACAGGATGGAGATAAAGGTAGTTGTAAATCATTGCAGGTTCTGGGAACTGAACTCATACCCTCTATTAAGACCAGTGAGTTTAGAAAAATAAAAGACAAATATGATTTCATCAGCACAAGTGCTCCTGAGATAAAAAGAAAGTGACAGAAAGTGAAAGGTACTCTAAGAAGATGGATCTCACAAACAGAGGAGAGCTGTGGGATGGAAAATGCACAGGACCTCATGGATGAGCCAACAGGTGTTCTTTTGCAGAACCATTCTTGGAAAACAACAAGTTCTATCTGTAGTCATAAATGAAAATTGCTACAAAATGAGGAGATTTAGGAAATCCATGGAGATATTTGCCAAGACCGTACAAGACTGAGTTATTATAAAGGATCTGAAACTAATGGAAAAATTGTGCTGGATGTAACTAGAACTTTGATGTTGGGGTATGTCATGCTACCTCCTTGGAGGTAATTATACAAAACAAGCTACTACTAGTTCTTAACTACTATTAACTTCTTAAGTGAGCAATTAATTTAGGCCCCATTGAAAACTCTTAAGTGAGTGGGACAATGAGCGGGATATAAAGTGAATAAGTAAAAATAAATAAATAAATAAATAAATAAATAAATAAAAAACATGTCAAATGAAGTCCTAGATTTTATTCATGAGTTTGCTTCCAACCAGTGTCCCCAAAGAAGTCTCCTTATCAGTTTAAGGTTTGAAATTAAGACCTCAGGTCCTAAAAGGAACAACAGCCTTGGGGCCTTGAAACAGGGTAGAAGCTAGGATGATCTGCTCGCTGCTTACCTGGATTTTAAATATGGAGTGATTAAACCTTGAGTGTATCACGCCTGAGTCAGGTTCACCTGATCACAGGCTGACTGAGCGACTTAGACAAGTAATGTGATTGTAGACACTTACAAGTTCTCTCCTAAAGCATTTCTTAAACAGTGAGCTAAAACTATATATGATTCAGCTGCCTTATTATTAACACAGACATTTGCCCCAACTATATTCTTTTTTGTTTGCTTTCTATTCTCAGAACTAATCACTATGATTTCTGTTTACATTATTTCTTTCTTACCCTTGAAGTCATTTGCATTGGCAACCCTTTGATCAAAGTCTTCCTAAACCTGGCCTAAGCAGGATATTTCACTCATTATTGGGTATGTCACCAAAAATCCCTTTTGGCTCATGACTATACTAGCTTCTTGATTTTTACCTGTAACCAAATTTTAATGTTTCCTAACTTTTCTGGAGGTTATAAGAGAATAAAAGTGCTGTCCAAAGTAACATATCAAGTGAAGATGTCTACACAAGAGACCATGCATGACCAGAAGATCTAGTTATTTTATGTGTATGCCCATGTGTGCATGATAGGTACATATCATATCATGTATGTATCATATCATGTATCACATATGTACATATGTAATTTGCCTGTGGAGGCTGGATAAAGGCATTAGAAACTTTTGAAATGGAGTTGTAAGTGATTGTGAGCTGATTGAAGGGGGACTGGAATAGAACGTCAGTCTTCCCTCCAGAAGAGCAGTGTGTGCTCTGAACTGCTGACCCAACTCTCTAGTTTTAGCCCTTGGGTTTTCTTTTCTTTTTCTTTAAAAAAAAAAACTCCTCCATGAAGAAGCCTTAGTTCTGCTAAAGACTCTGGGGAGAGACATGCCCTGATCCTGTTCTATAATCAAAAGGCTGATTAGATTTTCTTTTCTCAATAAGAGTTTGGCTAAATTTTATATAAGGCAAAACCATTATTTCATGGCCCTGCCTTCCAAGACTACCTTGGTAAGAAAAGTAACTGCTCCCTTCCCTTTATTTGACCTATAGAGGACTCAGTATTTGATATATTCAGGGTTGACAGTCTCCTTTATTTTAAACATTTAAAGGTCACTTCATCTGAAGACACCCATCACCATGGTTGCAAAATATAGAGGAATTGATCTGGAACCTGCCTCCCTACAGACTAGCTTTCAAAGTGCAGTAAGGTGTTATGCGGGCTACTGGGGGAGAAATCACAACACTAGTCATAACTAACTGTGAACTCTATGAACTACAACAGCGAACTGCCAAGCAAGATGTGTCTACATGCTCAATGGTGCATGATTGTTAGGGTGGTGACCAATCACTCTCTGATCGGATTTGAGGTCCACTCAACAGAGGGGTTCAATCTAGTGCTATGAGCCTCGTCAGAGTCCTATGACATAATGTTTAACTAAATAGACAAAACACTAACTGCCTTTAATTATATATGTTGATATCTTTGGACATGTATGAAACTGCCAAAGAACAAATTTAACTAGCATTTTTTAAAAAGTGTAGTTCAGTAACTCTAGGTGCTTATCTTGGTTACTAGCATATCCAACAAATAAAACGATCAATCAAATGTTCAAAACGCAGTGGTTATAGATTCCCCAATTTGACCTAATCTGTAAATCCTAAATAAATATAAATCCTGTAGTTCAGAGCTCAATTAAAACAATCTATTGGGACATGCTGTGCATTCCAGCTGGATACCTGTTGGTAGAAGCTTTGATGGAACTCTAGGACCGAGGACATGGCTAGAGAATAGAGAGAACTTGTTTACTGGGATATCAGACCTCTTCCCTTTCACTATTTTCAATAAACTAAGGACTGGGCTAGCTCTCTAAAACTCAACTGTCTTCATGATTTGATATACATATGAATATGTATATGTGTTTTACATACACACACATTGAAAGCAAAATCAGGTAGTAGGACTTGTTGATGAGTTTTTGCCATAAGATGAGAAGAGTTGGGTTATTTGTGGAACTTATCCTGAGGGTAGTGAAGCTATGTAGCTGAGAAACTCTGGGCACCTCAGTTCTGACTCAGCTATGAACTCAGCTCTAAGAGCTGCTACTTACTCTTGAAGAAAAAGGTCTCAGATGGCCAGAAGGACTCTGGTATACTCCATATCCTATAAATAATTCAGACAATATTCTATCTAATCATTCTCATTGGCCAGAGATGGTTCAAGAAAATGAAACAAAACTAATTTACATGTTACCTGCAAGGTGCCAGGTGTCTTATAATACATGTCACATTTGTTGGATTATTGATACTCCAAAGCTATCCTGAGGAGCTCTATTGCTGCTGTCCCCATGTTACAGAAGGGAAAGCTGAGGCATTTACCACTTATTAACTTCCCATGACTATTTCATACATCCCCACACAGTTTATATATGAGCCAGCAAATGCTTCAGCCTTGGTCAAGGATTCCAGGGTTTCAAGACATGCAAGGGCCTTCTAGTCTTTTTAGTGGACCCTAGTGAGAGACCCTGCGCTGGAATCTTCCAGCTGAGCTTCGTCTGAATCTCGGCCCAAGACCGAAATAAAAAACCCATTACTAAGCCATGAACCAGTAAGATGATTTATTCCTCTTCGTTTTAACTGTGTCTGGTTTAGTTATTCACTTAAGTAACAGATGCACATCCCCACCCAACTGCGTATCTCTGGAGTCTGTGCTTGTAACCAAGATGATGTCTGCCAAACTGTTTTCAAAAGCTGCTTACAGAAAGAGTTTAGGGGTAAACAAAACCATTTTGAATCCCATGGCTGTGTGCGAGATAAGCAGAACATCTATCTGCAGCAGGAGACTGTGTCCTACACGATGGTTAACCTTAAATACCTATTTGACTGGCAGACATTTTGGTGTTCCCAAACACAACCCACTTTTTGAGAGAAATGGTGTGTTTGGTATTAAGGATTAAACCCAGTGCCTGGATCACACAGAGATAAGCATCCACCACTGAGGTGTATCCCAGCCCCCAAATTAACACTTGGATCTCTGGATTTAGTAGGTTGTTCTCTGAAGTGTGGGTAGGAATCCACCAATGTATTAAGAGTCTGAGTAGATTTTTAAAAGTACAAGAAAGAAGACTTCAACTCTTTTTCTTCCCAGCCTGCTTGCTTGAACTTGGACTTCTCTCATTTTCTGTGGAGCTTAAACTAGGAATTAAACCAGTGACTTCCCAGCTGACAGGCTGTTAGGCTCAGGCAGACACAGAAATATGCTCCAGCTTGCAGATGGCAGATAGTGGGACTTCTCAGCTTCATATGTACCACCTACCTATCCTCTCTCTATCCTTCTCCTATCTATCTCTGTCTATCAATTGATTTATCTATCTATCATGTATGATCTGTTTATTCATACTCTATCTATCTATCTATCTATCTATCTATCTATCTATCTATCTATCAATCATCTATCTGTCTATCTATCTATCATCTATCTATCTATCTATCTATCTATCTATCTATCATCTATCTATCTATCTATCATCTATCTGTCTATCTATCTATCTATCTATCTATCATCTATCTATCTATCTATCTATCCTCTTCATCAGTACCATCACCTACTCTCTATCACTTTTCTATCCACTCATTTTTTTATTCTAATGACTCATTTTTGAAGAAACTTTACTTGAATCTCAAACTATTTTAGTTATTTAATATTCAAACATTTGGGTGTTTTACAAAATTTCATTCTTTTTCAAACTGTTCCCAAGTATGTTAATGCTTCCACCTTGCAGGTAGGTGCAGCCATAACAAGAATCAAGATATATGACTGTTCAGGTCACCAAAGGGGAAGCATGCGACCAATGAAATTGATGTCTGTCCTGCATGCATCTAGGCTCTGTTTTGAGGTTGATATTATTTTTGGCTCACCCCAGGCATTGGGCTGGCTCTTCATACCACTGAGAGGCCTGCAGCCCAACCTCTGACCCGTGTTATCACAGAAGATGGACAAACATCAACTTCAAACTGTTAACAATGCTGTTCAAATTCAACAGAGAGATAGTAAGGAGACTAATCATAACTGAGCGATTACTACTCCCCAGTCTACACTTTTGAAGGGAAAAGGGCTGCAGAGAGGAGGGCATTAATCGTTGCTGGCCTTCAGGATCTCACGCTTTCAATTCCAAACAGGCAGCTGCTGTTCTGCAAGGTCAGAGACGAGGAAGAGTGCAGGGCGCTGCCCCCATCATTCTGTAGTAAGGGATGGTGTCTAGTGCTCTTCTTCACAAAGCCCAAACTGACTTTTCATTGGCGTGCTTGATCTATCTTTAGTATTTAGACATTACCCTTAAGCTATCTAATTAAAAGGGTAAAGTCGGAAGGTTTTGCAGAGACACAATGAAGTCTGCTCTCCTCTGGGAGAATCCGTGCCCACGACTGACGCTCAGTGCGGTCACCCGCATGGTCTCTAGTGATCATCTTTGGGAAAGTCAGTTTCTATCTTTGGGCTTTGCCTCCTTAGTTACATAATTTAAGGGTATGAGCTGATGCTGAAGATGAATAGAAATCAGTCTTGGTCTGAAGCTCTTCTTCAGTAGGGTGGAACGTATTTCTAGCGTGGTATGAGGTCCTGGGCTCAATCCCCAGCACAGAGGAAAAAGGAAGAAAATGATCAGTGTGTCCTTTCTACAGAAATTACACTGACAGATGCGTTTAATTGGATGCGTATTATCTAATTGTCATCATGGTGGACCAGTGGGCAGTAACTCCTGTAACTGACACTGTCTTCTACTTCATATTGTCTCATGTAATGCAAGAGTTTTTGTCGGCGATGGGTCCTACAAGCACTGTACCTGCACAGTGCTGTTTATTTGACAAAATGGCATGCTATGTTTGTTCTGGCCCGTTTCCCTTAAGGCTTGCTTATACTGATTCCACAGCACACTTCCTCTGAGTGATAAAAGCAAACAAATAAACAGTAAATTGGAAAAGGACACCACCAGGCCAATGATAAGAATTCTACTCAAGAACGGCCACTTCCATGTCTTCTAATTTATAATCTTTTATCAGTTTAAAAAGAAAAGGGTGTGAGAACCTAAGTAAGTTGTTTTAATTTCCTATTATAAAATTATTTTTGAGTTGCATAACTGTAAAATTATTTCTAAAGGCATAAGTGGTATCTCAGAGAACAAATGCTCTTTCTTTAAGGTTATTAGATAAATACAAAATCCTCCAACAAGCTTTACATCTTTTTCATTGCTCTTTTTAATTAAAAATTACATTCTTGAGTAATTAAATGGAGAAAGCACCTGCTAATACCCAGCTCTTACCAACAAGACTCCAGCCCATAACATCAGGAAATGCCAAACCTAACCGCGATGCAGAAGGAAATGCTCATTCGCCCCATTAACCACACACGCCATTTCTTTTTACATTTTTTAAAATTAGGAGTGTCTGCTGAGCTTTGAGTGAAAATCCCCGTAGACTGTTTTACCCCATTTAGAGGGCCCAGAACTCTGCCTGGCACACAGCGGTCAATCATTAAATGCTCGTTGGATAAAAATGATTCAACAAGTGACTGCATTTGACTGTAAGTCCGAAATTGGTGCCAAACCTTTCCATAATGCTTTCAAGTCTTATACTCCAAATATAGTCTTTAGAGAACAGAGAGGACAGCAGATTTGCCTTTTGTATCTTCTAGCCCAGACGATCTGATTCTCTTGACATAAAGCCAGGACCTCTGGGATGAAGGCTCCGTGGTGACCTGAGCTCTTGTGGAGTTCTGACTTTCCCAGCTGACAGGAAGAGGTGAAAGGTAATCCCTCTCCCACCACAAACCTGTCAAGGAAATGACTGACATAAAACAGACCCTGCTGCTTCTCACTGTGCAGCGAGATCCTGTGTTCCAGGATGGACCTTAGATTATGGTACACACAGGTGGGAAGAGATGATCACTAAGAGAGTAGTGGGCGGCAAGGCGGAACAGGAAACTGCTCCACCCCATGGACTGGGGGCATGGCTGGCATCAGAGAAGAGCTTTTACTGTGTGAACACCCAAAGAAGGAAATAATGGGTTGTTACGTTTCCAAATGTTAGGAAAGGAAATAGGTGGGTTTTTTTTTAAACAATCTCAGTTTCCTGTAGCAGATAAGTTTACTTTGGTGGGGGAGTTTAAAACTACCGTTTTAATAAGATAGGATAGTCTCACTCAGGAACTTTGTGTCTGAGTTGCTTTTATTTATACATTGAGTTTATTAACTTACGTTAAGCTTCTGGTTAAATCCATAGTATCCTTTATTAAAAATACTGTACCTATGTCCTCAGGGACAAATATAAATGACAAGTTTTTATTATTGATCAAAGAGCAACAGTCTCTTAAACATTAGGCTGTATGAGCTAGAAATATGTGACCGGAAATGATATCACCTAGTGCTTAAGTAGATCCCAAAGCAGATCCGAGCACACACAGCAACACTTGTAGTTTTGTGAAGCAGAGGACCTGGGAACATGTTTCATCTCTTCACACAGCCGTGGAAGATTTCTCTGACTGGATAGAACTGACTTTGTGGTGAAAAATTAAAGAAAGAGCTTGTGATAAATGTCTAGGAAAATCAGAGATCTGAAAATACTGAAAATGTCTCAGGAGAAATTAAAGCTTGTCTGGCATAGGTGGGAGAGAAAGTCCTTGCTCCCGTGAAGGCTGGAAGCCCCAATGTTGGGGAGTTCGAGGGCAGGGAGGTGGGGATGAGTGGGGACACATCCTCATAGAAGCAGGAGGAGGGGGGATAGGATAGGGGGTTTTTGGGTGGGTTGGGGAATGAAGAAAGGGGATCACATCTGAAATGTAAATAAAATATCCAATAAAAATTAATTAAAATAATAAATCACACTGATAAATATCTTTAAGGCTCTGACTTTCTAAAAGTTTTTCTCCAATGACATCCTACATTCTTTGCAGTCAAACATGCCTACTTATTAAGAGTAATGGATATTTCTTTGGTCCCATTAAAGCAAAATTCTGTACAATAAAAAAGAAATTCAAGCTTACCTTAAATATATTCTACTATTATTACCAAAATGAAGTATTTCTAAGTGTATAACAGGCAAGAAATAAGTTAATTGCTCAGCATATGCACGGCACTGAGTTTGACCTCTAGCACAACAAAAGGAAAAATAAAGATTGTTACTGTCCTGTCACCTGAACTTAAAAACATATCCACAATTGTGCTTAAAAGATTTCTTGACACATTATACATCCTTAAGAAATCTGGCTAAGGGAAATAACAAAACTGCTAGGTTCATTTATCTAAGATGGATCTCCTAAGAAGATTCCCCCAAAATGCCTAAAGAGACTAAGAACGAGAGTCCTTACAGTCACAGGATTCAGAATAAAGCACAGGCGGAATGAACTCAAGCAAGCGTATTAAGTCATGTCATGCCAGAGCTGGGCCCGCTACTATCTGTGTACTCTCTCATGGGACAGTGTAGACATTCTGGAGTTAGTTTGTGTTCTTTCTGGAATCCACAGTGAAATTGAAGCAGGAAAGGGAACAGGAACCCCAAAGAGCGAGGGTTTCTTGGAAACTGCTTCCGTCAACTTGGATGATGAATTTTTGACTCAAGAATGATGGTCACTAACCTCATCTCTATCCCTATTTTTCTTTTTACTTTTCCCTTTGGCTGATTTTATTTTCGATTTTATTTTTCTTTTAAGACTTATTTATCCACTATGTATACAGCAGTCTCCGACATGTATGCCCAAAGGCCAGAAGAGGGCACTAGATTTCATTAAAAACGGTTATGAGCCACCATGTGGATGCTGGGAATTGAACTCAGGACCTCTGGAAGAGTAGTCAATGCTCTTAACCTCTGAGCCATCTTTCCAGCATCCCATCCCTACTTTTCATTCACCTTCCCACACCCTCCATCATGTTCTGATGATCTTTAGAAATTAAATTAACCAATCAATTAATTAATTATCAAATTAATTAGTTAATTTTTGTTCTCCTGCATGTTCATCGGAGAGTCTACAGGGAAAGAACAACAGAATGAACACTCACTATAAACCATGAGGACACAGAAGGCTGATATCAGCTATGTTTTACAGCCAAGGTGTACTCAGACACCACAGTGGCATGTATCACTACTCCAAACATAACTAATCTCTTGAAGAGTTTGCAAAGTTCTCAAGGGGACTGTCCCACTTCATAAATTACAGCTAAAATCTTATTTCAGCTTAGGCTTTCTCTGTCAACACACTCTAAATCAGTTAATCATTTATTAGCATTTGACATGTTTCTCTAAAAATAATCAGCTCCAGCATATTAGCCACACAAAGATAACCTTATATGGTTTTCCTTGTGAAATGAAGAACAGGGTTTCCTGGCCCCGACACAGAAGCTTGCCATGCCATCATTTTATACAACTACAGAAATATTTTCAATTTTGAACAACTCACTCTATGTGAACAAGGAAAGAAAGAAATGTGAAGCCCTTGAGAGATAAACCGTTCAGCATCCCAAGAAACTTAACATTTTTAGGGGTTTCAGTTCATGGAGTGTCCAAGTGTCAGATCAAAGGCAAACATAATTTTTCACTGTGCATAGCCCAGAGTTTGCTAAGCATTTTGTCACAGGAATCTGCATCTAACATGCAAAACAGTGGGGACACTGTGTCTCAAGTTTCTGAGTTACTTGAATCTACTATTGGTCTGTTATTTGGTTTGAAGAACACCCTCAAAGAGGAGGGTCAGGCCTTCCCAATTGTTCTACTTAGACGTCTGTAAAACTGTAAAGGGATATGGCACCTGATCTGGTGTCCTATACAGGACATCACGTGTGTACAGCCATTCATCTGCCACTGGCTGTTGGAGCTGCTATGCTGAATGGACAGAAAGCTGTTTGTTAATAGATTCCAAGTCACCCAGAGACTTCCCACTTGCTCCTTTTCAAAGAGAATAATTTTCATGTACTTTTTTTTGGCACTTTGTTTATTGCACTTCTTTTCTTTTTCTTTTTTCTTTTTAAGAATATCAAAGATAACCTTGGTTTCATTTTTGGCACAAAATGTTTCTGCCATTGCAGTGTCTTTAATTGTGGCTGAGATATAACTGACACATCTCAGGTACTTGACTGGTAATGAGAGTACTGTTGCTAAATTTGGAAGATGATACTTCCCTGCCAGTGATGCTGACTGCTCTTGTAGTCTTGTATTGCGCTCTCTCTCTCTCTCTCTCTCTCTCTCTCTCTCTCTGATATGTGTGTGTCTGTGTGTGTATACACACCTAAGCTTCACTGAGAGGAAAACTGTCACCTCAAGAGGTAACTCTGATGCTGGTCCCTCAATATTTACTTTGCTAATTAGTTATTTTTACTCCAAGCTGTCAAGATCCGAAAGGGATCTATGTGGGGTAGTGGGAAAAGTAAGCTTGTCCATCATGACAACTGATAATGTCACAAACAGAAAGTGCCTGCCTACATGCCAAGGTCATCTCTTTCAAAAGTAATTTTTGAGCTCAGTGAAGTACTCCTACATTTTGACATGCCAGCATTTTAATGCTAAGTGTGTTCCAACTTAACTGGTTAAATGTTAAAGATCAGGAATGTTGCCTGTCAGGACTATGCACCTATAGTTCTCTTTGGTGGCATACAAAGTCTTAATAGCAACGCCACATAACAGCATCCCGGTGTTTCCCTCGGTAAAGTTTCAGCTCTTGACCAGAGTGCACATGGACTACATTTAGATCCTTATCACAATAGTTAATGTAGAAATCCAATCTACCTTCCAGTTTACAACCTGGTCTTATGAAGTTCAACTTGGTTACACAAAAAGGAAGCTATTATTTGAGAACTATACATACTCAGGTATTCTTATAAGTCCAGCATAAAGGAGAATTGTATTTTCAAGTAAAACAATTAATTCAAAAGCTCATTATTTTCTCAAGGACTTAAAATTTATCCCCAGCCAGTCTTCAGTCTTTTAAAAATACCACTGTTAAGCTGAACCAAGTCAAAGTAATGATCCAGACAACCAGTAATACTAAAGCACCTTAGTGTCCAGACATACTCTCAACTGCTCTACCTATCTTTGATGTCTGGGATACCACAGCTCAGTAGTCAGACACTGGGTTTTATTTGCTACACAGTTGATACCTCCATCATTTTATAAGTAGGAAGTATATAATACATAGCTTGTGAAAAGGACAGACTAAGCCTTATATTGGGGATTTGAATAGTATCTTTTAGTTCAGTGTACGTACACACCGCATCATCATGGACCTGGTGACTCAAGAACATTTCACAGATGTTAAGACACAATAATTGCCTGGAGATATAGTGAAGGTAGTGATCAGAGCCAAGAGTACAGTAATAATATAACGTGACATTATTTATATATACTGCCAAGTATATACACTTTTTGACTTAGCAACCAAGGTTTTAGAGATTTATCCTTTAGAACTAGTTAGACATACACATGTGTGCAAACTTGTATGTATGTGTTAGGATGTTTGTAGTCGTGTTTGTAATGACAAAAGCTGAAAAGGAAGAACACTCCAAACATCAACTTCCCTTCCTATTTTAACATAGAAATGCAAACATTCTGATAGCTTTTTTTGTTTGCTTACTATGCACTAAGACCAGGACCAGATGTTATATGTCTACCTACTTATCTACAAATTCATGTAACATTTGGTATTGTATCTGTGTGTCATTTTAAAAATACACACTGTGGATGATTGGATTTTCCCCGTTTTCAGCTGTTTTATGTAAGCATAACCCATGCATCCCAATGTGAAGGGTTCAAAGGGCTTCTTGTTTCACACGTAATTTACATGAGTGTTTGAAGTGTTTAGTATCTGCAACTTGCTTGATGTCCTGAGACTCTTCCCTGACCTTCAATACAGGGTCTTCTTGATGGAGGACACCGAAGAATGGCTCCAACTAAAAGTTTTTAGAGACCCAGATCCTGAAAAGAAGCATGGCAGGGGAGAGGAGGGTGGGCCAGGGTGGGGAGGGGTGGGGCAGGGCGAGGCAGGGCGGGCAGATTTCATAAGGCAGTCAGCTCCTTTATGCGAAACTCTGCACATATTTTAGAGCAACTTTAAGGACTGACACCAGCTATGACATTCTGTGATTTGTCAGCATTACTGAATTCTATATAATTGACCTTCAGATGAATGTAGTAGATTCAAGAGGATGCTTCTGAGCTTCTAGGGCATAGTAATAGAAGTGATGATGGAGTCTGATTCCAGAGGGGTGTAGCAGGCTGTCAAAAATTCAAAGCAATTCAAAGCTATCACTTTAGAAGACATTTACAAAACCATTCATAACTCACTAAAATTATTCTTCTACAATTATAAATGCCCAATGCTCTAAAACTCTAAAAATGTATTTGTAAACGTTATATACAGGTACAGTTATTTAGGGGAATAAAATGACTTTTAACTCGTCTTAGGTGTTATGGTAAATAGTCTTCAGAATAGCATCCACTGTATTGTATGATCTAGACTATCCAAAGAGGACTTCCAGGTTGCAAATCTGACATTTCAGATGAATTCTGAAAAGGTTTACCCTGTGTCTTTATTTAGTGTGTTACCATGAGTCACAATTTTATCCATGTACTCAAGCTGAGATCCTGATGAAGCTCAGACTGGAGAAGGGAACGCTGTGCCTTAGCATTCTTGATGTAGTGTGATAAGGAAGGTTACCAGTGCTAGGGCCAGAAAAGCTGGGTTCAAGTCAAGAGGAACCACTTTCCAATGCTATGATATTGGGCAAATAACTTCTTCACTTCCTCAGTGACTTAAATCAGGGAAGAGAGCTATACATTCTGTGTAACGTTATCTGAATAATTTAATGAAATAGAATGAGTTCATCATGCCTCATAAACAGAGGCCACTGTTACAGCATCAAACCAAACTCAAGGCAACACTGGAGGATTTGTAGGAGTTCATGTTGACACTCAATACAACTGTGGGACCTAAGTTGATGACTTGAGTTTTATTTAGACAGATTTAGATGACTAAGTTTAGTGACTCATGAGTTTGTTCTAGGAGTAAGCTTTAGTACATTGGATAGCTTTAGGGTAAAGGATATAACTTCCTAGGGAATTAATAGAGGAACTTGAAAGGAAACCTGCACCACTCAGTCATATATTCTCCTTTTTACCAAAATAATCGTTTGGCCAGGCAGAAAGTATTATAGTCCTGGAAGAGTCAATTTATATCAGGTCTAGTGGGAACACAAGATGAAAAGAAAGTTCTAAGCCACCTTTCACTCAACAGTTCAATGGCTGGCTGATGTAAGGAGTTTCTAACTTGGTTAAATGTGTAGGTCAATGAAGCCTGCCCCAAAGAGAATTCCGTGGACTTTCTGTGCATACCTAGCAAAGGTAGATTATAAGCGTCTCTTTGGAAAGTAATCTTGATTCAGTTATTTAAAAATTTCTACTGTAAAGCTTCCCGGTTCAGTTTGGAAGAGCTGAACTGGAATGCTTCAGTTGGCCACCACAGAAAGAAAGATCTATCTTGCCACTCTATAGAAGTGGGTCACCTCTGATCCTACCAGAGTTGTGATCACAAGCAAAGAACTTCTCAGCCTCTGTGTCTCCAGGCAAATTCTCAGAGGCCATCAAAGGCAATCACTGGCTGTCCCAGACTTTCAGCATTTCTCCTTTGTATTTCAGGTAGTGCTTCTCTCTAGGGTCTGGATTCTAATCTATGTCCCATCTCCAAGTCTCAGAAATGTCTGGAATTCCCTTAAAATGTGGCTAGTGGGGTCAGGATTCCCAGGGACCAATGAAGACCAATCTCAGGGGCTGCCTTACGGTAACCACTCACAGTTGTAGAGACTTTCCCCATCCTAACTCGTTTAGCTCCTTGCACACAGAGGCTTGGGTTGGTCCTTGGCAAGTGCACAAAGTACTCTCTCATTCCTTTACACCTGCATTGTGTTTATGTGTGAGTTTCTATTGATGACAGTGGGGAGCAGTGCTACATACTTGCACAACTCTAAACATTTCTGGTCCTTTTATTCGGTCTGTTTTTATTAACATCACAAACTCCCCATAGGTGGGCACTAGAAGCTTCATTGGGAAATGGAAGAGAATGAGACCCACAGGTACCGGATGTTACGGACTTCCAAAACCACCTGGAGTCAATAGTGTGGATGTTCATGTCTTGCCTTGTTCTTTGAGCCTCTTTCTTCTGATGGCTATGAAAATCACCATAATGTTAATTACTGACAATTTTACAGACTTTATTACAGAGTTGTCCACTGTCTTGTCCATGTCTTGTGCATTACCATGAAGTATCAGAGATAATGTCACAAAGCTAACATCTGGGAATCTGGCATACTGGAGCCCGCTCTCCTTGGAAGGCCCTTGAACATCCTATGGATCATGTGTAAAATGGCAAGAAATAGCAACTTGTGGGTAGCTGGAATGGATAAAGGAAGTAACACATCTAACCTGACACTTGGGCCAGCACATTAATTCCACGAAGATTATCAAAGGCCCTTCGCATCAAGGAATTATATTTTACTTACCATTCTGGGCCCCTTTAGCCCAAACCAATTGTTTCCTAAAATCTTACTGAAAGGCTTTCTGGGTCCTGAAAACCATGCTTTCTAAGGTTATCTTCCTATGAATCATATGTACACTTAAGATGCAAAATCTGTTTGGGGTAGATTTGCATGCCTAACAAACTCCCAGACAGTATTCATGATCGCAGTTTGGGGGACCATACTTTTAAGAGGTCGTCCCCAGAAAGAATGACTTCCGGGCTTGTGATTCCCAACTGTTAAATGTTATCATAGTTACAGAGAAAGGATTTTTAAAATGTCTCGCTGCTGTCATCGTCTCCAGAGCTTCTGATTCGGTGACCCTGAATTGGGGAATCTGAATTCTTTCCTGACAGATCTCCAATAGTAACGATGTCACTGCTTAGAAAGCTACACTTGTCAGAAGCTAAGAAAACCCAGAAAATCTCATTCAACCATCACTATTGGGAGAGGAGCAGTCTCCTTGAGGAAGTGTCTCCCCACCCCCTAATACTTTAAAGATTGCAGCTTTACCACTCTATTTACCACCCCCATCCCCGGTCTCCAGACCATCAGACCATTATGGGGTACAGTACCTTGTAGGTGTTAATGGGAATGTCAATGATGATGTGGAGTAGGTCTCCCAGAGCCAGGCTGGCGATCAAGATATTGGGACCATTTCGCATGCACTTGTTCTTGTAGATGATCCTTAGCAGTGTGGAGTTCCCGATGATGCCTAGCACGAACACCAGGCAGGACACAATCGTGTTGATGTATTTAAAAGTCTTGCTGATCTCAATACTTCGTTGGCACGGAGGAGGGAAAGATCTTGACGGGGCTCCAGCCACCCTCCCTCCCTTGGTCACCTCCGCAGGTGCTGAGGAACGCATCAGACTGGAGTTGGAACCTCTAGTCCAGGAGGTCTTAGTGGGTGGCGTCATTAACTCTTTAGTCCCGAGAAGAGACGGTGTGGCTTGGGCAGGTGGGAATGCTCTTTTCTCTCCCCATACCCCCAACAAGCCACAGGCCAGCAGCAGCGCCACCAAGGCGCGTCCGTGCGGGCTTGCGGGCGATTGCATGTTACAGCTTGCTCCTCCTGTGAGACTCCAGTAGCCGCTCCGCTGTTTTCAGTCTGGAGACCGACAGGGGAATGAAGACAGGGCACTTTAGTCAGCTACCCCAGCCACGCCTCTGAAAACACTCACACTAGCCGGGTTGCCTCTATCCGCGCCGTAACAGTAAGTTAAGTTTGCGCGCCAATGAGGAATTTGGGCGCACGCCCCCCGCTGGTCTGCGTTCAGTCTCCTTCCTGACCCTGCTCGCCTTGTTTTAATCCCCAGCCCTGCGGTAGACCAGTCGCAGAGGGGTGGAGCATTTGGGCAGGAGTGTTCCAGACTGGGGAGGGTGGGTGTCCCAGGGAAAGAGCACTCGTGTTTGCCGGGAAGAAGCAAGCCCAATTTTAGCTAAGCTTGGGGACCCGGAATGAAGGCACCTAGCGGCCAAGGGCATACGTCGATGCACTCAGCCAAGAACCGAGAGAATAACAGATCAGCACCAACTTCTGTGCTTTCCAAGTGACTTCAAGCATTCGCTTTACAACCCAATCTCGGCTTAAATCGCTGTTATGTGTAAGTTTTACTCGTTTAAAAGAAAACCCCGAACTACTAAGCAAAGCGGAAGCCCCAGAGCAAGGTTCAGCTACAGATGTTAATTCAAAGTTAAACCAGAATGGTTAGTTACCTCGCACGGTTTGGAAGCACCAGGAGCAGCGCCACTAGCAGGGAACCTCCTTCCCAGGACGTCAACTGCCTTAGGGGACTTGCGGCTCGCAGCAGGAGTCCAGCTGCTCCTAAGCAGGCCTCTCTCAACTGAATGCAGCTCTGGCTCTCACAAAAGACTGAGAGACTGCCAGACAGCGGATCCTCAACAGCTCGCTCGGGGTCTTTGCTGTCCCCAGACAAGTACTTTTATTCATTCGGTCCCTTCCCAGCATCAATCAACGCCAGACTCCTCCCGCGTTTTCTGAGCGACCTTGCCACAACCTTTTCCCTTGGGCGATGCCTGGACAGTATCAGCCCCAGCTGACCGCTGGGAGGGGCAGTTCTAGTTCAGAGTTGTGTCGCACATAAAGCTGTTTATTTCTCACTCAACGAAGAACCTAACATATTCCATGACAACCTGGGAACTGGAGACTAGGAGAAGGTTCTGTATCAACCTGGACTTTGAATACTCTGACTGTTCACACGAATGTAGTGATTCCTGAAATCTGGTTGGTTTGGGGGGAGTTCTCTCTCTCTCTCTCTCTCTCTCTCTCTCTCTCTCTCTCTTTCTCTCTCTCTCTCTCTCTCCTTTAACTTTCAAATCAACATGCAGGCGGGATGCTTTCTTCTTAGGCAGAGGGACTGCCCACACGAAGAACCAAGGGCCTCCATCACTGTGTGCTGTGTAGCTCTTTCTTCCTGTGTACTGAAGCACCATCCCCAAGGATCTTTCTACTGTGCCTAAAAGGGACCTGAGACAGAAGACAGGAAAATAAGCAGGAAGCCTGATGCTTATTTTATCAGACAGAGCAATGAAAAGGACTCTCCCTGTCATTCTTGACTTCTCCCTTTATGGTAGAGAAGGAAACGCTGGGGAGCTTCAGTTGGGCAGAGCGGTGGGTGGGGTGCATTATTCTGCTGTCAGCAAGATCCTGCTGTGCCTGCAGGAGAAATCATGCTAGTGACCCCTTTTTTTGGTCTCCCAGCTAGTTCATTGTACAACTAGGAGTTGCATCTTAGATTGTTGGTGCCTATCAAATGTTTTCCATGAAGCCGGAAGCAGAACGCGCATGCGTATTTTAAAAGGTGACCTTTTAAATGTGTACACGTAAAAGTGAAGTCTAAGGAGTGTGAACTATGGCCTGGGCATGAGGGGCAATTCCAAATCTGGCTATTTTGAGGACAATTTTTACCCTCCTGCCTCAGTGAAGACAAGGTCAGCATCAAACTGCTTCACGTGGACTTGCGTGCCAACAAACGGTGTTGTGTAATAAGGAATTCTATGTGTGCTGCAGTAAGGATGGGCTTGCTCCACCAAGGGCAGTTTTGAACCTGTCCTTTTGACAAGTCTTCATCCCTTTCACTCACAGGGCTTCCGGGAGACCTTTTCTCCTCTTCCTTGCTCTTCCTCAGCATCTCTGTTAGTGCGACCTTCGCGCAATGGGAAAGTCCCTGCTAGTCCCACTGAGGTGTGCCTCCGCCCTGGTTTTTGAGCACTTTTTAGACTACTAACCGTGATTTCATATTTGGCCGTTGTCCTGGACACTTCAAATGTCAATTCGCCACAACTTAAAATTACTTAGAGAGGAGACCCTGAGCAAGACCCTGCCTGTGACATTTTCTAGGGATGTGTGTGTGTCACCTTAATGTTTGTTAAGGTGGGACAACCCACTCAGAACGTGGGACACCTGTTTCCTGAGCTGAACTCCGAACTGTACAGAAGAAAGCTGGTGAAGCAGAAGCAGCAAGCACCCTGCACACGGATTAACATCGCTCTGCTTGTGATATGTGAGTGTGATGTGCTTAGCTTCCTGAGATCCTGCCTTGACTTGCCCTCAGCGATGGATGGCCTGCAGCCTGGAATTTGAAAGTCGAATAACCCTTTTCTTCCCCAAGGTGCTTATGATCAGGGTGTTTTGTCACCACAAAAGAAGTGAATGTAGAATAACCATAAAGAGGTTAGTGTGGGTCACTGACAAGTCCATGGGAGATAACTGTACCAGGCCAGGGACTGAATGAGTGCTGTATTTCCTCTGTATCAGTTGTGATTGAATGAATGCTGTATTCCCTCTGTATTGGGCCAGTGACTGAATGCTGTATTCCTTCTGTATGGAGCCAGTGACTGATGAATCCTGTCTTCCCTCTGTATTAGGCCAGTGACTAAATGCTGTTCCCTCTACATCACCATACTGCCTTCCGCAAGTTGAGCTCAAAAAATAAGTTTTTTTTTATAAATAGGTTGATGATTACACTGATTTAAAACTACTCAATTTTAATTTATCAGTTCCAGCATAGTGGTCAAGAACAAAGCCAAATAATTTTAAGCTCAGTGTAATGTTTTTCTCAGTTGTACTCTGAATTCCAATATAATGGGCATATGAACTACCCATTGGCTATAGGAACTATTACCCAAATAGGCACTTCCTTCCCAGGCTCTCATTTACTAGCTTACAGCAGTACTGACATTATTCTTCATGGCTTTCTATGTAGTGGATGTGAGTCTGAAGAATTCACTTTGAGTCACATTATAGATTTAGGCCAGGCTTTTGAGTCTATGTCCTCCCCACTATGTAAACTGATTTCGTTAACTATTTTGTTTAACTTAATTACATACACATCAGATAGATATTTTTAATTTCATTTTGATAGAAGAGCCTTTTAAACATAGGTGTGGTGATTTGAATGAGGAATGTCCCCACAGGCTCACGCGTTTGAACACTTAGTCTCAGGTTAGTGGCACTGTGGGCAGGCTCCAGGAACTTTAATTTGCTGGAGGAAACATGCCATAAAGGGAAAGGCTTTGAGCTTTTGTAGTCTCCAGTTTGATCTCCTTGCTTTATGTGTTTGACTGACTATGTGATCGCTCAGCTTCTAGTTCCAGCGAACTTGCCTACATGTAGCCGTACCTTTTCCCTCTATGATGGACTTTCCTTTTGAAAACATAGGCAAAAATCAACTCTTCCTTCCATAAGTCACTCTTGGCTATGGTGTTTCATAACCAGAATGAAAACTAACTAATACAATTGGTGACATTTCATTGAAATTTATCTTGAAATATTTAACCTTATTATGTAAGGGAAATGGTAAAACATAAAGATTAAGTCTTTGATCTTCATGAATGACCATCCTCTAGTCACAAGAAGATAAATCTGGGTTTCCCACCACTGCCTTTCTGGGAGGTTATCTTAGCCTACGTGACGGCACAGACAGATTCCCCAGAAGACTTTGTAAGTATCTTCTTGAAAGTGATTCTATAAAAAGATTCCACATGGAAGTTCTCTCCCAGAATTAATCTTTCATAAACACAAAATTTGTTCAATGCTCAAATATGTAAAGGGAAAGATTAGTGTCCATGACTGAAGCTTTGTCTGGGCTTGTGCTTCAATAATCTGGGAATTATTGTTAAACAGCAGAGCATTTATTGAAAACTTCAAATTAAAAGGAGATTATGGTAAAGGAAAGCCATCTGAGTGTTGGAATTTACTTGGAAGGAACAAATCTCAGCCAACTGCACTCTGTTTTCTCCCTGTCTCCCCTGTGGGTTCTTCTCACTGTCTCATTGGTGGATTGAGGTGTACTGCTATAGGTGCTGCTTTTTTTTTGCATTATTATAAAAAATACCTCGTATTAACTTATGAATGAATTTACTAGTTCTGTGAAGATTTCATTTGCATATTGAATGAAAGGTACCAAAGTTTAAGGAGAACTTTATGACGACTTTGAGCGTTGAAAAAATTTTGTGTTTTTGAAAGATTTATCCTGGGAGAGACCTTTCACGCACAATCTTTTTATAGAGTCACTTTCAAGAAGACACAAAGTCTGCTGGGGGATCTGTCTGTGCCATCATGTAGGCTAAGATAATCTCCTAGAAAGGCAGTGGTTGGTGATGCCCCAACACCTCCTTTAAATGCTTGAGCTAGAAGGAACTGGAGACAAGGCTGAATGTACTTCAGAATTTGTTCTTCAAAGAAGTTTGCCATGGGGGGCTTGCTCAAGGCAGACATTTTCCCTGGTGAGAGAAGAAAAGAAAAAGCCTTTTAGCCACAAAAAAGCTAAGACTTTCATACACTCTTCTTGATATGGATGTGCCCTTTGGAACCTATTTTGAACCCTAGTGCTGAGGGACAAGGTGTGTGAAAAGACCAGACAGCATCAGTTCAATTGCTTCTTCACACAGTCCCTGAGGACCAGAGCCTGTGATCAAATGGAAGTTGAAGTAACAGCATAAAAAAGGTTTAAAATTACTATGAACCAATAGCAAACACCAATTCTTCTTTCTTTCTTTCCTTCCTTCCTTCCTTTCTTTCTTTCTTTCTTTCTTTCTTTCTTTCTTTCTTTCTTTCTTTTTCTTATGTAGCTGTGTTAGTCTAATTGTTAATTAAGGTACAGTTTGTAAACAGGGAAGACAAGTATACAATTTGAAGAATATTTCATCTTATTTTATTTTGTGTTCATGTATGCACTGTGTATGTGTGTGGGCACCTATGACAGAATGCATGTGTGGACGTTAGAGGACACATTGCAGTAGTCATTTCTCTCCTCCCACCGTCTAGGTTCTGTGGCTTAAGCTTAGGTCACCTGGCTGAATGGTAAGTTCTTTACTCACAGAGCCACCTTACAGGGAATGTAAAGACATTTGAGAAATGGGTATACCATGTCCCCGATATATACCTAACAACACATTTTGGAGGACTGGTATATAGCCCTACTGGCCTGGAACTCCCTGTGTATACCAGCTTGGTGTCAACCTTCTTCTTGAATGCTGGGATTATAGATGTATATACAATCCTTCTCCTGAGTGCTGTAATTACAGACATGTATTCTAGTGTCCCTTTTTCAGACTGCATGCATTCTTACAAACTAGCAAAATTTGATTCCTTGGATTTTGGTACTATTTTTAATAAAACATCCATATGGTATTGTTTCTGTTTTATTGATTTTTATACAGACGATCATATTCTGAAGTTGGCACATGATTCATGATTAAGGGTATACTCATAGAAGAGAGAATCTAATATTTGAAATGTTATCAATGATGAACGATTCCTCATCTATGGCTCTGATATAATGAAGCTTTGGTAAGGTTGATGAATACAGGAGGCAACCACAGTCAATTTTCTGCTTATAGGAAATAGTAAAATTGGAAAAGCCACACTTCCTTTGTAAATTATTTGAAAGGAATTGTAATGCAGCTATTTAGGGTCTAATGTAAATCCATTAGAACATAATGATTTGATTTAGTATTTGAATAGTTTTGTGTTTCTTTCTTTAACATGTTTTAACACAAATTTTACAGAAAGAAAATTACATATGACTTGGTTTATAGACTTAAGCCTGTTCATAGACTTCTTTGATGCCATATTAAAAATATATTCAGAATTCCATTGTGAACACACCTGTCTTTCTGTGTTTGCCAGGGCATAGGACATCTATGAAACTTTATATCACTTAGTCATAGAGAAAACACTGTTGTAATTTGAGGTCAGAACAATTCATTCACATGTAAAGAACCAACTGACAGACATTTCTAGTAGTGTGTAATTTACAATGAATATTTGTGACTGTTATTTTTCCTTTCCATTTTCCCCATTCCATTCTTCTGATATCAGGAGTGGTGTATAACAGAGATGTATAACATTCAGTGGTTAGAAAGAAGAAATAGTGAAACTTGGCATAAGTAACCAGTGGTGAATAGAAGTCTGTCATTTAATGAAAGCAACAAGTCTTTGTACTACAGAATACAGTATCCTAGGAGACACCAAGAAGAATTTCCTCAGCAGGCTTGTGTTACTTAGTCCAATGACATTTAACTGACTAGACATTTCAGTCTCATTTCTGTGGAAACCTTTTCCATGAAGTTCTGTGGCAGCCAGAAGTGGCAATGCAGGCTTGTGCTGTTGACTCTCAGGATTGACACAGGAAGAATGAGGCCAGCTCATGCTAAATACGAGCTTCGGTTTCAAACTTCCTCACCCCAAAGTTTTCCAGCTATGCCTTGGGGCTGTGCTGTAGGCTCACAGAACTACTTGCATCCAAACCTACAGGGAAACGGGAATTTTCTTGAAAGTTCTATTAACTCTACAATGTGTGAACAGTGAGATGCACAGTCCTCTAAAGGGAGGAGCTCAGAGGGATGGCATATTGTTTGATGAGGGAACCACTGGGCCCTTCGAAGCTGTGCCAAAGTCATTAGATTGGTTTTGGTTTCTTTAATGTGCACACAGGAAATAGCCTTTTCTCTTTGGGGCCTGAAGGAAAAAGAACTAGCACTGCCCATGAAGAAAGTGATTCTGAAGAGACTTCATGAGAAATCAGGTTATCCAAATGGAGCTACTCACATGATCTCATGGGAAAACAGGAGACTCACTTTCTACAAAGACAACCAGGACCTACAAGGCTGGCATTAGAGAAAAGTTACTGAGGTGGTAGGTACCAAACAACCTGTAGAGAGAGGCAGGTAGGATACAGCAACAGGGAATCCAGAGGGTGGCAAAATTTTTGAATATCCACCTACTCTATCCTATGTTTGAAACAGTACTTATGTAACCTGGTACTGTTTATAATTATATATCAATGAGGAAACATAATGGCATAATTATTTTTTTCCATTAATTTTGTGATAGTTAACCTTCATTATCAAGTTACTGAATTTAGAATCACCTAGGAGACATATTCTGAATGACTTTTTAGAGTTTCCAGAGAGGTTTAATTAGAATGGAAGTTCAACCTTCAGTGTAGATGGTGGGATTCTGTAAGTAAAAAAGATTGGATATAAAAGAAAAAGAGAGAAAGTAAGCTGGGCATAAGCTTTCCTTTCCTCCCCTTTTGGATTGCAAACAGTGTCCTCACACTTCTTACATTTATGTCATCATCTGGATGCGACTGGCTGCATCCCCTCAAATCAGTAAGCCAAGATAAACCCATCTTTCTTCAAACTGCTTTTGTCAAGTAATTTGCCACAGCAAAAAGATACAAGCTTTCTTCTAGATAAGTAGTTTATAAGAGCAAGACTAGAAAAATTCAAATAGTCCAGATTATAAAGCTCTCTAAACGTTTTGGGATTGAAATAACAATTCATTGCCCTTCCTTCACTCCTTTCATAAAATGAAGAGTCCTGACTTCAAGTAAATAAATTATAATGCGGATGACACTATTCTGTGTCATTGTTGTCCCTTTCCTTTGGAGGTCACACAGATGAAGAAAGGAAGAAGCTGGTGGTTGCACTGAAAGGACACTGCAGTGCAGCATCATGTATGGTTGCCTTGGTAATAGGATGAAGGACATCTGTGAAGCCGAATCCCCTCTTCTCACTATCAACCATCTCTCCTTTTGGCTTCCTCCTGACTGCTATTTCACATTTCAAAACAAATGGACTCACCTCTGTCCCCTTAAGTGTAAGCATTTCCTACTGGGTAGGTGAAGAGAATTGCCACGGTGGAAAAGGCCAAGACAAATAGATTCTGCTATGGAGACAGACTCTAGCAGAGGCTGTCCAAGTGAAGAGAGAATTGTGTTGTAGAGGAGATGCCAGAAGGGGTGGTAACAGATACCATGCAGGCAGGAAGTAGGCCTAGAATCAGTTGGTAGTCAATACCAGGTAGCAAAAGTTAACTATGTTAAATAGCAAACCTACGTCTCCCTGGTCAAAAATCCTTTAGTTTCTTAGTTGAGTGGTGCTTGTTCTGCATCTTTCTAAGGATTCAGTCAGATTCCTTCTGAATTACAGATTTCTTGATGAGTGAGTATAACAAATCTCTTAGATGCTTAATGTAGCTGTTAACATGACAGAATTTAGGGTCCCCTAGGAAGTGAGTATCAGTGAATTTTTAGATTAGGTTGGCCTGTTGGGAATATTCTTGATTGTGTTCGTTGATGCAGGGAGATCTATCATATTTGCATGTGGGACCATTTCCCTGAAGGATATTCTGATCTCTGTACGATGGAGAAGGCAAGCTGAGCGCTAGCACACATGAATTCATAATTCTCCTCTAGTGGCAGATGTCATGCAACCAGGTGATTGAAGTTTGTGCTACTTTGACTTCCCAACAGTTATGGACTACGCCATGAAATAAACTCTTACTTTCTTAAGTTGCTTTGGTCAGGTGCTTTATTACAGCAACAGAAGAAACTAAGACAACAGTATTGAGCTCCCAAGGTGACTGTTGGAACATTGCTTGTCTTTACTCTCAGATACAGTCTGACCACATCTATAGTGCAGCTCACATTTTTTATCCATGTCCCTCTGAGCAGGCATGAGTGGGAGAGCAGTAATCCTATTGTCTTCCATTTTCTGTGAAGTAAAGCTACATACACATGCAAGCCTAGCTACATACACAGAGATTGTTCTAGGTATTATTTTGAGGACATGAGTATGGTTTGAGTCCATCTCCATGGTACAGATAAGGAAGAGAATATGAAGGTGAATCAACAAGTCTATATTAAGGCCAAGGGGTGGTACCCATGGAAGGTGACATTTGTAAGCCTCCCGAGTAGGATGAAAGATCATGGTTGATTTCCAATCAGCAGGTGGAGGCAAATAAGCATGAAGTGCCCTGTTAGGAGGTGGTATGCTAAGACTGATGAGCAGGAAATGACTGTCTAGGTCAAGGAAGAAGAACTCTTTAGATGGGTAGCATCCTTTATTGGAGTGTTGATAAGAATTGCTTTGCGGGTGGGATGTACTAGTGTCTTGAATTCATGATGCTGCTGGCAGATGGCTTGATGTGATGTTGCAGATAGATGGGAAATCTCATTGTCTTCTAGTTCTTATGGTAAATATGTTAGGTCTTAAGAAGTAACACTTTTGAATCTCTATCTTAAAGTGGAGTAAAGGTAAAGAGCCCTCATTCATATGTATCCTGAGCTCCCATTCGTGTTCCCCTTAGTTAGCAAACCTGTAGAGATAATCTCTTCTACTGAATAGAAGCATCACCTGTGAATAAAAGACTTATTGACCAATGAGCTGAGGCAAGATTAGAAGGTAGAGCATCTGGGAGAGAGTGAGGAATTCTGGGAAAATAGTTAGGCATTGGAGATTCACCCCAGGCATAGAAGAAGATGGTTGTATAAAACTTTTATTCATATATAAGAAGTTTCAGAGTCATTTCTGAGAACAAAGTCGATTAGTGGGAAAACACGAGGTCATAGATGGTATCTATCACACAAAACTAAAAAATTATTGATAGTCATTTCCTTGAACTAAGTTGAGAAATACCTAGGGCAACAACAAAAAAAAAAGGATTCAAGTGAGAGGCTCATTTGGGGTGGGGACTTGGCCTACTAATTCATCATCGTTGACTTCTTAAAAATGGTAGATAAGAGTTCATGGTTATACAAATGCAGACTGATGTTTTGGAGCATATGCACATTTTAGAATGATGAAAGTTAGCAGATTAAAAATTAATTGCTTCATATGTTTTCATATAGACTAAAATACATCTATTTACTTGGATTCTAACTATCTATTTATCTATCTATCATGTATCTTATTTGTCATTCTAAACTATCTTTTACTCATCCTCAGTTCATTATTTACTTTTACATTCCTGATTATGGAAGTCTGATGTTGAAGAATGCTTTGAGTATCGAGCCTTCACATCTGGAAGCTAGAGTAAACTCAGAATCCATGGTAAAAGTAGGTTGATAGTTGGGCTATTGAATTTTACCATGCTTTGTTCTAGGCTAATGAAGGCCTTGTACAAACCAGGCATTAAATAAGAGTCTGAGTAAACCCATCTGGGAATTCGAAGGTTGAATAGTCTGTAGCTAGTGACTATGACCACTGCAAAGACAGACAGGGAGGGAATGCTCAAGACAAATCTAAAACAAATTCCCTCTTAACAAATTTGACAAATAGACAATAATAATTTGGTGGGAAGATAGATATGGAATTTGGAATGAATTTGCCAACAAGGAACGTGATATAGACCGTTTTACAGTTTTCATTTTTTTTCTCTCCAAATCTTCTAATTTCAAGTTACTTTAAAGTGGGTAAGTGATTGTCATGACTAGATGTACCAAATGAAATTATCAACAGCGTAATCTGTGATAGAGGTAGTTATAGTTTTGGTTCTTCCAATCCTTTTATCACTCTTTATGCTTTTAAGTAAATATAATAACTATAAAGTTAATTTTATAAGTTAAACGATACAAGATAGTTTCTTATTGTCATATCAAAGGGAAAATTCATTTTAGAAAATAAGTTCTTAAATAATTATTGAAAGTATTACTAAGGTATTTTTCAATGAATAATCCCTATCTTGTAGTAATACATATGCTAGAAAAATATTGCTATTACTTAGGTACATTTAATCATTTTTACATAGAATTCAAAGAATTAAATGTCATGCTTACTATATTTGTGTTATAGTATTATATTTTGCTGTATTATTATATTTTTAATGACATGATGTGTCATTGTATGGGGCACATTTAATTCTTTTTTGTTTACCACAAGGTATATATATATTTGTGTGTGCGTGCATGTCTGTGTGTGTGTAAGACAACAGTGGTTTTTTTTTTTTTATAAAATTAGTTGAAGCACATGATATTTTAAGTAGCTTTTGTTTTCAAGAGGAACGTCTTTCCTGAAAATACCTCTGGAAGCAACAACAATGTGTTTGACTTAAAATTAGCTCTGAAAAACAACATGTTTAAGTTATTTAATCTGAAGTATATAAATGCAAATAGATTTGCCTAAAAACCCAAACTGTTCTTTTCCTTTGGAATTCCAGACATAACATAGCTCCTCCCAGGCAGGAGAAAACCTTGTCTGAGCACAGTGCTATTCTTACCTTCACCCCTGGGAAACGATGAATTTGTTCCAGGGATAGGAAGGAAAGGCAAAATGTCACTGTCTTAGCAACATTGTCATCAAATTACCTAAGACTCCTGAGTATTTCCTAAGATATTTCTAATGTTCAATTTGACAATAACAAAATCTGTCTTCCCAACCGCAACTTAATTTCTGTAGTAGTCAAATACACTCAGAGCATCAGACATTAACAAAAGCTGAGGTAGGACTGGGAACAACGATGGAGCTTCAGGAATAGGCAACTGCAGTAGACACACTGTTCAAATGTGTGTGTGCTTTAAATCGTAGGACATTGGTAAAGGTCAAAGGATCAGTGATTCACTTCCTGTACTAGTCGTTATGTTGTTCCTTATAACAAATTTCTGGAAGTGACCAGTAACAGAAACAATTCTGCAAATGTCTTCATTTGTGCAATATGAAGAAATAAATTTCAGACTCAAAACTGAGAGTTGTTTTGACTATTAACAATACTCACAGTGGGGAGGCAAGATGGCTCTGTGGGTAAAGGTGACTGTGGCCAGTCTGGTGACCTGGGTTTAATCCTCAGGACCTACATGGAGAGAACTGGCTCCCACCACTTGTCCTGTTAACCTCCACACACATGCATTTACACACACACACACACACACAAGCACATGTGTATGCACACACATAAAATAAACAAATATAGTAAAAATAATCATAGCATAAGAGGAAAAGGACCAAATAGACAGCACTAAACCTTACCTAACAGTCAGTCAAAGATGTGCTGTAGTGGGATGACGTTAGGGTAACTAATGTTTGGTCTGTTCATAATAGATGCATATTTTTGTTTATGTATGTGTAAGGATACCATTTGATACTAGCAGTGCTATGTTGACTTCATCTTGATCTCATAATGTACTGTCCTCTTTCTAGATGGCCTTTATTTTAATAGAATTACGTTCTGTAGTAGATTTCCTCTTTGAGGGGTAACCATTGCCTTTAAGTTTTTGGAGTAAAGTTAAGCCCATGTGAGTCCTTCACCTTACTACATTCCTGGATGAAAAGGCAATAGTGTTTCCACTGTATCACTGAGATTCTAGGTTTGACAAACATTAGTGCACTGTCTGGAATAGAGTGCTTGTCTAAGAAACAGATTTTTGTTGTTGCTACTGCTGCTTTTTTGGATATTGTTGTTGTTGTTGTCCTTTATTTGTTTGAGACATGGTGACACCATTAGGCTGTAGGATGGAATCTCCTTAGCAAGGGTGTCAGGTGCACACTTGATACAAGCGCAGGTCCTCAGTTTTTGTAATCATCATCAGCTGTGGCTGCCCTGAGACCTGTTCCCTTTTGATGATCTTCTGTGTTGATGACCAGGCACTGGTGACAGAGAGATTGAGAGAGAGAGAGAGAGAGAGAGAGAGAGAGAGAGAGAGAGAGAGAGGAACAGGAAGAACAGGAAGAGAGACAGGAAGAGAAAGACAGAGACAGACACACAGAGAGACAGAGATATAGAGAGACAAACAGGGAGAAAGACAGAGAGACAAGGAGAGAGAAACAGACACATACACAGAGACAAACAGGGAGAAAGACAGAGAGACAAGGAGAGAGAAAAAGACACATACACAGAGACACAAACTTTCTCTCTCTTCACCCTTTCAGAGAGAGAGAGAGAGAGAGAGAGAGAGAGAGAGAGAGAGAGAGAGACCAGAGAGAGACACACAGAGAGATCACGAGCCACTGGTCAGAAAGACAAAGTAAGGTCTTTCTGATAGTTTCACAATAAACATTTGAAAACAATTGAAAGCAATAAAAACTGGTAGACACCAGGTTCAGATGATACGTTTATTATATGAACAAAACATGTTATTGATAAGCAACTTTTATAGAATTCGGCATAAATATCTGGTTCAGGACATTAGTCTCAAATCCTACTTTAGAATACCATTTTCTTCTTTTATTTTGTGCATGTGTGTGTACGTGCATGTGTGTGTATTTATGCTATAACACATGTGTGGAGATCAGAGGACAATGTATTGGAGTTGATTCTATCCTTTCAGCATGTGGACCCTGAGCCAGGACTCAGGTTTTCAGGCCAAGTGCCTTTTCTCACTGAAACATGTACCCATTCCCTGAACACCATTTAAAACTTTATATTTAACATTATTATTCATATAAATTATGATATTATGAATTGTATGAATGTCTTTGTACTTTTTCTTTTTTAGCATAAAGATTACAATGTTGAAACCAAGAAATGGTTTCTGGTACAAAGTTCTAGAACGTTGGAGATAAACCACCTCTTAGTGATAATCCGTGACAAGCGTCATGTCACAAACCTTAATAGCTTGTAACTTACTGAATTTTAAAAAGTGCTTTAAAAAGTTATTTTTAAAAATTCAGCATTCGTTGATACATCTGTTCCGTGCCAAAATAGAACAGTTAGCAATTCTGAAATGTTCTCAGAAATAATGAGACTTGGCTAAATGCACACAGTGTCTACAAGTTGATCTCGGAGGCCTCTAAGATGCACAGCTGGGCCTTGTTAATGGTGCCAGTGGAATTTTAGCACTATCTATTTTATGACAGCCCCACACCTACTTTTACCTTATAAGGTAAAGACCCAAACTCTAAATGTCTATTATACATAGTCCTATATTTAGCAACAAAATGTGATTTTTTTCAAGCCAAAAAGAAATAAGAATCCAGTCTCCAGATGCTGTTTTTGAAAGGCAGCATCTAAACACTTGCTGGCCCATGTCACAGTAATGTTGTTGAAGATAATTTCAGCCAGTTTTCCTATAAAGCCAGATTATTTTCCTCTTCCTCCTCCTCTTCCTCTTTCTCCTCCTCCTCCTCCTCCTCACCCTCCTCCTCCTCCTCATCCTCCTCCTTTTCCTTCTCTTCCTTCAATATGAGGACTGAAATGCTGGAATCCATAGCAGGAGTTGCAGTTGTTAAAAGTTCTTGTTCATGGTCTTTGAACCAAATAGAAACTCCTTTGATTGCAATGCCTGTGGTAAGATGACCTAATTGAAATACTCTGGAAAAAAGGAAGAGTTTGAGATACACCAAGTGTTTGAAGACTACAAGATATTAGCACTTTAGTCCAGCCTCCATAGGACAAAAGAAGACTTAAAAGAAGACTGAAGATGAAGACATTTCTCTCTCCCCCTTGCTTGCTGGATGCTATTCCAATCCTACATTAGCTAACTAACACCCCTCCTTCATCACTCTCTATCTTACTCTGACAAATTGTAGAGCCTTCTCTTGAATGTGTGTCAATCCCACTTTACTAAGATAGGAGTCTCCAGGGGCATGGCATAAACCAAGGCTTGGTCATAAGACACCTACATCTTCTCTCTCTTGTCTTTTTCTCTCCTCCCTCCCACCCTCGGTCTCCTTTCTTCCTTCTTTCAGCCTATATTATGATCTGAGGGAGTTCTTCTGCTCTCTCAGGGCTATCCCTGAAAAACCCTGAGGCAGATCAGTGAGGCATAGGACTTTTGACCATGACCTCAGAGATTATGTGATTTGATAAATGTTTGACATGTAAGTTATTAAATTTTGTGTTAATTTTAATGCACAAATAAATAATACAATGATTTAAATGTCTATTAAAAGAATATCAGGTTTAACTGTACTTATGCATTTACACATAGGTGAATAATCATCAAGAAAGAGAGAAACATTTTAGAAATGCTGGCTCCATGGGGGCTCTGTGCCATCATGTATGGTCTCAGTATAGGATGTGAAAGGAAAACTGTCATTAAGTCATAAAGGTTTTTGAACTGTACTAACATCATGAACATTAACATACTTGAAAGAGTTAGAAACATTGTCGCAGACCATTGTTTACAAGAGTGAATTGATTCAAATTTCAATGGAAAGAAAAGCCATTCCGTTTCCTAGAATGGTTTGCTCTTTCTCTAATCATATATAAATATTTATAACATATGTGCTCCAATGTAGATGTGCATATAAACATAGACTCCTAAATATTTGGCATTCTAGCAGAAATTACATTATTAAAAGTAAATGCAAACTAAAGTCTGACTTACTATAAACAATTTAAAATATTACATACTCATGATTTTTTTGGACCAGGAAGCCATGTTATTTCATTTTTTAAAAATCTACCTGTTTACAACTCAGTGCTTAGTTGATGAACTGAAAATGGAGACTCTTTCTCCAACAAGGTCACAAGGATAAGTTAGCCAGCAGTGACACTGATTTGTGTGAGAGGAAAAGGCATTTAGTAAATGACAGCCATAAGTTACTTTATAATTTAAGAAAAGTTCCACTGGACCTAATGGTTCTGCTATGTAGGAATGAATGACCCCCCCCCTTTTTTTTGACAAGTTTGATTTCTTTTCTCAGATACTGAATTTCCCTCTTGGGGATGTCAGGCCCTGAACCAAAGACAATAAAGGATGGTTGGTTTCTAGTTTACAAAACACGTCTACTATAGTCTGTATAATATTTATTTTCCTTGATGCTCAGGTTCTTGGAAAAATATTGTTGAATCTCCCATATTTTCATATGCATTCATTTATGAAGGGGCTGAAGAGTTTACCTCGGCTACTCTTGTGAAACTGTTTCTAATCCTTTTTCTTCCATGTTGTTCTATCTAACTCTAAGGGATTGTATACACAGTGACGTTTCGAAAATTCTTTTACTATATGAAAAAAACACAGAGTGCAAGAAGATTCTACTTAGATTCTAAATATTTTGCACAATGGCATAATAATGAAACATTAAAATAAAATTAATATGACAGCTATTCAACATTGTATAGTTAAAAAAAAATTAAGGCAGATAGGTTAAATGATTATCACTACCAGTAAACATGTACAGATATCATGGTGGTTTGAATAGGAATGGATCATAGACTCATGTGTTTGAATGATTGGGAAGTGGCACTATTCAGAGGTGTGGCCTTGTTGGAGTAGGTGTGGCCTTGGAGTAGGTTCTGCCTTGTTGGTGGAAGGGTGTCATTGTGGGGCAGGCTTTGAGGTCTCCTATGTCCCAACTACACTGAATGTGGACACAGTCTCGTTTTGCTGCCTTTGTATCAAGATGTAGATCTCTCAGCTCCTTCTGCAGCACCATGTCTGCCTGGATGCTGCTGAGCTCCCAGTGATGATAATGGACTGAACCTCTGACACTGTAAGCCAGCTCTATCAAAGGTTTTCCTTTATAAAAGTTGTCTTGATCATGCTGTGTCTTCACAACAATGGAAACCCCCAAACAGATAAGCTTTCCATTTCTAAATAATTACTCTGGATTTTGTAAGTTATGGATGAATGCCTCCAGTCCCAGACCATTTCTCCCTATAGTCTTGATTTAAGCACAGGTATAGTGGTCATACAGAAAATACCGACATCCACAGTAGGCTTAAAGCAGTGATGTAGGCATAGCTTATGCCAAGCCAGAAGGGTACAGAGTAGGTCTCTTAAAGTATGGTCAATTGTTTTCTCATACTTCTCTTTATGTGTTGTGTTAGATACATGTCACTGGGATGTGTCCTAGTGTCCATGCCACACGGAGCTTGACAAATTCTATTTTACTTAGTTCCTTCTCATTTCAAAGACACTGCAGGATTTTGGTGTTCTTACTGTTGGCTGGAGGATTTGTGTACATGCTGGATTAGAGGGTGTTTCCATCTGGCTCTAAATTCTGTGTTTCTTTTGATAGTTCATATAATGAAACTGATGGGGAAAAAAAACCAACAAAACCAAACCAAACCTGAACAATTATGAAGAGAATCAATTGTGTGGTGACAATTATTCTCACACTTGGGGTCAGGAACATTCTTATTATCTTATATTTAAACTTTTTAAAAAAGTTTTCATTCTGTGAAGGTTTTTAATCTGTATTTTTCTGCTTTATCTGAAATGGAAAGTCACGTCCAGTCTGAATTAGTCCCTTTCAATCGACTCCACCATATGACTGGGTGGCCTATTTTAGATAAATTAAGGGGACAAATTTTTAGCATGCTACATTTTAGAATATAAAAGATCACTATATGTAGAAGATTTGGTCTACAAGAAAATATAGAACATTTTACCATCAGGAGCTTATGACAATTCCTAGAAAGGTTTAGATGTGAACTCCCTTGTTACCTAAGAGCTCAGTTTTGAATGCTCAACATGTACTATGTGGATTCTGTGACACTAAATACAATAAAAAATGTTCTTTGCTGATAATACTTGAATAAAACAAAACATCTGCATCAGAAAAATGCAGAATAGTATATAATCTTATAAGATAAGCATTTATAGACGTAACTGAACAATATTGGTTTCTGGTAATTCCAGATTTTTAGTAATAGCTTAATCATGATCTTATCCTTGACCATCTTGACCATCAATCATCTTTCTGGCTTACTGGCCCTCCCTCAGACATGCTTAGACTAAGATCTTCACCAGGATTAACACTTAGCTTCTAGGACTTTAGAGCAATTTAGTGTCACACTTCAAAGGGCTCTTCTGAGCAGTTTGTATGCATGAATAGTGTGGGGTATTTAAATGAATGTCATTTGTTCTACACATGTGACTTTTAGAAATTGTGGAGTTTTATTTTTCTTCTCTTTCTTCTTTCTTTCTTATTTATTTATTTTTGTTTATACAAATACACTTTAGACATCTTTAGACACACCAGAAAAGGACATTGAATCCCATTAAAGATGATTGTGAGCCAGCGTGTGGTTGCTGGGAATTGAACTCAGGACCTCTGGCACTCAGTGCCATACACTCAGTGCTCTTAACCACTAAGCCAGCTCTCCAGCTCCTGCAGTTTCTTACAACCTTCTATGTAGTTTCATTACCTAAAAGCTGAAGACAAAATAGAAAAATAGAGTATACATCATTCCTCTCTTAAAAATACAAGATGTTTACTTATGAGCACTTAGAGATAACTTATTCCTGCTATTGTTGAATATGCCTTTGCTCATTAATAGTTATCTCTACTTATAAGCGTTGGATAGTGTACCTCATATTACAAAATAACAGGTTTTGCGACACTAGATATTAATTCATAATCAGGCAACTATGTCTTTGAAGATTCAGTTCTGTTTCTTATATGTAAAATACAACAGTTATGTAATAACTCAGTTTTACCCAAATGTAACTCTCTAGGTGGCTCACGTCATCAGAGGAAAGGTGAAAGAAAGTCAGTGGAAGGCATGGTAGAGATAGACCCAAGAATTTCAAGAAGCCAGTGTCCTCACTCCAAACACTGCTTCTAAAGAGGAGGGCCTTTACACATGAGAGGAAGACACCAGGATTGTGGGTCAAAAATATGCAGAGAGTCCAGACCAAGATAGATACCTAAGCAGTTTTGTCTCTTTTCCAGAATACCAGTATCTTTCCCTGATCGAGTTTATTGGGGCAAATCTACATGGACTCCTATGACATATTTAAGAGGATGTGCTAATAATAGAAACAATAACAGAAATACTCTCAACATGCTGAGTAAGATTTTAATGACGTATCCACTTCTTAACTTCTTAGGCTTTTGTTTGTTTGTTTTGTTAGAGGCAGGGCCTTAATTTAGCCAAGACTAATCTGCAACCCATGCTGCAGTAGAGACTGACCTTGGGTTCATGGAAACGTTGCTACCTCTGTCTCCTGAGTGCTCGGATTATGGTAGAGAGCCCCATGCCAAGATTAACTCTCCACTGTTTTATTAAAGTCACATAAAAATCTGTGTAAATTAGGTAATTGCTCGTGTCTCATTAAAGGTGAGATTGCTAAGTCTCGGGGAATGTAAAGAGTGTGCTCAGTGAAGGAAAGGCAGACCAAGGTCTTGAGAGCACTGTCTGTCTGTCTGTCTGTCTGTCTGTCTGTCTGTCTATAGTCTTATGCTTCCAAGTATTTGGGTCTGGCCTGGGGTGACATGGCCTAGCTCTGTCCACCCTCATCTCCTTTGCCTGGCTTCCATTGACACAAGTGTTGGAAAGGACACTAGTTACAGCGCACACCAAAAATGATAAGTGAGTAGTTCAATAATTGGTGTTTGCCAAGCGGGTTTTCTCTCCATCCCCTTTTTAGAGACAGCTCAACTACAATGTTTTAATTGCACAGATTTTGAATATAATTTCACTCTATTTATAGTTAAAGCAATGGAATAAACCAGGAAGTAAAAGAATCTCTTGAGAGCAACTAGTAGCAATAAATCTGTCACGATCAAGTAACAGATGCATCACACCAAAAACACAAACCTTTATGTTTTGCCAAATATTGAAACATACAAATATCCCTTATGCACGAGACATGTATATTTAAGAAACAGTGATGACATGGGCTATTTTGACAGCTCTTCAAATACCCTTTTTTGGAGTTATTTGTTTCTGTGACAATCCTAAAACACTAACAACCCATGCCTAGTCCCAAACATCACTAGATATCACAGATAATGTAGACTTCAATATTTAACGCAGGAAACATTTATTCTTGAGAGGAGAATTGAGCTTGGTTTTCTCAATTTATAAATTATAAAAAATCATCCAACTTCTGTGAGATTTGGTGTTGTCATGTGTATATTTGTTAAAATAATACCTTTTCAACCAACTTTTTGGGAAGACTCAGTGAAGTTACGAATGAGACTACTTTGGATACTAAAGATATTTTAGGAAACCTTCTTTTAAAAACATATTGTAAAAAAGATTTAATTATCAACACAAAATAACCAAAATATTGTCAACATAGGAAATATTTACCAGTTGAAATTATTATATTGTAGTATTCCAGGAGTGTCACTGTTCATCAAAGCAGTGATGGTGTAATGGTGCATGCCAGTAACCTCAGCACTTAGAAGACAATGGCAGGAATAGCTTTCTGAGTTTGAGGCTTGGTCCACACAGTGAGTTTCATGACTTCCTGCTGATATAGAGAGATCCTGTCTCAAAAAAAAAGAAATCCAAACTTTTAAGAAATATGCTGTAGCTTTAAGATGATAAAGCAATTAAACTATTTAGATGTAAAGAAAATCATGCAACAGTTTTCCTTAGATATGTTTGTTATGCTAGCGCACTGGTCTTGTAATTCTTATGCACAGCTCTATGTTCTTCTGGAGTATACACTGCTGATATTTACTCTTGTTAACCAGTTATTAATTTCCTCATGCCTCACATACTTACTGATCGCTGAGTTGCAGATGGATGCTGCTAGGCTCTGACACTGAATCTACAGAAGGGAATCAGGTATAGTTGGTGATGCGTGAAAGACAGGTTTTACAGAGACATTAATAACAGAGCTGAGCTGTAACTGATGAACACATACTTTCCAGGTGAAAATACAGAGAATTCCAGAGAAAAACCAAGTGGAGCAGCTTGACAGCAATCTCTGCTATAAATTCCCTTAAGGCACAGAAGCAATTTATTTTCAGTGTGGTGTGAATGAAAGGGTTAACACGAGGATCCTGGACCAGAGGTTCACAAGTTAAGGCGATTACAGCTTATCATTTTACTATGGAAAGTGTATGAATAACAGCAGGAGCATGAACAGGTTTGTGTACCAGATGGAGTATGGGAGGATGTGCATTGGGGAAGGAGCCATAATGCCCAGGGTACAACTCGGTGAAGATCATGGTCTGTGAGCACGGTCATGTGACTCTTACTTTATACTACACAAGGTGGTTGGAGACTGCCCGGGTGATCTGCAGGTGGATTCCAGGCCTGACAGCTGCGTGTGAGCTGATGGAAGTGAATCTAAATGCTGTGCTGATATCTTTGATATTATTCAGGGAGGAAACGTGGAAACTTTGGAATAATTACGAGGTTCTTCTAGTCTTTAATGAGTTTAATTTGTAATGCTTGGGAAATAGACAGGTGTGAAAAAAGTCTAAAAGTGGAGGTGTGAGTTCAAAGGTCTTAGAAGTCTCAGCAAAAGCCTTCTCCATGAGATGGAACCCACCCCTGACACTGCTTGGGTGGCAAGAACGTGAGACTAGATGGGTCAGAGACCTGGGGTAAGACCAGCTGTAGGAGCTGAGTGATGAAATGATTTCTAATGACATTCTGCTACACTCATAGATCAGTGCCTTGTTCAGACATCATCAAACAGTTTTCTTCTGCAGCAGATGGGAACAAATACAGAGGCCCCCAACTGGATAACGTACAGAAAGTGAGATACCTCGACACACCCAGTCCTAAATGGTGTCTCTATCAAATCTCTCCCCCTGAAGCTCAGGAAACCCTGCTGTAGAGGCGCATAGAGATTGTAAGAGCCAGCTGAGATGTAAGATACCAAGGAAAGAGGGCATTCTAAACTGGCAGGACGGACATACATATAAACTCGTATAGACTGCAGCAATGTGCACAGGGTCTGCACGGGTCTAATCCAGAGGGGGTCCCAGTGCTGAGAGGGGAAGTGGACACTGCCTCACATCCCTCACACAAGTTATCTTCAATTGATAACTGCTTGCAAAGCAAACAATAGGATTTTTCTTTCTTTTTTTTTCTCACTGGGTATACAAACCATTCTGAAATTCAGTCCCCAGCAGTAGAGAGCCAACACAAATTGAACTCAATTTTTAGAGGTTATTTGTTCCACAATGCTGTGAAGGAGTATTTTAGGTTTTTTTTTTAGCGTTACAGGTCTTCTGCATATATATTGGTTTCCAGTTTTGTGTTTTTAAGGGATTTGTGTATGAACATGTGTGTCTCTGTGTATGTATGTGTTTCTTGTGCTTTTTCTTAAATTGTTTTTCTTGTTTGTTTTTACGTATTTGAATATGATTGTTTTGACTTTGTCTTACTTTGTTTTTTAGATGGCTACTTGTTTTCTAATAAGGCAGAGAAAGCAAGTATCTGGATTTCAGTGGGAAGGGAGATTTGGAGGATCTAGGAGGGTTAAAGGGAAGGGGAACCATAATCAGAAGATATTGTATTAAAATTATTTTCAATAAAACCAATAGAAAAAGAAGACGTATCAGCAATATATTGGATGATATAACCCAGGACTGGTATGAAGAGTAATTGATAAATAAACACCACCAAGAGAACCTAAAACTGTCACTGAAGACGAGGAAGGGACTCAGAAATGACAAAAAAAAAAGTAGAGATTTTAAAAGCTACCCAGAGACTTATCACGATGAGCACCAAGAAGGCCATTGTTTATTTTCATAACACTTAACAGGCACTCATAATCAATTCTGGAAGAAAGATTTTTTAAAAAAATAATAGCATGGTTGCTTTGTAGTTTTAATGTCCTGAATAAATAGTTATTTTTACTTATGTGTATGCAGGACTGCCTGCATGTCTGCATGGGCACTGTGCTCATGGAGGCTAGAAGACTCTAGAAGAGTGGAACTGGAGTTGCAGAAAGTTGTGAGCCACCATGTGGGAGCTGAGAACTGAACCAAGGCCCCTGCAAGAACAGCAAGTGCTTCTAAACTCCGAGCAACCTCTCCAGCCTGACCGTGTGTGTGTATTTTGAGGGAGATGCATATCTGGAAATGATTGGCATTCATGAGAAGCCCCAGCTGTTTAGATGTAGAATGCTCTTCAGTTCTTCCATTTGAACACTGTCAACATTCTCTCTTGTTAAGTCACTAGTGTTTTATGACAGTCACAAGATTCCTTGTTTGTGAGCACATTTCTCTCTCAAAAATCATTTAACTATTTTATACATGAAGAAAAATTTTCTTCAACAGAAAAAAGATGCCAGGAGTAAAAAAGAAAAACCAGAAGAGAACCATGGTGTGCCAGCTGGTTTTGTGTCAACCTGACACGAGCTGGAGTTATCACAGAGAAAGGAGCCTCCCTTGAGGAAATGCCTCCATGAGATCCAGCTTTAAGGCATTTTCTCAATTAGTGATCAAGAGGGGATGACCCATCATGGGTGGTGTCATCCCTGGGCTGGTAGTCTTGGGTTCTATAAGAAAGCAAGCTGAGCAAGCCAGGGGAAGCAAGCCAGTAAGCAGCATCCCTCCATGGCCTCTGCATCAGCTCCTGCTTCCTGACCTGTTTGCATTCCAGTCCTGACTTCTTTTGGTGATGAACAGCAATGTGGAAGTGTAAGCTGAATAAACCCTTTCTTCCACAACTTGTGTTTTGGTCATGATGTTTTGTGCAGGAAGAGAAACACTGACTAAGACATTTGGTTTATAATTTAACAAAGAATTTAGAGATTTTCATAATGGGAAGCCTTGTAAATGTGTACAGAGAGTCAGGAACAACCGTTTTTACACTGAAATCCGTTCTGCACATGGTAAACTCCCAATCAACATTTACTCAACTGAAAAGGCAACCGAAAGGTTTTCTGGATACACCAACACAGGCACATACGGTGCCGGATACACCAACACAGGCACGTACGGTGCCGGATACACCAACACAGGCACGTACGGTGCCATGTTGAGTAATAGAATAGAATGCAAATTTAGTATTATATTGAAATTTCACAGGTGTCACTAGAAAAATAAGACTGGAAGGCTCTGCTACATTGTGATCCCAATCTCAGATGATTTTCACACTCGTACTTCATTACATGAAGAAGGCCATGTACCTGGTGCTCCATGTTATCTCAGAGTCTTCACAGACACTCAAGAGACTGAATGGAGAGCCTTCACACTAACCAGTAGATTAAACATACTTCTCAGATATGCCAAACACCTTTCCACAATATTTCTGTTTCTTTGTTTGCAATGTGCTGCACAGATTAACAAGTGAGACTTTTTGTCATTAATCATAACAGTCATAAGCAGACCATAGCCAGAGAAGTGTCATAATGTAAATAATTAAAAACGTACACAACCTTCAACCTGACTGTGTTTACACATATCTTCAAATCTAGATACAAACTGAAATATTGATGTTTTTCTAGTAGATGAACATTTCTAGATGATTTGTGATTTATGATTTGAGTCAGTAGAGAAAAGAGTTTCTAGAAAGCAAATATTTTAGGAAATACTGAGATCTTGTCTTCTAAATTTACAACTCTTTTCTTACAATAGTCAAAAATATTAAACTTATTTTATCCTCCCTACATTAATAAATAGTCTTATTTGGAAAATATGTATATACAAACATCTGATTATAAATTATAGACTGGTACTATTACTATCCATTTTCTTTCTTTGGTGGCAATGATCAGTTTGCCATTTAAAGCGATATGAGCCTGAGCTAGAAATGATATTCTTTCTAAAGCTCTTGCTATGTATTGTGGTTCTTATGGTCCAGTCCAGTACTGCAATCTTCTTTTACGATGTCTACTCTTTAGTAACATGTCTGAAGAAAAAGATTTAAAAAAAAAAACCTGTCTTATGGAGCTACTTGCCCAAATTACGTCTAACATGTGTACAGATTTGAATTTGTAAGTTTAGAGAGTAGAAATGTGTGTAGAGTAGAGATTCAGGTAGGCCTTAAAGTTAATGAGACAGAAAAGTCTGAGAGTTAGTGTTACGGGTGGTCCATATTACAGCAGAGGTTTCTTATGATCCTGCAGAACCCTCAGCGCATGTCTACTGTTTTGTCTACACTTTCGTGACCTTTGTGTGCAATTGTTCACGTAGTCTCACTTATTGTGATCTATTAGTGTAAGCATTTCATAAACAACCCTTAAGTTTTGTTTTCTTAATTCAAACGTAGGCAGGCATTTCTTTTTTTTTATTGGATATTTTATTTATTTACAATACAGATGTCATCCCCTTTCTCCTTTTCTCCTCTCTAGAACCCCCTATCCTAGACCACTTCTTCCTTTATGCTTTTATACCATTTTGATTACATGCATGTATTCAGGTCAGTTCTAGGTTGAGGGTCTAGCAACACAATAGATGCAAATAGTCAAGGAGCAAGCAGGACAATAAACACAAATAGTCAAAGAAAAAGCAAGGCATTAACCACAATTATGTGAATACTCCTGTGATCGCTGTTTCTAAAGGCTTATCAGGATGACCAAAATATCTGTGCCTACTTCCCTGTCCTAGTCCAAAGTCATTTTCATGTCTGAAGCCTACTTCCCTGTCCTAGTGCAAGGTCATTTTCATGTCCAAAGCCTACTTCCTTGTTCTAGCCTAAAATTTAGAATCCTGTCTGAAATTACTTCTTTATTCTAGCCTAATGTCCGATTCCTGCCTGAAGCCTATTTCCTTGTCCTTGGCCCATGTCAGATTCTTGTCAAGCAGCCCCAAAGGCTCTCCACCTCTCCCCCTTTTTTATTTTGTTAGCAAGACTGAGCCAGACAGGCATTTCTTAGTTTTAGTGTTTTTAAAGTAGCCAACTGCACTTGCTACATTTAAAACTTCAAAGCTGCCTTACGTTTCATCATGTTCTGTTCCAGCCTTTACTGCTCCTCGTGGAATTATTGTTGGGTTTTCCTCATGGAAGCTTCTGTTTCCCCTTCATTGCCTGGTTTTTCTTCATGGACATTTTCAATTTTACTGTCTGCTTCCAGACTTTAGGATCAGAAACATACCCTCTATTTTGAGTGCAGATAACACATTCTTTGTTGTTTTAAAAAGTGTAAAGCAGATACATATTTTTTAGAACATTTCAATGTACCACGACTTTGCTAAATTTTGATACTATTGTCTATTTCTTGTATATTGAAATAAAATCAAGGACAACAAAGGAAACCGCTGAAGATCTAAGAAACTGAGATTCTAACCTAGTAGGTGGTCAGATTCAAGCTAAACAACCGCTTAGCAGAATCTAAACAGTCAAGATTATGGGCAAACTGTCTTATTTCACACTTAATCAAACAGACTGGATGACAGATTATCAAGTGGGATCTTTAAAGTTTCAAACTTACTTTCTATAATGCAAAGCTCTCAATCATATGAGGTTTAGAAGCTATTCCAATGGAGAGGATGGCAGCCAATCAGTCGGACTGTAGCAGGGCTTGTCCAAGGGGAATACCATTTAAAGGATGTTAGCGGGTAATTGGCCTTAGATTTTGAGCCAATGTCAAGTAAGGACCTCATTATTAATGGAATCTGCTTCCTGAATGGGTCTAATATGTCGCTCTGGATATACATGACTGTTGTTAATGCTGTGATTATATGACTCAATGAATTTTAGTAATTCACAGCTCCTGGGACCAGCTTAACCTTTTCCCTTCATGAGTCAGATTAACAAATGTTTACAATGTATAAAGTGTAGTGTATAAGCTTAAAAGAAATTGGCACTCACAGGCTATGATAAATTAGGTGTGTGTAAATTTTGATGAAGAGCAGCTGTAATAAGTGCGTAATGAAAAACTGTCTAGGTCAGTGATAGAAACTCTCAAAGGTTAAGTAGATTATCATTAGAGAGGAAGAGGGTCTGAGAAGCCACTGTTTTAGGCAGCAGGAGCAGCAGGAACAAGAGTCAGGACACATTTCAGTGGATATTAAGTTAGTCTCTGTGTCTGGAAGTTAGAGTATCAACATATTCTACTTACTTATCGAGAGCCAGTCCTAGATGCTAGGATGGATTTCTCCTAACTATTTACTAAGTTATGAGACTGGGTTATAACGCAAGTAACAAAGTACTTTTGCTATAGCTACCCATTGCTTTTTTGATAGGAAAACTTACAACTGTCATGCCTTCTAAGGGATGGAGCTGTTAGAAAGCTTCATGGATGTACGGATAAAACTTTGAACACAATGTCTTTTAACTTAGAATGTGTAGTGACATCTTCTTTCCAGGGGTTACGGATTTCTTGACTATTTGCATAGCAAATTTTTATTTTTGAAATCGATATTGTTAAAAATGAAGACACACATGCAAATAATGTTAAGGTAGTTGACAGTGGCCCCAGGGAGTTTAGAGGTCTGTTTGGGTGGGGGATGGGTAGTGGGGACATCCTCATGGAGACAGGGGGTGGGGAGGAGGTATGGGATGTGGAACAGTCGGAGGGTGGATGGGGTGGGGAATAAACTCTGAAGTGTAAAAAATAAATAAGTAAAAGACAAAAACAAACAAACAAATAAGCGTACTGACTCCCAAGACAATTATGTGGGTTTTGGTCTGAACTCTAATCTTTTACAAAGGGTTTGCTGCTGTCATCAATCTTATTGTTACTACCAGAAAATGAATTGGTGAGCTGAAAAGTTAGCAGCTTGCTTCAGACACATAGGAGATGTGAGATCACGGAGTAATGTCTCACAACAGAATCTAGAAAGAAAGGTGGGGCTGACATCCGGCGATTAGCATCAGCTGACATCTGAACAGGGCTCTGTAGAAAGAGGCTTGCAGATAAGAGGGCTATACAATATAGACTCCCTTGGTCGTATTTTGGGAACTCCAAGTTAGCTCAGGAGGCAAAAATAAGGACACAGATCTTGAAGCCTCTGGCACCTGCAGCTACCTCAAATATTTAGCAGAGCCCGCCTTATAAAGATACTAACATAAACATCCCACCAAAGGCCAGTTTCTGTCAGTTATTTTCCTATACATTTATTCTCAACCTTTAAGAAAATGCTCCAAAACACGTTACCAGCCAGGAAAAGGCATCAGGGCGAAGGTCAGTCACGATACATATATGGAGTCATCGGACTATGAAAACCATGGTGCAATTCATTATTTCTCATGAAAGTTAAGGTGCATGAATCCTAATATATGACCAAATCACTATTGGTTAAAAGGAGACTTGAGTGAAGCCAGATATCTGACTTTTATATGTAGAGATATCAACAGAATCCAGATGCAGAACTCTCACCGAGAAAGCCTACACTCACTTTCCTGTTGAATGGAAAAGAGGAGAGACCTTCATTCAGATAAACCTAACTAAAGTTCCAGAGCGTAATCTTGGAGACCGCTGTCCTCAGCGTTTTCTTCACTGTGTGTATGGGTCCCGGATGTAGGCAAGGGGAAGGAAATGATGCATTTGGCATGCTCTGAAGTGAGATATGTCATCACTTTCAATGGCTCAGAGATTTGAAGCAAATACAGCTATCAACACATAGGAAAGGGTTTATATTTAATATTGTTTCCTTTGGAAATTTCTGGCTTTCCATCTACGATTTGTCCCACCGCTAGGTTGTTTTGGTTCATTCTGATTTATTGCTGAGTTCATGCATTTCTTGCCTCTTCTGTTCTAAGGGGAAAAAAGTCATTGGTTTCAGCTCTATGACAGTGACAGCATGTGTCCCAGTGGATGATAACCCCAGCTACAGACTGTCAGCCTGAGTCTGCAGAGACTGATACACAGAGTACAATGACAGGAATTTAAGCAAGTGTGTCGCAGCGCTTGTGTTTCCCCAGAGATAGTTGGGTGAATGATGAGGAAATGCCCTGACGTCCTTAGTGATGTATTTAAAGCAGTTAGTACTCCCGCCCTCTGCTCCCTTGTTACATGGCTATTGTTATTTCCATTAAAAAAAAAACCCACCACCAGGCAGTTCAAGTTTATTCAAATAGATTATTCCACACTTTCAAGAGTGAGAAATAGCTCTTTAAAGCAAGCAAGTATTGACTTGATTAAAAAGTTAAAGAAGTTCTGTGAGAACATCTTTAACACAGATGAAGAACACAATTTAAGCACGTTCTTAAAAGGTCCTAGTGCAGTTAGGCGAGCTTTTCTGAATAATGGGATAGATATTGTTATCATTTGATCAAAACTCTGAGAACAGCAAATGAAGAACCGTGAAGTGGGTGCTTATGTGAGTGCCCTATTATAAGGACTGCCTGTACAGTAATAGCAGTCATGACAGTCATGAGCCTTAAGGACACTAAGCCACAGTCAGAAGCTGTACTCAGAGGAGCTTGTCTTCAAGGATGAACCACTCTTGTTGTAACAGGCAGAATCTTCCAGACAGAAGAACTTTCCAGACACAAGAGCCTACGGCTTTCTGTTTACTTATTTTCATTTTTATTATTTTCATCATTTGTTATTTAAAACACTTCTTAAATTTAAATACATTTTGATCATATTCTTCCCTCCCCCCAGCTTTGTCCAGATCCTCTCCCCGTCCCTACCCATCCAATTTTATGTTCTTTCTCAAAAACAAAAACAAAAACAAAAAACAAAAAAAGCAAACAAAAACCCAATACAACAACAAACCCCTCAAAATCAAAGAAACAAAATAAAAATCATGACCTCTGGGGGTTAAAAAAGCCATCAAACTGTGACCAAATCAAAGCACACTAAAAAGCTGCAGAGTCCATCCTGCCCTGGACTTGTTGACATACCCAGTGTCACTCTAGTGGAGAAAATTTATCTTGAGAAAATGCTCTCAGGAACTTGCTGGGCTGCCTTGAATTCATTCTGTAGCTTGGGTGGGCCTTGTGTTTGTGATCCACCTGACTCCGCCTCCCAAATGGCTGGAATTAAAGGGTCTTTGCCACCAATCTGACTGCACTACATTTTTAGAGGTAAGATGTAATTTAATTGTAGAAATTTTGTATAATACAGAACAGAAAAAAAATCACTAGTAAATTTTTGGTCTTTAAAAAAGCTTTTTTTTAAAATTTATTAATTGTATTTTTTCCACATGCATGTATGTCTATGCACTACATGCACACATGGTGCCCTTGGATGTCAGAAGTGGGAGGTTACAATTCCCTGGGACTGGAGTTATGGATGGCTGTGAGCCAACACGTGGATGCTGGGAACTCAATCTTGGTCTTTTGCAAGGGTAATAAATGCTCTTAACTATTGAGCCATCTCTTCAGCTCCTGTTGCAATTTAAAAATAAATCCATATGTACCATTGCCCTTTAAAAATTGATTTTATCTGTGATCATAATCCTTTCATTATTAATTTTCAAGAGCTATTTTTGTATGGTGGATGACAACAAGGATTCTATTTTTTTATTTTCATTTAACCTGTGGTATCACTATTTTTTTTTCTGTTCTAGGGGTTACAACTAGGGTCTTGTGTATGCTAGATGAGTGTTATGCTAGCCCAACAAACTATAAACTTATCATTCTTTCCTGATTTTAATTGTGTGCATCTTTCTAAATGCATCTGGGGTCGATTAGTGTGAACTAGTAGAAGCAAAATATAACTTAATTTTCAGCCCTAAATATAGTCTTTTACCCATCCCGAGACCATGTGTTGAATAATACATTCATGCTGAACCAAGATTCAAAGGAAAACCAAGTGAGTTAGACCAAAAGTGGCAAAAGAAAATAAAGACCAGACAAGAAACAGAGAGTGCTTTCTCCCAGAGAAGGGACAGAGACGTGAGATTCTGTCAGAGACTACAGATTGGTGAGGGATTAAAGAAGGGGAGAGAATGGAACTGAAATTTTGTGGTGAGCTACATGTAACTATTTTTAGATTGCAAAGTGATCTTGCTTCTTGGTGTTTCATGGTGTTGACCTGGCTATCCACACCCATCAATTAAGAGACGAAGTATAGAAGCAGACCAAGTTACAAGAAGCTATTGCAATAAGCTAGGGGATTTTACCTTATATAGAATCCTTGGAGATGAGGAACAGAATGAATTTATGATAGGCAGGAATTACCAGGTATGAGATTATCAGTGCTGAATGACATCATATAAACCGAAGAGGAAATTCTTCCTGAAAGTAGCAATAAGGACAAGAGGTTAATGAGAGATGCTGTGTGCAAGACGAAGAAAGGGTTTCAGTTTTTCTGGTAATGCAGAAGTCCATCTACTGTGTCATAGCCTTGCAGCTGAGTGGTGAGACAGAAGCCATTCTCCAGTGAGGATTCCTCTGGTGAATATCTCTGGAAGGGTGTTCTGGTCATCCTTCATCCTCCTTGGAATGGCTGCAGTTCACATAGATACCATAGAACCAATGCTTATCCCCTCTTTCCTGACATCAGTGTTCACATAGATACCATAGAACCAATGCTCATCCCCTCTTTCCTGACATCAGTGTTGGGCTCAGGGAAACTTCTCAGCAACTAGACCAATTCTCCATGATAGAGCAGTTAATCCATGTCCATCACCAGGGCCAAGCTAAACGAGCGGCTTCCCTTTTCTGGATGTTTAACATGTATTCTAACAGAGCTTAGGCCCCTCTGGATGTTAAAAGCTACTATGCACTGTATTTGTGCTCCTTATCAAAGCCATATACTGAACCATTAGATTAGGTCATGAGGTGGAGCTCGATAGGATGAGATTGACCTCCTATTAATGGCTGAGGACATGGCGTTGTCTCCTTCCAGAGTGTGAGGACGTAGAGAATATATTGAAGTTTACAGATTAGAAAACAGCCCACTTCGGGCAATGAATCTGCCAATGTCACGGACTCGAACTTTCCATCCCACATAAGTCAGTTTATTTTGTAGGTTATATACCACTCTGTTTATAGCATTATGATGTACCAAGACAGAAGTACCAACGTTCAGATGTACCAAGACAGCACTGTACATTGTAAAGCTCAGAAGCCTACTTTCCTGCTACATAAAGAAATCTCATGTGTTATCACAGAAAGTTAAGCCAACATTGAGAAGAGGTATAGAGAGTAGCTGGAGCCCAGGGTTCACTTTGGGTACACGCTGAGGGTTTGAATGCATGCTTGTATTGCACCTATTTGTCCAGTGTCGCTGCTTTTGGTGCCTTCATCTTGCTTTATCACTGTTCCTTTTCTAAGTCTATGGTGTGTCCTTCGCTCTACATTCCTTGAACATTTCCCCTTAAGACATGAATACGCCAGCATAAGATTGTCATTTCTGGTCATTGTTAAAATACCAGACTGTCTGATGCAGACTCATTGTAAGTACTGATTTCTGTACACAGTCCACAGACCAGTCCTCCTGTGAACACTCTCTTATTTTCCTCAAAGACTTGGGGATGCTGGTTCACCTCCTTTCCAGGTTGCTAGTGAGAATCCTTTGAAAAGCCATTTTCATTGTCCTGAAACTCATCTCTTTGATAGTAATATTCCATGTAAAACATTTCTAAACATAGGCCGTAACATCTGTCATTGTACTGTCAAATAGAGTTACCTTGCCATACTAAATATTCTCTATGCATTGCCTGCTCTTTTCTCTTTATTCTGGCAACTATCCTGACTCTACAATTTTAGGATTTTCTGAATGCCATATAATAGTCAGATTTTTCAGGTACCGATCTTTTTTCAGTATAAACATACATTTAAGCATCCTTCATGTATTTTCATGGTTTTATATTTCATTTGTTTTCATTATAACAGTAGATCCATTGTACCACACTTTATTTTTTTTCTATTCTTTTTTTTTTACTTTTTTATTTTTATTGAATGTTTTATTCACATTTCATATGTTGTCCCCTTACCTCATCCTCCACCCACCCAGGAACCCCCTATCCCCTCACCCCTCCTCCGGCTTCTCTGTGGATGTAACCCCTACCTACCCCCCCACTCCCACCTCCTCACCCTCAAATTCCCACCCCCTGGGGTGTCCAGCCTTCATGAGGCCAAGGATCTCTTCCCCCACCTATGCCAGCAGGGCCCTCCGCTCTTACGTATACAGCTGAAGTCATGGATCCCTCCCTAAGTGCTCCCAGGATGGTGGTTTAGACCCTGGGAGCTGTGGTTGGTTGGTATTACTGCTCTCCTCATGGGGCCACAAACCCTTTCAGCTCCAATGGTATTCACTCTAACTCCTCCATTGGGAACCCCATGATCAGTTCAATGGCTAGTTGTGAGCATCTGCCTCTGAATATGTCAGACTCTTGCAGACCTCTGAGGAGACATCTATATCAGGCTCTTATCAGCATGCACTTCCTGAGTTTCACATCAGCATCTACCTTTGGTGACTGCACATGGGATGGATACTCAGGTGGAATTGTACCACACTTTAATCTCTTCCCTTCCTTCCCCTTCTCTCCCCTCATCCTCCCTTCCTCTCTTCTCTTCTTTTCTCTTTTCTTCTTTTCTCTTTTCTTTCCTCTTCTATTTCTTTTCTCTTCTCCTTCTCTTTTCTTCTCTTCTCCCCTCCTTTCCCCTCCCCTCCCTTCTTCCCTTCCCTCCCCTTCCCTCCCCTCCCCTCCCCTCTCCTTCCCTCCCCTTCCCTTCCCTTCTTTTCTCTTGGTATGGGCACTTTGCTTGTATGCATGTATGTGCACCACATGTGTGCTTAGTGCCTACAGAAGACAGAACAGATCACTGGATTTCCTGGAACTGGAATCACAGATGGTTTTGTGAACTTCCATGTGGGTACTGGAAATGGAACTCAAGTCCTTATGAAGAACAGTTAGTGCTCTTAAATACTGAATTTTCTCACCAGCTCCAAACTATGTTTTATATATTCAGTTGCTGAAAACCATAAAGTTGTAAACATCCATGAGCTGTTTTTTGATTGGTGTGTGTGTGTGTGTGTGTGGTTTATATGCACATGAAAGTTTTTTTTCCATAGCTGGGTAAATAACAAGAAGCAGGATTACTGGATTATGTTTTGAGGGTATGGTTAGTTTTATATGAAACTGTCAAATGGTTTATCAATGTGTTGTTTTGAACCCCCTACTGATGGATGAGTATTCCTGTTGCTCTACAATTTTATTTTCAGCAAGATTTGTTAAAGTACAGAGAATAGGAGACTGCAGAATGTTCAGCCTTAAAGAAGCAAATATACTGACCCCCCACCCCACAAGTTCAGGGATCACTGAAAAATGAGGGTAAAAAGAATTCAAGAGCAAGAAGCAGTAGATAACAACAAGAAGACATTTTCTGGACATAGCAGGGCAGCTGCACAAATGAGCTCACAGTGGTCATGAAAACATGCACAAAATACGTGCAGGCCCAAGCCAGACCAAATCCCAGGATGGACAGAGGAATTGGGCACATAATCCTATCTTTAGTCATGGTTCTAAGGACAGTTATTAGCTGCTGGGAGAGGGGGAGACAGTTTTCTCTAAGAGTGTAGCCTCTCATAAGTCAATCATTCTCCACTGAAAGAGCACATACCTATGAATATTTGGACAGTGTAAATTAGTCTTGAAGGGTTTAAAAAAATAAGAACACAAAACTGAATGCGTAGGGAAGTCAGATGGACTTAGGAAGAGGAGGGGGATAAATATTATCTAAACACATTGCACCAAACTTTCAAAGGGCCAGTAAGGAAAAAGAAGATAATAAATTAGAAAATGGTTGGTGGTCTCCATCCACTGCAAAAAGAAGCTTCTTTGGTGAGATCGGGAACTACATTTATCTATGACATAAGGACAAGTATTCAGAAATACGGGTTTAGAAAGATGCTTATCGGGCTCTTCTCTGGAGCCCATGACCTCATCACCCATGGGGTAGTTGGCCAGAATTATAGTACCAGGCATGAATTTCCACCCACTGATAGAGGTGAGAGTATCTTAAAAGTGTCCAGAAAGATCCATGAAGAAGACACACCCAGTAGGAAAGTGCATAGAGAAAATAAACTATATGCTCTCTAGATAATGCAGAAAAGTGGTTGAAAAGCAACTGAGAGGAGTATGTTGAACATATATCAAAGACAACGTTCTGGAAAACTCGATGAGTATGTGTGGACCAGGGAAGAAGGTTTAGACAAAATAGGTAGAAAGATAAAAAGAAACATAATGCCAAGGTTTCAAAATAACAAGTTTACCCAATAATAGGGGCTGAGAAGTATTTGTGGAATTGCATATACAAGTCACTTTGAGAATCCATAAACAGCTTCATCATACCATACTCACAGATTGCAAAGAGGCCCATGAATTGGCTAAGTCTTTGTCTATTTGATTATCCAAGTCCTCAAGAAAAGTGAACAGATGAAAAAGGTTCTGTGCAAAAGGCTAATTTCACTCAATTAAAAAAAAATTAAAGTACTGTATTTTCTGTTTTAGAGACAAAGTGTTCTGGATGATGAGAAATTTTAATTGAGACTCTCTAAGATGATATATGTGTGCTTTTAAAACAGAAAGCCAATTTTATCCTTAATCTCATGATGCCCCGAACCTCGGATGCTGTTTGTCAAATCAAGGGGCCCTTGTAGTGCTGTGTAGGTTAATATTGTAAGCTCTGCTAAGATATTCATTTGTATGAATGTGCTGGGGAGGCCATGGCCCCAGGCAATCTGCATTCCTCTGAGGTTGACATAAGTAAGGCTTTATGGGAAGTATTCTTTAATAGTTAGTAGCTGCAGAATAAAAGCTCCTGAAAGCATCTCAACACAAGCCAGCTCAGTCCTCAGCAGGCAATAGCATCTCAAAAGACTGAACTCCAAACTAGGAGAAAAAATGTATTTCATATTTTTCAACAATCTTATTATTTAGTTGCAGATTTGTACAAATATTTTAATAGCCAAAGTATAAGATGTTACCCTGAGAACACTTCATAGTTGTAGTGTTTTTTAAAAAATAATCATGTGTGGCTCAGAAGGAATTGCAATAACCAGTCTTGAGGAAGCACAAACCTAGCAAATGCCCTCCCTCAAATGTGAAATAATCAATTTCTGAGAAGTTGACGTTACTATTTTTATCTGACTAAGTAATTACCATAAGCACACTATATTGTATTTTGGGATGAAAGATGGCCATAAGATGAAAAGTAGGTGTATCATGTTTTAGAATAAAATATGTAAACATATATATTATAATTCATATGCTTCAATACTCAGCAACAGAACACGTCTTCAGGGAAATAAGTGTGTTGTAACAGACGAGCAGATTAGAATGGGCAAAGAAAAGGACTTGGTACCTTTAGGAATCAGCATGGCATCTTCAGGTGAACAAGAAGACTGTGCTTTCTAGAATCTATTAGGGAGGAATGAAGTTAATAATTTGGACCCAGAATGAAACACTTTAGAAGTCAGAGGAAGTAGCTAAAAGGTCTCCTAGGACAGCACATGTTAGAACGGGCTGATGACCAGTGCAGCGAGCATCCAAGGGTGGATCTGGAAGATGTTGCAGGGACATTAGATGCGAATGCACTTTGGAAGTGTGGGAACAAGTACTAGACACTTGTATTATTTGTATCTGAGTGACTCTGACTATGAAAAAGGAAAAGGAAGCACGGATATACAAATCAAATCAGAGGCAGGCATGGCAGAACATGTCTGTATTCCCAGTGTCTGTGACATGGAGATAGGCAGATGGAGAATTGGAGGTTGGCTTGGGCCACATAAGACCATGTAAACAAAAAAAATCACCAAGCATGGAAACAAAGTGACTCAGTGAATAAGTAAACAAGAATCAGTTCTTAGAGGGAAAATATGAGCTGTTGCTGATTTTTCTTTAATTGGGCCTCAGGTTTGTTTTTTTTTTTAACAAAAGTATTATGGTTACCCTCCTTAGCGTTAAATGTATTTTAAATTTCATTTTATGAAGAATTTCACACATCCAAAAATAGAGTATTGTAATGAACCCCAGTGTGCCCTTAACTCAGTCTACTATTAGGGAGTGCTGCTTCATATTTTTAGCCCCATGGATTCACTGCTTTTATTCACTATTTGCTACCCCAGCTTTGTGTCTCATTTGTCTCTTTGCTTGTTTGCTTGTGTATAGTAGTAACCCTTAACACAAGCTCTACTCCCTTCCTACACAACACCTTATTACCAAGCTACAAACACTCGGATGAGCAGTGGATTTCTGGATGTTACTCTGTGTATAATTACAACTGCTGACTCACTGAACAGCAGTTCTCCACACGCCTCTTTCCACAGCCTCGGGCAATAACCTTTCTCTTGTCTGTCTGCTCTGCTTGTATATTTTGAACTGTTTCAGGTGCTTCATATAAGAGAGGTCTTGTTGTATATGTTCTCTTGTGAGTAACATATCTCTTAGGAAAAAGATTCTTCAGAACTATCCATGCCATCATGCGCAAAAACAGGATTTCCTTATTTCTCAAGGATGAATTCATTGTACGTGTATGTTTTATTTGTCATTTCATCTACTGGGGACGCTCTTCCCCTAGACTGTGGTTATTGTGAATTACCTTGCAATGAATATAGGAGGAAAGATGCCATTTCATGACCCTAAGTTAATTTAATTTCATTTGGGTAGATACCATAGATATGCAATTCTTGGCTGGTTCTAGAAGACGTCTTCATGCTGTTTTTCATTACAGCTGTGCTATTTTGTGGTCCTCTCCAAGTACATCAGAATTTGAGTTTTCGAATCCCTATCCACACTTGCCGTCTTTGGTCTTCTTGATAGTAAGTGCACTCATAGGAGTGAGACAGCATCACACTGTTGTTTGAATTAGATAAAGCACCCTGTTATATACCTATGGGTCATTTAATATCTTATTTGAAAAACTAAAAATCCCATTCTCTTTCCAATTTTAAAAGCTGAACAGTTTTCTAACTACTGAGTTTGAGAGGTTCTTCATATATTTTTGGTACCCAAAACTTGTATCAGATTTGCAAATATTCCTTCTTGTTTATAGGCTGCCTTTTAATTTCCTGATGGTTCCCTCTTCTCGGCAGAAAATTTTTTAGCCCTCTATAATTTCCCTGGTCTGTTTTTGCTTTTCTTGCCTATGCTTTGGGTATTGTTTCCAACATACCATTGCTAATTCAATTTCCTGCTATGAGGAAGATACTTCCCTTTGCTTTCTTCTACAAGTTTTGTAATAACTTCAGCTTTGTGCTTAAGTCTTTAATTTGAACTGGCTTCTGTGTGGTTTCATTCTTTTACATTAGAATATTGTTTCCTGTTGGAAGACATGGGAGACCATGTTACCAAACAGACATAAGGACTAACAAGGCTGAAAACTCGGAAGACTCTGGGAATCTCAGAGATCTGAGGCCAGCAGGAGTGGAGCCGCTACCTAACTGTCTGCGTACCTGCTCTGCAACACATAGCATGACACCCCACCAAGGACCATGGGCACTGAGTCACATAACATTAACACCTGTAGCTACCCATGCTTATGAGGTATCTAGTTAGCCCTGAGCCTTCAGCCAATGAGCTCCCCTTCCTGGGTATTCCTTTCCACAAAACGTATTTAATCCCTGGTTCACCCCATTAAAATGTATGCGTTTACATCCACCATCAAATAAACCAGTATGAACAAGCACGGACCGTCTCAGAGAGCTGCTTCATTAAGGACTGCCTCTCGGAAGGCCTTTGACTAAAGAGCAGCACCTAAGACTCCCGAATAAGACCTACTCCCCTCCAGTCTGTAGGCTTTGCTCTCAGTCAGACAGGATTCATTCTCCTGGGCTCTGCTTTCCCTTCCTGCTGGTGAATGGACACCCTCAGGGGAAGCAGAGACGTGGAACCCCATTCCTGGCTTCCTCTCCCTAACCCCTCTCTCATTAATGCTCTGTGGTGCCCAGGTACCAAGAAAGGAGACCAGGAACCCTGTTTAAGACTTTGCTCTGCCTCCTCCCAGTGACGTGCAGGTGACACCCAGGAGCTCCCAGTAGATAGGCAGGATGCAGCACCCTAATACCACTTGTTGGAGAAAATGTTTTCCCCCTATTCCATATTCTTGTTACACTTGTTGAAGATCAGTGTGATTTATGAATACATGTTGATGTCTGAGATTTGGAGAAATCTCTGGTTGGAGGTGCTATTTTGGAAGGTTTGAGGCCTTGCTGAAGTAAGTGGATCACTGGGACTAGTGATCCACTAGTTTCATGGCTTATAGCCAGGCCTATTCTGACCTGAGTCACTACTTCCTGATCTACTAAGATCTTCCAAGTAGGCTTCCTCCTGTTCCCACTGCCAGGGACCACCTGCCACTGTGCCTTAATTGCCATTATGGGCCTTATGCCTCAAACCAGGAGCCAGGATACAGCCATCCATACTTCTTGTGTTTGGTCACAGATCATAAAAGTAACTAATGCAGACGTACATCTCCAACACTCTTGTTAGCTGCCTGTGAATGAGACATTGCCCCATGGCAGCTTAGCAGAGTGACTCAGGGCATGTTCCCAGGAATTCCTTAGACTGTTTAGTTTTGTGGAACTGAGCTGGCACTGCTCATGTCCTCCAAAACATTTGACAGACTTGGTGAACCATCTTGTCCCACCGTCAGTCCATCCATTTCCTTTCTACTACAGGATGCACTCCTCCCACTCTGACTATAGACATACTTAACAGAGTAAGTGTCTAATAAGTGAAAGCAAATTGGTCTGAACTAAGTTTCACAGTAGCAAATTTGACTAATTCCAAGAAGGATTTTCCAAAAGATCCAAACCCAAAAGCAATAGAATGCCAATTTTAAATTAAAATTGTGGAAGAAGTGTCTCATGAGTGTCTGTTTGGATGTTCTCTTTCCTCATGGCCTTCTAAAAATAAAGCTTGGAACTTCTTTTACGCAAATGGCCTTTCAACACAGATAAGCAGAGATCTGGCCAGGGTTGTTTCAACAGTAAAATTATAGTTCATACTCTCATATTTATGATTTCTTCAGAGACTATGTAGTCAAAATTGTGACATGTGTGCAGTTTTCTATCAACTATTGGAAAAGAATTATGTAACCTAAATAGTTTGAATTCCCAGAGAGCCAGCAAAAATTATTTTAGATAATATAACTTATTCAAGACTTAGGAAATCCTCTAAGTAGGGCATGCACTAAGAAGTGCAGCTTAACAATCCTAGTTTGTCTTTTAAAGACTTCCCTTGCCAATCGAATTTTACAAGGGTTTTAATAAGTGCAAATGATCTTTGATGGTGTTTTCCCATCTGAATTAATTTGGAAGAGGAAAAATTAACTTAAAATTTTATTCATCTTTATGTGGTACCTGTGGCGGCCAGATGAGAATTTTGGATCCCCTGCAGCTCTTGGTATAGGTTATGGTGAGACATCCATCACGGGTGATGGGACCCTCACTTGGGGTCTTCTGCAAGGCCAATATATGTTCTACTGAGTGTCTCTGGCTCTTTAACTGTCTTTTTTTTTTAATAAAATACTTTTAGGGATCTTTTAGTACAATTTTTGAACCATGTATGATTTTTTTTAAAAAAAAAAACACAAAAATGACGAAAGAAAGTGGCGGCGGCGTTACAAGTCGATTATCTCAGCTTGTCATTTGTCTTCCATGTCTTCTATAATCTAGGTCCTCCACCTCTGCTGTAGCTGGGGAAGCTGCGTGAGTCCGTGTATTCAGCAAGAGGGAAGAGAGAGCCTTCAGTGAAGGTTAACCATCATCAGCATGACGTTGACAGCAGTTTTCTTTTTAAACCTTGACTTCTCTAATGAGTTGGCCTTATTTTTCTTAATTAATTTATTTACATCCTAAACACTGTCCCCCCTTCCCAGTATTCCTCACAGAGTCCCTCCTCCACACCCCTTCTTCTCCTTCTTCTCTGAGGGAGGGGGTCCCCTGGGCATTCCCCCATTCTGGCGCATCAAGTTTCTGCAGAGTTAGGTGCATCCTCTCCCACTATGAAGTTGGCCTTATGATCCAGAATACAAGCTCAAGAGAATTGGCAAGATTGCAGGCCGGCTACTGGAATGCACTAAATGACTGCCTACCATCAACTTTCAATAGACGTCTTGCCACAGGAAAAAATATATATTAAAATAAAAAAGACAAAATGTATTCCCCATTAAATCAACACAAATTTAATTCTCTGTTGTTCAAAGCTTACTTCATTTCTGGCAGGTGTATCTGAAAAGTGCAACTGACCCAGGAAGAGAACACTCACAACATAATCATCAATATTCTTCGATGCGTATTGTAAATTCTTTTCTGGAAGGCTACCTTGTAGTATGATTGGCTGATTGGCCCTGTTTTGCTGTCCTTTCTAAAGTTTCTGCCTTGCTGTGGTATTTGCCTCTGTGGAGTTATGTAGATGTTCATTTGAGTTTGCAGCCTGAGCCAGGTCATCTCCTGGGTGATCTGTCTCTGCCTGCAGGCACCACTTTTCTCACTATGCCACCCTGATGGCCTTCCTACTTCACCTGGCATTCTCCTTAAGATTCTCTGACAACATAAGCATCAGATGCATTTTTTTTTAGTTAAACGTGAAACACAAAGACCACATGCCACAGACAGCTCAAGTACATCCCTAATTTATGAAGTGTTGTATCTAAACTCAAAAATTTGCCTTTTATGTATAATGATAATCTCCTTCTCTCTCTCTCTCTCTCTCTCTCTCTCTCTCTCTCTCTCTCTCTCTC
>NW_021604567.1:2747050-2766593 GCF_004785775.1 Grammomys surdaster
CTCTCTCTCTCTCTCTCTCTCTCTCTCTCTCTCTCTCTCTCTCTCTCCCCATGTGTGTGTGTTGGTGAGTGAACATTGGGCCTCATAGATTCTAGGCAAGGACTCTACCTCTGAGCTATGTCCTCAGATCCTCTTTTCGTTTTTAAATGTTAAAATTACCTCATAAAGTAGAAGCCTACGTATGACAACCCTGGTATATAAAGCAACATTAAGAATATCTATCCTCTTGGTCTGGTTGTATGACTGAGTGACTTAAGATACTTGCTTCCGGGTCACATCCCGATCTGAGTCCAATTCTCAAGATTTATTGGTTGGTGAGAACTGACTCTGGAAAGTAGTCCTTTGATCTACAGACAGCGTTCAGGCCCGCAGGCACACTCGTGTGCACTCATGCGTGTGAGAACACACACACACACACACACACACACACCCTGCTTCATTAATTAGGAAATATAACTTGTTTTATGAAAGAATTATTTTTTGTTTTATGAAAGAATTATTTTTCTTCTTGAGTTTTAGATTTTCTCTGGATTTAGAACATTTTGGTATTGAGTAATTGGAATAGCTTATATTAACTGCACATTTACTTCATAAAATGTTTCAAATTTTATGACACACTTGGATTAAGAATAATATCATACTATATATAGTATTTCCTGCAATCTATGGCTGAGAACAAAGAGTTCAACGACTCATTTATGAACTCACTTATTCAGTAGATATTCTTTGAGCTTTTCTTTTGTGCCATCCTGAGGTCCTAGGAAAAAAGTTATGTGAGATAAACATTATCTGGCCTCATATAATTTATGTTTAATAGTAGAGATAGCTATAAATAAGAAGCTAAAAATAGTAAGTTTTACTGATTTCAAGTAAGGGAATATAAATGCATGCTTTGCATTAAAGAGGGCTGAGAGTGTTTTGTGGGATGTCACTGGAAGTCAGGCAACTGTTACATCTTCTGCGCTCTGAGCTAATGCATGGACCAAACTGCATACTTTTCCTTAACAAGAAGTTGGCCCAGAGATGAAGCCACACTAATTTCTCCTAAGTCTCACACCCCTCTTACGTCTGGATACACAGGCGGGAGTAACAGGACGCTGCTGCTTTCTGTCAGCCTTTTACGCCACAGAGATGCCTTCAGCTACTTACGTCCTAACTACTGAGCAGAGAAAGAACTCTTGCTGGCCTCTCAAGCATGAAAGTTTGATTCGATATGTGCTATGGACATCTCTTATCAGTTATAATAAATGTAATTTAGTGAGATTTTCTATATCACTGCTTCATTTTGCAAAAGATTAAGTACCTTTCACGTAACAAGAGTATTTTGATGATATTTGCTGTAGAGAAAGAAAAAGAAAGTCACTTGTGTGGGCAGGTCTGTGGTGGAACTGTAAAGTTAGAGACTAGCCAGGGTTGCTGTTTGCAAAGGCCATTTGTTCTTTCCCCTCAGAGCAGAGAAAGCAGCTGAGGAAATGGGATTTCTAGAGGGTTGTCATAACGACAGGAGTTTGCTACAATACTGTCTATTTACTTGTCCCGACACTTGGTTACCTCCCTCGTGACCCTGTGGAGCCTGAGGTAATGCATTCTGCATGGTAGCTGGGGTCTGAGGAGGTTCTAAGAACTTGCTTACAATTATGCATTGTGTTTCATTATTCATCACAGTGGGGTAACGTGAATCTCTCTGATGTCCACTGCAGGCTGATCTGAGGCCCCTGTTCACAAGGGAAGTCATGAGGAACATGTATTCTGCTTTCAAAGCCTTCCCTACCTCCACTATTCTCCTTCGACTCAACAGGAATAATGTGTTTATGATGAGAAACTACTGTCCTGCTTTCTAGAGCTTGACTCTGTTCCAGACCATTGCTTTTTGTACACAAAGTACCTCCCGCTATCAGAGATTGGAGATGTTTGCTCTGGACTGCTTTATCATCTTCAAACCGTCACTGACAGAAATGTGTGTGTGAGGTCATCTGCATTCAGCCAGCACCAGAAGCTCACACATATCTGAGGCTGTAAATAAACAAGGGGCATCAAGTTAGAAAAAAATGTTGGGGTTTTGACCTGCGCAAAATCGACTGGAATGTTTCTCTAATAGTTATCCTCTGCTTTTCCAAGCTTTGTATAAACATGAATTTCCAGAAGTTTTCAAGAACTGATGCTGATGAAAAAAATTGCAGTGTTCTAATAAGTTTGTGAAAAACATCAGATTTAATTGTTAAATGTTATTTAAAAAACAATGTGAACAGAAAGAAAAGGTGCATATGTGTATTGAGGAAACTTCAAAAAGAACATTTCCTTTTTTGTTATTTTTTTCATCATCAATACTAGAACAAAGATATATTTTATATGCATATTTAAAGAGTTGAATTAGACGCTTACGCTGCAAGAAGCTTAAATTCCAGACCTACTGAAAAAAACAAGGAGTGTTGAATGTTAGATATGAATACCAAAGATTCGGAATCTTTGGGGCCCTGCTGACATTTTCTTAGTAAAGGAGCAAGATTGACAGTGAGCATAGCTCGGCTGTGAGTGTGTGACACTGAGTCACACAGGATCGGCTGAGCAGATGTGTTAGGGAGGTGGCAAGTCTTGTAAAATGTGTCACCACATTTTAGGCATCCCTTACTTACCCTGGATAATAATTCTTTCTCAGATACGGGGATTGCAAATATTTTCTCCCTCTCTCTAGGATACCTTGCCATTCTGCAGATCATTTCTGTTGCTATGCAAAAAGTACCTCTTGATGTTATTTTTGTTTGATACAACCCACTTACCTATTTTTGCTTTCATTACCCATTCTTCTGTTATTTTATCAGACAGACCATCACCAAGACCATTGTGAAGGCCTTTTTTGTGTGTATTTCCTTTTAGGAGCTTTGTAGGTTGGATGCTACAGTCAAATCTTACATCCATTTTGAGTTAACACTGAAAGAGATGGGTGCATTTTCATTCTTTTCCGTAACAACATCCAGTTTTCCCAATATCAGTTATTGAAGAGACTTCCCCCTGGCTGTGTGTTTTAGTGTCCTTGAGGGAGATCCACTGGCCTCAGGTGTGAGGCTTTATTGCTGACTCCTTTATTCTGTTCCATTTGTGTGGCCTTTGTGCCAGGAAGCCCTGCTGTGACCACAATACCTTTGTCATACACATTGAAACAGGGAACCCTAGTATCTCTACTTTTGCTTCACTCATCATTGTGTTGTCTGTCTGCAGTCTTCTGTGGCTTCATAAGAATTTTAGTGTTTCTTTTCTATTTATGTAAAATGTATCCTTGCAATTTGGACAGGGACTGTCCTGAGTCCGTAGATTGCTTTGGGTTTTAACAACAACAACAACAACAGTAACAGCAATACTTCCAATTTCCCAGGAATTTTCTTTCTGTTTGCTTTAACCTCTTTCACCGGTGTTTACAGTCTTCAGCATCCACCTCTTTAACTTCCTCATCTAGATTTGTTCCTATTTTACTGTCGTTGGTGAAAAGTGGTGAGAATTTTCAAATTTCCTTTTCAAAGTGTATTATTAAATCATTTTTGGGGGTTAGGTATGCATTTGTCAATGTTACTGTTTGTTAACAGCTGCAGGCCTAGCACAGAAGTGATGCTGAGGAGGTGGTAAGTTCTTCATGGTTTTTCCACAGAAGGCATGAGTATCTATTGATATAAACAACATAATCGATAAAGTGAATCGGTTTGGTGATTTCATTCTGGATGGTTGTGGCAATGGGAGAATGGAGATAGTACACAAGAAATGGGGCAGAAAGCAGGAAGACTAGCTCAAGGCCTGAAATGTAGAACTAACTTAGGTTTCATTTTAGAAACAAGAGGCCCATGGATTGCAGCCCTGGATGGATGGCCAAACTTGTGGTGAATTTATTTAGGAGTGGTCCAGCTACATTTTACTTATCTTGTCCTTTAAAATATTGCAAAGTATTTAAACAGATGACTAATCATTTGTTTCATGCATCCTAGGTCTACTTTTACAGTTTTTATAACATTTACATAACTCACATTCTAATGTCTTGGATATTTGTTTTTATATACATCAAGTGAAAGAAGATAAGGACAAGGAGAACAGTGGGGACAAGAATAAAAGAAGGGAGGGAGAAGCGAGAATTCACTTTTTGTTGTTGTTGTTGTTGTTGTTTTCCTTTGATCAAGAGAGCTAGCTTCTCTGAGAGAGAAGACTAGGAAATTGGCGCAACCTGAGAGAAGAAATGGTGCGCCTGAGTGAGTGCGTGCTTGAGTGCGTGCGCATGCGTGTTTAGAGCGCGTGTATTGTAGCACTGGGACTTGGTCTTCGGGCCCTGTACACATGAGGTGACTTTTCCAGCACCGGTTACCTCCCTCCCCGCCCCCCTTCTCTTTTTACTTTTTGTTCGCGACCAAGATCTCACAAACTTGGCCTGAAACGCCTCTATCCCTAGTGAGTCTTTGAGCTTTATTCATTTACTTTATGAGACCGATCTCATGTCTCACAGACTTTAAACACTCCAAGGAGAATGACCTTGAATTTCTGATGATCTTGCCTGTACTCACAAATGGTAGTTAAATAGCTGATACTACCTGGCCCTGCTAGAAATGATTACCTTCCGTGAGCGAGGTTTGTTCGTCTGTGAACCCGTGAAGATCATTCGACAGTAACAAGGAGGTAATGGGTTCGAATGAGAGGGGCGTGCACTATATGGGAGAATTTGGAAGGAGGAAAGAAGAAATGTTGTAATTATAATCTCAAAAATGAAATTATTGAGCTACATAATTCAGTACTCTGAGGTTTAAATTTTTCTTTCAAAGTGAAGGTAAAGTAGCATATATGGAAAACTGACAATTACAAATTCTTCACACAGTAGGAGCTTTGACAGTATTTCCTTAAGATCAAGGTACTGTTTTCATCATAAACTGTAGCACTGCTTATCAGTGAGAACATCAAAGCTTTGACTTTAGTACTGTGGTATTTGTTTAGTCTTGTATTGCTGAAAATAAATGTATTTTTCATACAGTATATTCTCATCATGGTGTCCTCTCCCCCATCTCCTCTCAGATACTTCCCACTGCCCCACCCATCTTTAGACAACAAACAGAAAAATTAAAAAAATGAGTAAACAGAATATCTGTGGACTTGAAATTTCTTTTGGAGTATGAGGAATATGTTTCAAATGACTGTATCATCAAGGAAAGTTGGTTAATGAAATTATGAAGCGAAATATGAAATGAAATAATAAAAATGAAAATTATTAGGCAACGGAGTAAGTACTTGAGAGATTCGAATTGGAAGTCAGAGGCTAAAAGTTAAGATGAGACAACCAGAGCCCTGCGTCCCATCAGACACCAGGGTCTGATGAAACAGCCAGAGCCCTCAACCTATCAGATACTGGGATCTGGGTGAGGTAGCCAGAGCCCTCGCCTTATCAGACACCAGGACCTGGGTGAGGTAGCCAGAGCCCTCAACCTATCAGACACCAGGACCTGGGTGAGCTGGAAGAACTGGAGTTTCCACAGTTTCTGAGAACCTTTAAAGCCATGAGTTTTGGGACATTCTCTGGGTAACAGCATGGGAAATATCAGTCCTATGAGCACGCAGCATTCAAGGGCTCTTGTAAGTGACAAAACTGTGGCTCTGAACTTCATGGGAGAAAACATTAAGCTTGGAAAACCCTTCCTGTCTAAATGGAGGAGACAGACTTAAATTGGTATGGGAAACAAAAAGGGACAGCATTTCAGAGGGGACGTTATCACAGGAGCTGTCCTATTATGTCAAAAGTTCTAGGTCTTTAATAATAAGAGTTATTGGCTTCAATTACTGAAGAATACACACATACATCCAAGACTATGTAATGTGACAAGAACATCAAACCACTTGGAAAATGATTTGAAGTCAGGAATTTGGAGTTTGAATCCCAGAAGGACATTTATTTCTTGTTATGGGGCTGTGCAGGCACAACCTACATGAATGGCCACACAGCTTAAGTACTTCTCACGAGACATATATGTATACCTATATGTATATGTATATATGTAAGCATGTGTTTATATGAACCAAATATACAGAAAGGGCTCTGTGCTCCCTATTTCCTACTGGCCCCTGTTTGGCCCCCCTTTTGCTGATTTCCACTACCAAAAATTGAATTAATTCCCTTCTGCATCCCCCTGTTTTCCCCCAGTATTATCGTTCAGTGTGCTCTCTTTGACAGTTGGTTTCTTCTGCTCCTTGTAATGTTTACATGGCTCGCTTGTGTTGTTGTGTCTAGCTGTAGTCTAATGGTTTCACTCCCTAATTATATTCTATTACATAAACACCACAATTTATACAATCTACATTTGCATTTAATGTACATCTGGGCCACTTCCACATTTTGCTTATCCAGAGTGTTCCTAGGAACGTTCTTGGTTATTTGTTTTTCAAACATCTGAATTGGTTTGTGCTGGCCTGCTAGGAAGGCTAGACGAAACAGCAAGGATGAGGGAGCTTAAATAGCGGAAATTAGTTATCACGGTGTTCTGGAGAATGCAGTGCAAAGTGAACAGGTCAGCAGGTTTGATTTCCCTGGAGGCATTCTTCGGATCTGTGCAGGTTTCCTGTGTGCTCACTCCTGGCATTTCTAACTCCCTTCAACTGAGAACAGATCCAACAAACTAAAGTCCTGTCCTTGCTATGACATTTCATCTCAGTTATAGCTTTGAAGTCCTGATCTTCAAAAAATTATAACTACATTGGGGATTACAGCTTTATCAGCTGAATTCCAGGGGACATAATTCATCCCATAACAGCATTTTTGGAGATACATACTTAGAATAAATTCCCAGGTATTAGAAGTAGGCACCCTCAGCTTTAGGAGACACAGGTAGCTTTTTCGATTTGATTGCACTGTTTTGCATTCTACGGAAAGTGACAAGACCTGCAAGTACATACACATTTTGGTATTATCATGTCGCCTACTGTTTTTGTTCTCATCCTATAGCCCTTGCAGGCCTCATTGTCAAGATCAGGCTGGTCTAGAACTCTCAGAGATGACCTGCAACTCCTTCTGCAGGCCAAAAGCTGGGATTAAGGCTGTGCCCTCTCATCTAACTGCTATTACTATTTTCATCTTAGCCACTCTGAAGTTATATAGACCCCGATAGGCTAATTAGCATTTTAAATAATTATTAAAATTTACTATTTTTCATGTTAATTAGCCATTTGGACATCATTATTCTGAGTCATCTGATTAAGACTTTGGGCTGTTTTATATCATTGTTTGCCACTTTCTTACTGATTTTTAAGCATTTCTACATATCCTGGAAATCACGTCATCTTTGTAGAATATGTGATTTTTAACTATCTTTAGTTTGTGAATTACCTTGTCATGTACCTCAATCATGTTCTCACCATTATAAACTCTTCATTTTAATAGAGAAAAATAAGTAACAAGCTTTACCTTAAAGTTTTTCATTCTGCATTTATTTGTGTGTGTGTGTTTGTGTTTCTTCTACTATGTAGATATGGGGTATCAGACTGAATTGTCAGACTTGGCATCAATAACCTTTCTGGATGAGCCGCCTCATTGGCCCCACGTGCCTACCTTTCTTACCTTACTGAAGTAATTTTTTCTTGACAAGGCCATGAAGATATAGTTTGTATATATTTTGAGTAGTCTTTTTGCTTTCACATTCTGCTTCCTCGGCCCCTAAAACTGATGACATATAATATAATATAATATAATATAATATAATATAATATAATATAATATAATATAATATAATATAATATAATATATATAATATATATGGGGGAATATGACTCAAATTTCTTATATAGATGTTAAATTACTCCAAACCATCCATATAAGAAGATCATCTTTTTAGCTATACATTATAGCTGTTTTTCATGTAAGTTAGATGATAATTCTAATTCTGGTCAGTCCTTGAATTTGTTTTCTTTATTTCCTTTGGTCGGTATACCTGTCCTTGACTTGTTATCACACTGTAGAATGCCTTTGCCAGGCTTGACAGATTATTTATTGAGTTTGTTTCTAAGTTACTAGAGTTCACACTGAGAGTCTCACCCGTGCTAGAATGAATTCTATCATTGAGCTACACCCTCAAGTTTGAGTTCTCATGGTAATCTTTGTTTAGGGTGCAAACATTTCAGAATTAGTTTTGGTCAAATTCCATAGACTATCTGTTTGTATTCTTTTTGTTTGGATTATATTGAATTTATAGGTGAATTCAGGAATAACTTAAAAATTGGTTTTGTTGTTTATTTTTAAATAGATTTTAAAAATTTGTAATGGTATTGTATACGTCTGTGATTACACTTATTTTTAGGTATCTAATATTTTTTTTAATGGTGCCATAAATTGATGAAACATTTTTATGTATTTCCATTCATACATTTGTATGCAGATACTTTGAAAACTTTGGAAAGTATTGCTTCTAAAGAAATGTAGATAAATAATGACAGTCAATTAAGTGTCATCACTTCTTCATTTGTTTGTTCACTATATATTTATTTCATTCCTGTTTTATAGTGGGAACAGTGCTAGATTCTAGGTACACAAAATAAGACAGTCTTTATTCTAGGAGACTTAAGAGTCTATAGTTAAACAATAATACAGGATCATAAAAGGAATAAAATATTACCTAAGTGCTATGCAGAAGGTTAAGTCCCATAGAACATACTGAGAAAATTTGCAGACATTTTATGAGGGCAATAAAAACTGGGATGTTTGAAAAAAATGAAAGAGAGTGTGAAGGAAATTTGTTGATGTTCTGTTTAACTGTTAGGTATAGCAAACAATGTGAAATTATAAAAACTTCTCAGAAACTTCTGTCACAAGTTGGTGCTACTTTAAACCCAATTAGTCAGATAGAGTCTGGGGATAGAGTGCTCTCAGCAAGGGTTTAGAGGAGCAGTAGGAACAACCAACAAGAGCAGAGACACTGATATCTAGGCTTTGGCGACCCTTTTGGGGGATCGATTGCCTCAACGGGAGGGGTTTATTTGGAAACACTGGAACACTGGGATAAGAATGAGGTCAACCAAGTTTTATTATTTACCTCCAAGGTTGTTGCAAAAAGTGTGGACTCTTTTGTTTTCTAGAAAGACTATAAACAATCTTGTTTCTCTGTTTAAATCGTAAAGGATACCATTGACGTTTTTTATTGCAAACTACAGCATGGTTTAGGATATGTGTCTATATCATTCATTGTCAAAGACTATGGCTCGTTGGCATTGTCAAAGTCAAGACAGTTAAGGAAATGTAAAGATGGCTGAAGTAAAAGAACAGGCCTGCTTGGTGGGAAAGTCTCAGCTTCCCATGGCTCTGATAAGCCTGTGTAATGTAAACCAGAGATGAATGGACGCAGCCAATGGACACAGCTGAGCTTCAGGGTTGGGCTCAGGTCTCACGAAGCAGCAGCAGCAGCAGCAGCACAATCTTTTCACGTATGGAATCTCTTTGGCTCTCAGTTTTTTATACAGATTTTATTGGTTTCCTTTCCTAACAAGCCACAAAACAATTTTATGGAAAACATAATATAAAAGTGAGTAGAAGATGATGAGTTTTAGGAGGTTTTCCTCGGGTCTTCGTACCTTTCTTACTGTATGCATTCCATTAAATAATCATGGACTCTTTCTGCTATTGTGTCCTAAATCATAAACACATCCTAGATCATTCCTCTGATCTCTGGGTGTGTGTATGTGTCTTACCTGTCTATATAGTACCAATCCTAGGGTATTCCACATCTACACTTGACATGCCTACTCAGAGCTCACTGATTTTGTCCCCCTTTTGTAGCGCGAAAAATTTCCCTGCAAGTTGAGAGGAACTAAGGTGGGAGGAGTAGGGAGAGGAAGAGGAGGAGTAAGGAGAGGAAGAGAAGAAGGAAAAGGAGGAGTAAGGGAGAGACAGAGATGTAGGAGGATGTAGAACCACACTTGGACAGAGAGCAGTCCTGGGTAACAACTTATATCTAGGTTAGTTAATTGTGAAGCACCTCCAGTTGTGTAGGCATCTTGTTTATTGAGCATTACCAAACACACAAAGCCTTTGATTAATCTTTAACCATTAGAGTCTCATTCCTACCGGGTACTGTGTGCATCAGGGGATGGTCTGGGCTCAGCCCAGCCTTGAGGAGACAGAGTGGAAGATTTGCAGAGCCATCTCCCATGCTGGCATCTTGTGGGTGGCAGGGCTGGTGTTTCTGACTTGCCATTCCAAGCTGTGGCACAGGAGTGGCCTCTGGCCGTTTCTAGCTGTGGTGCACACATAGCTCCAGGCCGTGGAACATGACGGTAGAGCTAAGCACAGCTTCTGCTTAGATAATTGGCCAAAGAAAATGCTGTTTTAAAATATTCTACACCCTTTAAACTGTGTCTCTATTTTGGTTAGTAATTTTTAACAGTTAACCCAGGTGCCCATCAGGGGTGACCAGAGTTTGCTAAAACGATCCCTATGAAATTCCTGAGCAAAGCATTTTCTTTCTATTATTGTTCCCTCAGGTTTTCTTTAGGCCACCTAAACTGACCTGAATGATGCAGAATTCTTTCAAATAACGTTGCTCACTTCATAATACTCCCTTTGAATGGATGACATGGTTTCAAAAATGTTCAAAATAATCTTTCTAAACTCTAACTGAAATTTCCATTATGCTCTCCCCAAAGCTTTCAATGATCCTCACTGTCCCAAGAATAAACCGTAGACTCCATGTCATAGTTCAATATTTCCAGGATAGATGTTTGTTCTCCATTTCTGGACTCATTTCTCCCAGTAATTTTACCTTCAATTCTCCCTATTATAAAACTGCACCATGCTCTATTCTCTACTTTACTGAACTTGAACGTGCTATGGCTCTGACGTAAAGTGCTTCCTCTTTGCACATTCCACTGCCCTCCATTTTCTGTATCTTAGCCATCTGCTGTATCTGACAACATCATTGTCTACGTACTTTCAGCTTAGAAACCATCTCTTTGAAGTAGTCTTTTATGGTATTTGTTTTCCTCCCTGGATCCTCAGTATGGCTGCTAGCACTCTTTACATTTTTCTATTATACTTTATTTCTCATTATGTATAGTCTTTTATTGTCTTATTCTCTACTAAATAAATGAACTTTTGGGAGTGTGTGAATATTTATCAGTCTGATTGATCAAGTCTGTTTAACTGCCTTGACTTTGACAATGTCAGTGAGCCCATACATTTTATGTTCAGATGCCTGTCTTAGAGTAGATTCTTTCTTAATAATATAAAACATAGTTATTTTGTTAGAGTATTAAAATACTCTAGTAAAACTTGAGATAAATTGTCACCATGTTGCTTAATATTGTCAACTTGTTTGGACTGAGAAGTGGTTAAGAGTAGATAAGCACACTTCTGGGCGTGTGTGTCGGGCTCTCCAGTTACTGCCATGAGGTGAACTGCCCTGACGTCCTGTACCCTCCCTCCATCATGGGTGGAAACTTCTGAAATCATGAGCCAAAAATAAAAAATTCATCCCTTTAAGTAGTTCTCTTGGATATTTAGGCACAACAATTAAAAATATGCAAACCATTCATGGAAGCTTAGAATATAAAAATTATGTTTGACTGGGTGGAGATATATAAGCTGTGGAGACAGATGGACTCCTGGGAGCACTCAGAGAGGTGCATTGCTATCTGAGGTCAAGCTGTAAAGCCATTGTGTGTCCTGTAGGATTTGTGAGGACAGAATTAGAAGATAGTCTTTTTGCTGCTTTTGCTGCTGTGACATATACCCTGGGGAGATGTGGTCAGATCTGTGACCTTAGAAAACAGACTTTGGAGGAAGATCTTAAAATTTCGGCGTTACACAAGAGGAAATGGCATACCCAACTTAGTGAACAAAATTCTACATAATACTCCCAAGCCTTGCTGTATCTGTGTTGACAGTTTAAGGGATTTTTTTCTCCTCAAAATTAGCATGCATATTCTAAGCACTCCCCAACTCCAGATACAGTAGTTTGCAGGCAATTTTTTTTTCTAATTCCAGGCTTATTTGAGAATCCAAGACTCTGAGCTGCCAAGGTAGCAGAAGGGTAGGGAGACAGTGGTTGAGCACTTAAAAGGAAAGCAAGGTTTCCTCGTGAGCTTAGTGTATTTCTAGCTTAAGAAAGAATGATGAAAGAGATTTATGATGCTCTAAGAAACTTGTTTCCCCAGAAGCTTATTTTAGCAGGGAAGTTCGTGTACACATGTGGTGCCAGTTATAGCACAGGGATCACCCTGCTCTCCTGAAGAGTGGAGGAGAATTGTTAACTACTTAGACAACTCTCTTCTTTATTCTTTCCTTCACTATTATCCTTTAGGATAAAAAATTTTCTTAAATGTAGTACTGTGGGCTGGTGAGATGGCTCTGTGGGACAGTAGCCTTGTTGTCAAGCCCAGTGACCTGAGTTGAATACCCAAAGCCCTCACAGTAGAAGGAATGGAACAACTTCCATGAATGTTATTCTGAACTACATACATATGCTCATGTCTGTCTGCCTGCTTATCTATCTATCTTCTATCTATCTGCTTATCTATCTATCTATCTATCCATCTATCTATCTCACAAAATAAAGAAAATGCACAAATGTTAAAATGTAGTAATTTATTACCCACCTTCTAGGAAATGATCAAGAGAAAAGTGGTAGTAATGTATTCGAAAAACGAGCATGTATTATTCACCTATATCTTCTCCAACATAAACTGTGCAGGTCTAGGTTTCCTGTTTTTCTGCCTTATGCTGCCTCAGTCATTTGTCTTTCCTCCATTGTTCCCCATCATCATCATGTCATCCCTCTCGCTAATATGCATTAGGTAAAACACACATTAAAAAGGATAAGCATCCTTAAGTGACAAGACTGAAAGTATTGCTATGAGCACATGGTTTTTCAGATATAGGAAACTTGTAGCATTGTAACTTTGAGTGTGTAAGTGTTACAATCATAAAATATACTTTTAGATTTTCAAAAATGATCTAAAGTAATTTAATTCTATTAAACATTTGAAACCACCTACACATGAATAAAGAATTCTTGGTGAATTAAGGGGTTATGTTATCTAGAACTGATGGAAATTTGAATGTAGTAATGTTAACTTTCCTCTGGTCTGATGCTTTTCTAGACACTGATTGTAACATTTAACATGCCCGTAGTTGCTGAAGAATTCCAATGAGTTCATGTATTCCCATACATGTGTTATATACATAGTCAACTTTTTTGTGTATGTATCGTTTTGATAATAACTTCATGACGAGTCTTCTTCTACAAATAGAAATGACTGTGCTCCATGTTGAAATTTTCTAAAGCCACCAAACCCTAATGATATGCCACATAAGGGCCTCCATTAGGGTAGAATTAGAGCGTCTGCCCTCACTGTGTAGACTGCAACCTCCATGTCCTGTTATCACAGGGAACTGCATCTCTGCCACAACAGGTCATGACAGAGCTAAGGGCTCCATATCATACACAGGATGCTGTAGTGTCATGGCTTTATACTAGTCCATGCCATGTGAATTGAGGGGTCATTGTTTTGTAGTTGCTGAATAAAATAAGATAGACTAGCTTCAGAGGAAAACAAAGTTCCTGCCAGGTGCACCTATTTTAGCTAAAACGCTAATATCTGTTCTTATAACTTGCCCAAGTTATTTTCTGCTGGGCTTAACTTGCAAAAACAGCAGAAAAATTGGACAATGATGTAGCTACTGAAAATCAGACATGTTGGCAACGTTTCCTAGCATTCATAGCATTGTATGCAAGTGTATTCTTGGCTGCCCAGCTCTCTTGACTCTCCAGAAGGGAGCAGTCCATGTATGTATCCCTTTTGTGGGACTGTGCCCTAACTTGATGACTCCATCGTGCATAAGTAATGTTTACAAGGCCTCTGTCATGCCTCTGAAGTTGTTATTTCTTGCTGTTAAAGTTAATCCAGTTTTATCTTGTGTGCATCGCCCACGGGGGTCTTGCCCGATGCTTCTCCATATGACTGCTGATGTAGAGCCTTCCCGTTTCTGGAGAAACCGAAGCCACTCTCTAGCTTAGCTGCAAGAGCCGCTTTTCTTCCCTTTATCAGCAAGCCCAGGCTAGGTTCCACAGAAGCAGTTTCCCCTGCTTGTCCTCAACCAGAAGCTTTTAGTCTTTTCAGGGAATTGGAGAGAAGAAAGGAACAATGACAAAATAAACAAACAGGCCCCCATAATGAATCAGTAGGAAACTGTATTGGAGAATCTGTTTGGAGGCAGTAGTGAGGATTTAAAGCAGGGTCTCACAAAGCTAATCAAGTGTTCTCTCCTGGCTGTGGTCTCAACCCCCCCAATTCTCTAAACTTCAGATCAGCTTATCGATAAAAGAGAAGTAAACCTATATGTGACTAAAACTTACAGTCACAGGCCTGTCTCCTCAGTCTCCAGTGTAAAATTATCACCACCTTCAAGATTCTGTTACGAAAGTAAGAGAAGCACATTACAAAAAAAATTAAAAATGATACTAATATTAATTAACCTGTGCTTTGAATAGGTCACCCCATGACTTTAGTTTTGGATAAAAATAAAATAACTTTGAATATTTTATCCAGTTGAAAAAAGGCTATGGAATCATAAAATAAGAGGGTAGATTATACATTCCACTGGAATTTTCTGAAAACAAAGTAGCAACAAACTGCTTTTCAGCAAATACATGATGTCATCTACTAGATGGAAGAATGAAGAAGACCAGGGAAAGCTCCTGAATCCTCAACCCTAGACCCAGAGCTGCAGGTAACTAAGGAATGGTGAGAGTGGAAGAAATAGCCATTCCCAGGGAAGACATCAATCGGCTATCCAATACCCAAAGGTTGGCCCAGAAAACATGCATACATGTAACGTTATATGGACTGGACAGTCTAATTTTATAAATTTAGGAATATGTATGTACACATACATGCATATATGCATGTAACAACAATTTCTGAAAGATGAGGCCATGCATTTGAAAGAGAACAAGAAGTATTTGAGAGTGTTTGGAGGGAGGAAAGGAAGGGAAAAACCAGGTGATTATATTTGAACCTAAGAAAACAGAAGAAACAATGAAAAAAGATCTCACGCACCTGCATAGCTGTTAGCTGTTAGTTAAGCCTGGCTTTATCACAGAACTCTGTAATCTTGGCCCAGTTGCCTCAGTTACTCTAACAATTTTACCATAAGACTAATGGTACCTAACTTTGTTCTTTTTTTTTTTTTTCTTTCCTGATGCTTTTGGTCATTTAATATGGGGAAGTGCGTAGAAAAGCCTAGAAGATAACACATCCCTGGAAAGCCCTGTCATTGTCACAGCTCTTTGTTTCCTGATGCTTGTATTGTCCCACCCTAAAGTACAGTTGAATTTCTAGATCCTGGCTCATTAAACAGTGCTGAACAATAGGCTCCTTTTTCCAGTTGGGTGGATACATTTAGCAAATTTCGTAGAATATTACTATAAACTTTGTGTTAGAATTAAAATGTTTTTAAACAAATTAGAATGTGAGTTTCTATGATCAATGCGTGTATCATTTTGAAGGGGCCATTGTTACAGGAGTTGGAAACATTACTCAGAAAGTCCATTAGAGCAAATGTCAGTGGGCGGAAAATCTGAGTCTATCTGATTTCGCCCCTGATCTGTGAGGATGATGGATTTGCTGTGGCCTTTAGTGTCAGGAATGTTCTCAGATGTAAAACTGGCTTCTGCTTGATTTTGTAGTCCGTAGCTTGGGGATCATTTCTTATAACGTAGCATTGATTTGACAGACACATGACCCTCAGTATTTTGTCAAATAAAACTCAGTTTCTTTCCAATCTAATGACAAGTCTCTCTTTGTAGACCATAAGTGATGATTTGTGACTTGTGTCTCCTGTACACTATTTGTCTTAAAATTGTACCCTCCCCAAATAAACTTTCTCTGTGTGGCTATTTGGTTTTCCTCAAAAAATATATTGGCCAGTGTTTGTCTTCACCTGAAGGAGACGTGATGCTATAGAACTCTTAACTCGGTAGCACTTGTTCTTTGTATTTCTAGATAAGGCACAATATAGGTTTTAAATATATAGAAGGTGATAATATACAGACTATCCTGGTTTTCATGGATTGAGACATTGCCTTATAGTGTTTGATAAGAAAAGACTTCTTAGGAGGAAGATATATATATATATGAATGATACATATATGACACACACATAGACACACATGAAGACACACACAGAGACACATACACAGAGTCAAATGCACACACATAGATACTATGAATACATAGAGACACACACAGACACACATAGACACACAGACACACATTGACACACAGACACAGACAGACAGACACACACACAGACATGCATCCATTCACATTTTCTGAAACTGATGTATCATATTCTCCCTCTTCTATTCCAGGATTGGATTTTAACCAAAGCGACAGGGAGAAGTCATATAAAAAATTTTTTCTGACACAAGGAGGAAAATGGAGATTCTAGTATTATCATTACCTCCATCAAGAATACAACATCATTTGAGCCTTTATTAAAAAGTAATTGTATTCACAATAAAGTAAAAAAGAAAGACCTCTAGGTATATTTTAAATGTTTTGCAACTGTAATATCAGTATTTTAAATCATATTTTATTTTTTCTGCCTGGTTTACATATATCTTCCAGAGACTAAATATTCTAAGTTCATATTTGTTTTATCGCTGTGGCTTCTTTATTCAATAGGATTTGGGTTTGGAAAATGTGTGTGTGTGTGTGTGTGTGTGTGTGTGTGTGTGTAAAATAAAACTATTTAAATTTGTTAAAAAATTTGTTTAAAAAATCTTTAATTTCAGCTGGGTGGTGGTGGCACACGCCTTTAATCCCAGCACTTGGGAGGCAGAGGCAGGTGGATTTCTGAGTTCGAGACCAGCCTGGTCTACAGAGTGATTTCCAGGACAGCCAGGACTATACAGAGAAACCCTGTCTCGAAAAACCAAAAAAAAAAAAAAATCTTTAATTTCTTTGTTTATTTCTTCCCTGACCCAGTAATCACTGAGTAGAGAGCTTCCATGAGTTTGTAGGCTTTCTATTGTTTCTGTTGCTGTTGAAGTCAGGCTTTACTCAATGATGGTGTGATAGGATACAAAGAGTTATTTTAGTTTTCTTGTATCTGTTGAGGCTTGCTTTGTGACTGACCATATAGACAATTTTGGAAAAAGATCCATGAGATTCTGAGAAGGTATATTCTTTGCGTTTGGGTGGAATATTCTGTAGATACCTGTTAGGTCCATTTGATCACTATGTCTGATAGTTTCATTGTTTTTTCTGCTTCATGTCTGTCTTCATGATCTGTTCAATGGGGGAGGGGGAGAGTGGGGTGTTGTAGTCCTCCACTATTAATGTGAAGAGTTTAATGGGTGATTTAAGTGCTAGTAATGTTTCTTTTATGAATGTAGGTGCCATAAAATATAGGATAACCATGCTACAATCTGCAGACCCAAAGAAGCCAAGTAACAAGAAGGGCCTAAAGAAGATGCTTGAATCTCACAGAAGGGAACATAAAATAGACATTGGAGATTAATGAAAGGAGGGAACGGGGTGGGAGAAAGGATGGGGAAGAAAAGGAGACAGGGGATCGGTTGTAGGAAGAGCAGGGGAGAAAGGACAGAAATCGGCAGGGGGCCAGGCAGGTGGGGCTGGAGGCATCTCTAGGACAGGGATGTACCAGAGATCTGTAATGTGGAGGCTCCAGGGAGTCTGTAGGGGTGACTCTAGCTGAGACTCCTAACAGTGGGGGATATGGAACCTATAGTGGCCACCTCCCGTAGCCAGGCAGGACTCCCAGTGGAGGGATAAGGACAGAAACCCACCCGAAAAACCTTCGACTAAAAATTTGTCCTGTTTACCAGATGAGCAGGAACCAAGATGGAGCAGAGACTGAGGGAATGGCCAGTCAATGACTGTCCCAACTTAAGACCCATCTCATGGGCAAGAACCAAACCCTGAAACTAATAATGACACTCTGTTATGCTTCCAGACAGGAGTCTAGCATAACTGAGCTCTGAGAGGCTTTACCCAGCAGTCTCCACCCAGTAGCCTGTGGGAACAGATGCAGAGACCCACAGTCAACATAGACAAAGCTTGGGGAGCCTTGTGGAAGAGTTGGGGGCAAGATTAAAAGACAAGAAGGGGATAGGGACTCCAGAAGAAGACCAATAGAGTCAGCTAACCTAGACCCTTAGGAACTCCCAGAGACTGAACCACCAACCATAAAGCAAGCATGAGCTGGACCTAGTCCTCTCCCAACCCAATTTTGCACACATATGTAGCAGATATGCAGTTTGGTCTTCATGCGGGTCCCACAACTGGAGCAGCGGCTGACCCCAAATCTGTTGCCTATCTGTGGATCCTGGTTCCCTAGCTGGGCTGCCTTATCTGGCCTCAGTGGGGGATGTTGTACCTATCCCAGCCCTGCAGAGATGGTGTGCCAGGGTGTGTTGACACCTAGGATGGGGCTCCCCCTCCTCAAAGGAGAAGGAGAGGGGACATGGGGAAGGAGCTGTGCCGAGGGGGCTGCAATTGGGATGTAAAGTGAATCAATAAATAAATTAATAAAAGAATCTTAGTGAAAACATAAATAACTGGTCATATATATGAAGTTTTATTCATTGTTCTTAGAAACAGCTTATAATATCTTTCACTTTTCTGAATAAGCAAGTTTTAGTGCAACAGCAGACTCGTGATTACTTTATCCAAATCAAAACTTCATAGATAATCAGGTTTCAAATTTTATAGTCAATAACAAAAATAGAAAGAAATTATTCTGTGTAATTTTCCTTTTATTAAACCTCTGCCACCACTCAGTATCAAATTTTAATTCCTAGAAATTATGAATGAGATTTGTTAGAAGGGACATCTGATTTATAGATAAGAACAATTAGACATATATATGTATGTACATGGTAATATGTTTATATATAATAAAAGTGTGGAATGTGTGTGCTCATGTGTGCATACACAGTACAGAAAGATACAAGGCACTTCTACAGTTAGATCTTGAAAGTCGACAATCACATAAGATCACATATCCTTTGAGTTAAAAGAAGCCATTGAGTTTTGTAGATTTGAGGAATTAAGTTTAGAAACTTAAGCTATATTTTGAGAACATTAAAACCATTTGTTTTGCTAAGCTTCAAAAAGAATGACTTCCATAATATTACAAAACTAAAATGATTCATTAAAAAATATTGACAAATATGAAATAAATGAGAAAAATTAAAATCCAAGTCACTTGGAAAGCACATTTTCTTTGCATTGGAGGGAAGGGTGGTCCTGCCAACTGTCTTTGCTTCCCACGTCGGGTGGATTGTTACCACATTGTAGCACCACTAAAATGCCTGTGGTTTGCTAGTTTGGGAAGATCATCTTTTAAAAGACATACCTGATGTTAAAGTACACAATCTCTTCTCTTCCAGGCCTAGACACAAGATCTCTGTCATGGTTTATAGACTCAGTTGACTGACATTTGTAACTTCTTTAATTATTAGGAAAATTTAAGGTATACTCTTTGGTATTCTCTCCCCTCCCCTCCCCTCCCCTC
>NW_021604567.1:2766993-2773031 GCF_004785775.1 Grammomys surdaster
CCCCTCCCCTCCCTTCCCTTTCCTTCCACACTTGAGGGTTGTTACCTGAGAACAGAGCATGGCTTCTATTGTTGTGATTTCTTTAATGTGTCTCTCACGTTTGCTTATAATACAATTCCCAGCCCCTTCACTCATGTGAGCATCACAGAGTACATCCATGGGCTGCACATTCATTTTCAATTTGTCTCAGTAAGAACGAGCCCTTGCAGGGGATGTAGTGACAGCCTATCAGATGTGTGAGAGCAGCAGAGGGTCCGAGGCACTGTGCTCCCTCTTCGAGATCATACGTGTGTGTGTGTGTGTGTGTGTGTGTGTGTGTGTGTGTGTGTGTGATTAAGGCCTCCCTAAGGGTTAGGAAAACATCCTGGCCTGTCTGCTTGTCTCTCACTGGTTTCCTGAGCCAAGATTAGGGATCAGGGTGGGAGCATGGTTGAAATCTTTTCCTGAACATCACGATTCTAAGATTCAGAGGGATCAAGACCAAAGGTTCCCACAGCATAGCCACATAAATAAACAAATAATAAACTAGCCTTGCACCCTGACATTTGGCCACACCCTTGGGTATTGTATCTTGGAACTGCTGTATTCTGTTTTCTTGTCTAAGAGGTAACTGTTTAGAACACTGAAAAATATTTTGTTTTTGCTACATGCACACATGATTTCTGAACTCTGAAATTGGGAAATAAAAATAATAACTGTGATCTTGTCATCTGTGGTCCATTAGGATGTTGAACAGCTCTCCTTTGCTGAAGAATCTCAAGTGAAATGTGTTTCTTTGTTTTTTGTTTTGTTTTTTAAATAAGCTGCTTCTTTAGGAATTAAAGAGCAATAAATTTGTAGATTTATCAAAGGGAGATTTTGTGATGAAGTTTTATTTGACTACACTCTTTTAAGGGCTCTGTTATCACAAGAAATTCAGGAGGGGCTTAAAAGTAGCCTACTTGATCATTCAATTCAGCAACACAGAATAAGTGCTGTTGATGTAAGGCAGGCCAGCAACTGCTCTGGGTGTCAGGGCTTGAGTTGAGTCTATCGTTTAGTTCTATATTTTAAATTTTTAACTTATTTCAACAGTAAAAATGCCCACTTCCTTTGGGAAAATAGTGGGACCTTCAGAATCAGACAGATCTCTCCTAACTCCAGGACTGATAGTCATGCAGCCTTGAGCTCACCATTCAAGGAGCTCTGGGCTTCTTTAGAGGACAGGGTTGTGAAAGAGCTCTGGTGGTGTGTGCAGGAAACAGGAAGGGACATGAAGGAAGCACCCAGCAAACAACAACTGATCCATGTTTAAGCACTAAGCAAAGCCAGACCAGAATGAGGGTAGCTAAAGTTCTCTATCTGGGGTGGCAAGAGAAATCATTCCATCTTAAATATGCTCTTATGCTCCAAAGAGAGCTGACTGTGGATAAAGATAAACACTAGCAGCAGATACAACAGGAATTTCCATTTTATTACTTTATATTCATTATACAGAAGAGCAACATCTGCCCCAGATGAACCTGGAAATGGAGAAGTAACTTCTGACTTTTCTTAAGTTCTCACTTTCCATTCTGATGCCTTCCACACTCATGCCCTGGTCACCCAAGCTTCCTTCTCTGCCTGAACTGAGCCAGTGAAGGAGGGAGCAAAGACTCTGAGCCACTGGATGATCCTCTTCCTTCTCTATCAGCTCACTGGATGCTCTGCATTTCAACGGGGTCTTGAACACATAGTACTTTTTTTTTATTATTGGTAATTTTATTTATTTACATTTCTAATGTTACCTCCCTTCCAGATTTTCCCTCTGCAAACCCCCTATCCCACCCCCTCTCCCCCATGCTTCTATGAGGGTGCTCGCCCACCCACCTACCTACCCCCTCCTGCCTCACAGCCCTAGCATTCCCCTACACTGGGCATAGAGCCTTCACAGGACCAAGGGCTTCTCCTCCCATTGATGACAGATAAGGCCATCCTCTGCTACATATGCAGCTGGAACCATGGGTCCCTCCATGTGTATTCTTTAATTGGTGGTTTAGTCCCTGGGAGCTCTGGGAGGGTCTGGTTGGTTGATACTGTTGTTCTTCCTATGGGGTTACAAACTTCTTCAGCTCCTTCAGTCCTTCCTTTAACTCCTCCATTGAGGTCCCTGTGCTCAGTCCAATGATTGGCTGTGAGTAGCCACATCTGTATTGGTCAGGCTCTGGCAGAGCCTCTCAGGAGACAGCTATACCAGGCTTCTGTCAGTAAGCACTTCTTGGCATCAGCAATAGTGTCTGGGTTTGGTGTCTGCATATGGGATGGTCATGATGTTTGGTGCAGGAATAGGAACCCTAATTAAGACATTCCCCATGGGATGGGGTATTGGTTGGCCATCCTTCAGTCTCTGCTTCATCCTCGTCCCTGTATTTCTTTTAGGGAGAACAAAGTTTGTGTGGAAAGTTGATGTTCTTATCCCCTGGGGATCCTGATTGGCTACAAAAGGTCAGTTCTTCAGGTTCCATGTCCCCACTCTTAAGCATCTTGGCTAAGGTCAACTATAATGACTCCTGAGAGCCTCCCCAATCTCTGGGGCACAGCAGCTTTATTCCTAATAGCCAGGAACTTGAAACAACCCAGATTTCTCTCAACCAAAGAATGGATACAGAAAATATGGTTCATTTACACAATGGAATACTATTCAACTATTAAAAACAAGGACATCATGAATGTTGTAGATAATTGGGTAGAACTAGAAAATATCATCCTTAGGAAGGTAACCCAGACCCAAAAGGACATGCATGATATGTACTCACTTATAAGTAGATAGTAGCCATAAAGTACATGATACATGCTACAGACTCAACAAAGTTAAAGAAGGAAGGCCCCAGTGAGGATGCTTGAATCAAACTTAGAAAGAGGAGTAAAGTAGTCATAGAAGGCAGAGGGAGGGAGTGACGTGGGTGGGGCAGAGGGAAGGGGAATGGGCTGGAAGGGTCAGGTGTTGGGAAAGACAAGAGAGAGACCCCGGCAGCCAGGAGAATGAATGGTGATGGGGTGGGACTTTAGGAAGTCCCAGAGACCAGGTTGTTTGTTAGTCTGTGCCAATTAAAATTATTCCAAAAAGAGATGGATTTGGGTTAATAAAATTTAATGTCTAAAAGAGAAGTTACTATATGGTCTATGTCCATATGTGGATAGAGCCTCAAGTTGTGTGTACATTTATAAAAGTCAGCTTTGTTATGGTTTGGATATGAAGTAGCCCTCAAAAGCTCAGGTCTTTGAATCCTTGGTCATTAGGTGGAGACTCTGTGTTGAGGGGTTGTGAAATCTTAAAGATGTGTAGATTAGCAGGATGAGGTAGGACTCTGGGGGTAGATAACCTTTTCCTGTCCCTTTCTCTGTCTCCTGCTCACTGTCATGAAGATAGAGCATCTGTAAGCTCTCATTATCTGGACAGGAACGAGATGTCGATATCACACTTTTCCTTCATGATGAACTGAGGGTCCCCGAAACTGTGAGGCAAGAGAAACTTTCTGCCTATAAGTTGTTTTTGTCAGGCTGTTTATCAAAGCAAGGATAGGTAATAAAGCTGTATTGATGAACCTGTAGAATAAAATACATGCGTTTTAACTATAGATCTGAGAAATGCACAGTAATATAGCCAAAAACAGTTATACAGACCAGCAAACATTTCTGTTTCCATGAAAATGTTTTAATGTATCCCTGAAGTTGATTTCTTCTTGAATCTTAGAAGCCAACGATCTTCATGATCTCTCTCTAACTCTGTCTTGCCTTGAGTTTCAGACAAATGGAGCCACACACTGAGTAGTCTTTTGTGCCTGGGTTTTTCTTTGCAAAATATTTTTGTATTTATTTTTATTGTAGATTATGTATATTATAATTTTGCTTATCTATTATTCAAAGTGAAGGAAAGGTTTCATATTTCTGATTTTAGCTATTATCTCTAAATATGATATAAATATTTATGAATAATTTTTTATGCTACATTATGCTACATTAATCTTTTGAAATTACCAAGGTGAGTGATTAGTTGGTCTTTTAAGAATATATTCAGCATTGAAGTCATATATACACACATGTAACATTATATTAACCGGCATAATGTGTTTAGTCATATATGTATATGTAAAGAAATGAAAGAAAATGAAGTCATGAATTTAAGAGGAAGCAAGGGTTACTATATGGGGGAAGTTGGAGGTAGGAAAGGGAAAGTGGAAAATGATAAAATTTCAAGAAAATTATAAAAATAGTATATTCAGTTACACCAATAATGCAAGAGATGTATTTTCTCATCAAAACTAATAATTGGGAGGCTATAGAGATATATCATCAGTTAAGAGTACTCCTTGCTCTTGCAGAGGACCTCTGTTGGGTTCCTAGCTCCTATATGGCAGCTCAGAACCACTTATAACTCAAGATCTATGAGGAGCTAGTGCCCTCTTCTAGCCCCGAAGGGCTCATAGATGCATGTTCTACACATGGATGCATGTCTTCCACATGCACATAAATAAAAATAGACACATACAGATTTTTAAAACTTGTGATTAGTAATTATCCTAATATCAGCCATTCAAAATAGGTTCTCAGAGCTCTGTCATCATGTTATTAATCTCCCAAATGATTCTCAGTGTTGACATGTTAAGTATTTTACTAGATAAAAATATTGTCTCATAACTATTGCAAATTATAGTTGATTCTTCCTTAATGAATGCAATTTAGTATTGCCTGTCATGTATCTCACTGTCAAATAAACATTATGAATTAGTTAGTATAAGTTCTATTTTAAGATTTATTTTGAAACCATTATTTGCCATTTGTTTACAAGGTACTTAAATGTTTGTGTCATTTGTTTTCCATCCATGGTCACATGGGTCTTTTGTACTACCTTTAATGCAAAAGGTCTAGAGGAAAACAAGTATCTAACTCAGTTATGTACTTAGTATGATACTTAGACATTTACTTTTGTATATTTTATATAGAAGACTGGGACTTTAAACCAAGAAAACTCTGTCAAGCCATTTTCCATGCAATGCAATAGTGGATAAAGACAAAAGTTCTTTATTTACACAGATTTCTCTTTCCTCATATTTTGAAATTTTCTGATAATTTATCTCTCCCCACTTTGCCTTAGCTTTCAACTAATTTTCTTTTGTAACTCTGGACACTGAATATTTAATTCATTCCCTCTTCATTTTAATCATAAAAACATTTGCATTGGGGTGAAGGGATACATTCTTCATATCTTTTTGATTAAAGGGGTAGTTTTTTGATAGTTTTATTATCTTATATAAAATTAATGTTTGATGATATTAAAATAATAGATGCAAATGAAGTGAATTTCAAATTGCTATGAGATAGTTTTCTACATGAGAGTGCATATTAGGGTTCTTAACAGAAAATGATGGGTAGTCTACCCGTAGATACATAGAAGAGATTCTAAGAACTTTCTAATGCCATCAGAGAAGCAGCATTCCTGGAAGAGGTGTGGTACAGTTAGCCACAGTCTCCAGGTCTGAGAATGCACAAAAGGAGGCAGACATGAGGTAAACTGAAGTTTGAGCCTGAATTGCTGATGCTTGTAGAGGGAGAGATGGGTGTCTAAATCAGAAAGAGTTAACTTTCCTTCTCCACCTTTTGTTTGATTTAGGCTTCAATGGGTTAGATGGCCCCATTGTCACTGGATCCAACTCAGATGCTTTTCTCTTCTGGACACACCCAGATGTGATGCTTATTATCACCTAAGTGAGTCAAGTTGATAAAATTAACCATCACTGTATATTTATATTTATTATGGCTGGATATTAAATTAAAATTTAAAATTAAGTATCAATTAAATTACAAATCTCATACTGCTTAAATACCTTCTTATGTATTTTAACAAATGGAACTTTATTGTACACAGAGAACACTGTATAGGTAGTGAAACCATATCTGGATGATCTTTGCCTAGATCAAGAAACTGCCTTCTTCAGGGAACCACACGATAAAGGAGGCAGAAGAGTGAGAGCCAAGGCATGGAGGAGGAAAGAAAGAAAGAAAGAAAGAAAGAAAGAAAG
>NW_021604567.1:2773131-2779489 GCF_004785775.1 Grammomys surdaster
CAGAAAGGGAAAAAGACCCTTTAAATCAATATAATCCAGCTCATATGAACTCACAGAGAGTAGGGTAGCATTCTCAGGGCCTGCACAGGTCTGCTAGGCTGTTGAGGTTTGGTCCATTGCTATGTGTTCTAATGCTAAATTCTGTGCCCAATGGGAAAGTCTAGGCCTAGGAGTGAATTCTCATGCTTACAAGCTTTTGTTGTGCAAACTTTGTTTCTTGATTAAAAACTACTAGTTAAATAAAGTTGACTACAGATAGTTACTGGAAGGATTAAGGACAGGTAGGTTTTGAGTTACCTGCTTGGGGAGGAGAAGAAGGAGGAAAGAAGAGAGACAAAGTGGAGAAGGAGGGAGGAGAAGAGAGGAGGAAGCCACTGTGAGGGGAGATGGATGATAAGCACATGGCCAGGAGAGAGAACAAGTATCTGGGGTACACCGCTGGGGAGGTAGCCAGGCCAGCAGTTAGATAGATTAGGGGTTAATCTCCAGTAATTGTCAAAACTAAATAAAATAATCATGCTTTGAGTCTCATTTATTTGTAAGCCAGTCAGGGATAGGCTTAAAGTGGTTCTACTGCACTAGGTCCTCTGCATATGTATAATGGTTTCCAGTTTAGTGTTTTTATGGTACCCACGAGTGTGTGAGCAGGTGTGTCTCCGAGTCTATGCCTTCTGTCCTGCTCCTTTCCTTCTGTTTGCCCTGGCCAATTCTGATGTGACAGATTCTGCTTGATCTTATTTTATTTATTTTATTGTTATCCTTTAGAAGCCTGTTTGTTTTCTAATGAGGGACAAAAAGGAAACGGATGCAGATGGGAGGGGAGGTGGAGAGGAACGGGGAGGGGCTCATATCAGAAGGGGAAACTAGTCAGGATATATTATGTGAGAAAAAAAGCTATTTTTAATAAAAGGAAAAAAGATGACTGAAAAGGATACTGCCTCCTGTGTGTTTTCCCATGCACTTGACCTGTCAGACATTAAGTAATACGTTCAATTACTGTGCCCAAACTATTGTTCAAAATGATTCCTAGATTCCCCTGGAAGATACAAATTAGAATCTCAATGATAGGTCAAATATGCCTTGGAAAGTTCAGGGGACAAGGTTTTTTCAAGGGACAAGATCTGAGGACTGATTCCTTTCTCCTTTAAATGACTTGTTTTATCTCAGTTATATCTGAAATATATTGATGAAACTAAACTTACTCAAAGGATTTGTGGTACTGCTTCTGCTATCCTAGCTAAAGGTTTATTAGGTTTGTTTCACATTAGAACGACATTCTTCATATTGTCTATTTAAAATTGTATCCCTAACCCCCAAAATTATTCCTTGAATATTCATTGTCAACCAATGTCCATAGAATAAAGTTTAAATTGCTCAAGATGTCACCTGAACGGTGCCCCATTCGGGCCCACTTCGCTTCATTGCATTCCGCCTCGTACTCCTGGATCACGTGACAGTTTTCAAAGGTGGTTCCTTATAGCCAAGTGCTACGTGGACCCATCTTTCTCCGCTCAGTACTGTTTCTCACTCTTCCCTCAGCTTCACCATGGAACTCAGCAGCAAACCCTGCGTCACCAATGGGCACTCATTTCACCTTGATTGCCTGTGTCTCAATCCCTTAAAGAGTCTTAAGGACTTTTCATCCTGCGGCATCCTTCCTATGCCCTGGGGGACTTTAAATTCTGTTTGCCTCTGAGTGTCTTCATCTAGACATTGCCAAGTTTTTAAACAATGCATCTACCTATTCAAGCTTCGGCTCTTATCAACATTTACAGCTTCCATGTACTAAAGTTTTTAAGACATATTTTAATTTTATTGAGGAAGAAAGGCAAAAAGTAATGCTTTTAAATTCTAAAACATGGAGTTTTCTGTAATCTGCTCTGTGACCCAGTAATGGAAGCTAGATTTTGGCTTCTGTAATTGTTATTTATTTATTTTTTTGATACCGTGATCAATTGACAGAAACAATTTAAGAGATGACAGGTTTATTTTGACATATGGTTTCAGAGGGAACATTGCATCACAGAGGAAGGACAGGACTCCACAGTGGAATAGGTAGTGTTAGCAGGAGTATGTAGAAGCTTTCATTATGGCAACAGACAAGAATATGGAGAGTTCCAGAACAAGAAATGGATACAACCGGTCAAGTGTATCAGCAGCAACCTACCCGCTCTGCTAAACTACAACTTCCCAAACCAGTGACACTACTGGTAACTATGTGTTCAAAAAATATAAACTTGTGAAATAACAATTGCCTTGAAATTCTAAAAGCCTTATGGGCAAGTTAGTTTCTATTTATGGGAATTGCACTTTAGTCTTGTTACTAATACTTGGGTTAATTTTTAAAAACTATTATTGTGAATATTTGGGGTGTGTGTGTGTGTGTGTGTGTGTGTGTGTGTGTGTGTGTAATATGTGGAAGCATCACATGCCAATCAAAAGTTGATGGCCTGTTAGCTGAGGCTATAGGGAAAGGAGAAAGGTGAGAAAATAGACCTGACTCCATAAGCAGAATAAACCAAGGATGGGCCAGTGGGCAGAACCCCATGAGACTGCTATGTGGGTTCCTGCATTAGTGTTTAAATACAACTATTTAAAAATATAAAAGCCATTCTTGGGCCATCTATCTTTGGGAAATGGAGCAGATCTGCCCTGTGGTCTGAATTTTGCAGACCCTCACCTTAAGCAAGCAAATTTGGCCTGATGTTTGATACCTAATGAGTATTAGCATACAATTATTTCTTGAGGATCTTTCCCGGGTAGAGTAAATCTTAAGAGTTAATTCGGTAGCTGGTTAAATTATGTATGGAAAACTGATAGAGATGATTTTTAAAAATTTTCTTAGAAATAGAATCTATTACTGTTCCCCAATTCCCTTAGTCCCATGAAGGAAAATTCTTTGTTTTGAAGACGACTTTGATGATGACTGAGACAGAAACCCCAAGAGGATGATGTCCCGAGAAGCAATAGATGAAATGCTTCTCAAAGTAGCAAGAAACAACTATCATCTGAGTTCTTTTTCTTTTCTTTTTAAAAAGGAAAACAACTTCTCAGGGTTTGAAAACTGAGTTAAAGCTAAGATGCTTGGGATCATAGAGGAAATTAGAGCCATTGTGTGTGTGCTGGACAGATGGTCACAGTTAAGAGAAGAGAAATTTGGATTGCTAAAGGGTCTTGTTAAATACACGAGTGATGTTTCATATCACTGTGACCAAATGTCTGACAAGTGCAACTTAAGGGAGGAAGGGTCTGTTCTGGCTTAGAGTTTAGGTAGCACAGTCTATCACAGTAGGCCAGTGAGATCTGCAGGAACAGATCTTCTTGGCGGTGTTTGGGGTATTAAGCTGCCTACTCACATCAGATCAGTGAGTAGACAGCCACAGTGTAGAGCCAACTACCCTATTGTCCTCAGAGTCCTCAAAGTTCACCAGCAAGGCCCTATGTCTACATAGTTACACATCCTCCAAAAATATCCCTACCTGCTGAGGCCGAGGGTCTGAACCCTGAGCTGTGAAGGGTGTTGTATATTAAGATTCACAACAAGGAAGGAAAAATGGAAAGACGTGTCTTTAAGAGAATATTTAAAAATGTACAGGAAAAATAACTCTAATTTTATCACACATTTATTTTCTTGAATCATAATTTACTGCTAAGATGCTTAGGCTCTATAAAAAGTGAAGAGAGTCTTGTTATGGAAACAAAATAAATTCACAGTCTTTCATGGAAAACCACTGACTGCTTGGGTCTCATACAGTTTTGCTTATTGATTGGGACCAATGGTGAAACTAGTGAGGCAAAATCAATGTTAATATCTATACCTTTGAAATGAATAAAGCTCACTGCTTTTCTTCAGAAATAAATGAAGTAAAGTTTATTAAACAGAATAGAATCCACAATCTGCTAAGGAGCATGTGTACTTACAAGTCTGTTATTGTATCGATGAACAGGATGTACTTGGTGGTACTTTAGCTGGTAGGGACCTCAGCTATCAGGGCAAGCAACATCTCTGGGGGCAGAGTCTAGGGATCATGGGGGCAAAGATAAAGCCCAGGATCTGGAGGAGAAGCTCCAAACAATTTGACACTCAATTTTTGGAGGCTAGGTCTGTTGCAGGCCAGCCCAATCTGCATAGGAAGGTTCTGTCTCAAGGAAACCATGTTGTATGATGTTTAGACTTGTCTGTTCATTCCAGGTATACTGACAAACAGCTTCTTTATTAGACATGGTGGACAAGATGGTTCTTTGGAGATAGGATATTCCATTATAGAGTACCCGGCTATCATCTACCATTGTTCTACAGTGCTGGTAACACCCCTCCCTCAGGGTGCATGAAACCAAAAATGTTTTCCTTTAATATCACCAAATAACACAAAAGCAATCTTAGTTGAATATGATTGGTCTACTTCTTGACCTCAAAGGAAATAGTATCAAATTTAGAAGTAATTTGCTTAGTGGGAAAGAATCCTGATATAAAGCTAAAATCTACTGTTCCAAGAAAAAGATGTTGAGGCTTTGAGCACTCTGAGTAGAATATTCTTCTGGGCTGGAATTTTCCGAGCGTGCTGGGAAACTCTAGCCTACTTTTTATTCCATTATTTATTGTCCTGTTCTGTCAAGATTTTTTTCTTACAAGTCTATTTGCACTTGGTTTGCCCTAAGGAAAAGGAAGATACAGAATCCTCATTTGTCTCTGCTACTGTGTGTTATTACTTGGGAAACGTCAAGGCAAATGCCATGTAAATAGATAAAATATTCCAGAAGCGTCAGCTCTCACCATTAGGAGGGAGGGAGGGAGAGCAAATGTTTAAGTTTTAAGAGATAGAGATAATAAAAAGCTGTCATTTTCTAAGAAGAGGAGACAAAGGACCTTCTCAAACCTATGTAACTTGGCTCTGAGGATTAATAAAATGTCAAAGCCTTACTTTAACTATTTGTATCAATGGTTGTTTGATTTTTATCACACTGGAAAGGTTGTAGTTCTACTGAGATTAGTGAACATACTCAGATACTGGGCAGTAACCTTTATCCATGGGAAGAATGTAAACTTTATTAGATGAGAAGGCAAAGCCCATTCACTCAGCATTGCATTGAGGGATGTTCTGGAAAGTCTCCGCCCAGTTTCTCTGGTTATATGGTATTTCAATAGAATCCAGCTAGAAGGAGCTCAAACTGCTTCTCTCTTATTCTCTCTTCAGTAGATTTTCATTTCTTACCCCAAATTCCTAGATACAGGTTTACCCCTGTCCTACCTTTGTTCCTATCCCTAACACATCAACAAGTCTTGAAAACGGTTTCTATTCATTTTATTCTATGGACAAGAGTGGTTCCTGCCACCAAAACAAAAAACAACCACCAAAAAACCCAAACAAAACCAAATAAACAAACAAAATAAATAAAGCAAAAAACCCCTAAGTATTTTTCTAATTAATTGAAGTTCAAAATGTCAATTTTTCCAGATGCTAAGCATTGTAAATTTTTAAGGAAATGCATCTTAGATAATCAGTTCAAAGTCTCAGTGAGGAGTTGAGAGCAGGTGTTTCCTCAAAGTGTTTTCAGTGGCTCTCTCATAAGAGAGCCACCAAAAGTTTGGTACATCTGCAACATGAACTTTGTTACTTACTAATCTACCAGTAGGTTACTCTTTCTAGTTTTACTCATTCATTTATATTTTTAGATACTTAGTACTTAATCTCAGTGGCAAATGAACTGTTTGTAAGGGTACATATCTGACAGTTATTAATTGCTCGCTTGGCCTTTTAATTAGCCGTTAGCTATGCAGTAGACATGCAATCTTGAGTGTGTTAAAGCAAAGGTCTGGCTATCGATAGTTGTTTTGTGTTTTATTCTTGATCTTTTATTTCGGTGTTATTTCAGATGATTATTATTATCAATGTATCCCAGCCTGGTCCCCAAGTATTGATACCCTGTAAACCATACATGAGGGAAAACTTCTATTGTCATTTGAATTCCAATTTAAAAATTTTTTTATCATAATGAAACACAAGCATGTGAGCTATAGAAGACCCGCCTCTCACTGCTCTGAAGTTTTCCATAGCTGTGCCGGCTGAGGTATGTAACATTAAATTGTAAGTATATGCATCTTGAGGAGTGTAGCATCAAAGGAACAGTAGGAGAAGAAGGAGAAAGAGGAGGAGAAGGAGGAGAAGGAGAAGGAGGAAGAGGAGGAGGAGGAAGAGGAGGAGGAGGGAGAAGAAGCAGAAGAAGCAGAAGCAGAAGCAGAAGCAGAAGCAGAAGCAGAAGAAGAAGAAGAAGAAGAAGAAGAAGAAGAACAACAACAACAACAACAACAGCAACAAGGAGAGGGATAGAGGGATAGGGATAGGGGTAGGGGTAGGGA
>NW_021604567.1:2779589-2805555 GCF_004785775.1 Grammomys surdaster
GGGAGAGGGAGAGGGAGAGGGAGGGAGACCAGTTATTTGCAACAGAGGATGAGTTTTTTTCCAAATGAATGACCTTCTCAATCAACACAAATGTGGGTGTTGAGGGTTTATTCATGAACTTTTTACAAAATCCTGCAAGAAAACACTTTGGAGTGAGGCATGCATTCCTGAGTATGATTAGCTTAGGATAAGAGGCCAAGAAGGGAAGATGGCTCAAGGTTGTGGAGAACATGTTAAGAAGTTGAAATGACATGCAGGAACACTACTGAGCATGCTCGATTTTCCTCATAAAGTTTTGAAAGAAAATAAATGAGAAGCCATTATGAGAGTGTATTAGTATTGGAGTTTGCCCTTAAAGGTGTTTGCTCGCTTAGCTGCCAAGATCATTAACTGAATAGATTAGCTGTTCTTTCAGCCACAGTGAGGAGTCGAGTCATCGCCTTCCACAGAGCAACCCATGAGCAACCATAATCAAGACACACAATATTACAGACCCACTCTCTTAGTTGAATAATTCATAGCCATAACATTCGGACTGAATTTGGTTTGATTCAGATATTCATTGGGGCAGATACTGATTTTTTTCCTGTAGCTAGCAATGCAGTGAATAGCCATAGGGAGGAGACAGGAAGTACATAGGGCAGGTAAGGATGCTAGGCAGTGTTGAACATTGCTTCTTAAGATGTAACACAGTAATGAAAGTAGAGAAAGGGGAGATGCTATTAAAATAGGTTTTTAAGTTTCTGTCTGCTTTCAAGCAGTTTTTCCTGTGTGTATCTCCACAAGTTTGTGTGCTTTGAAAGCTAGTCAGGTGACAATGTACAAAGATTGACATCTCAATCTTGCACAAGGTGAGAGATGTCAGCTTACTTGTGTCTAATGAGTTTCAAGTCATTCTGTCCGTGAAAGTCACAAAATCAGATAAGATGTGGAAGTGGAAGAAACTTTACTAATTGCGTAATCATTATTAATTTTGTCATTAATATTAATATTTATTTCAATTCCACCTTACCAAATATCTCATTTCATTTAATATGTGAGAAATAATGAGTCTTCAAGATGAAATAATATTAAAGTTAATTGAAGTTAGTGGCTAAACTGAGACTGTGAGGACATGACACTAATTCTTCCTCAGCTTTCTTTTCTTTCTTTCTTCTTTCTTTCTTTCTTTCTTTCTTTCTTTCTTTCTTTCTTTCTTTCTAGATTTGTTAGCAGGTAAGTATGCATTCTTTACTTCTATATTTACTTGAATTTTAAACACAAAAGTCTTGGAGTTTTAGAATATTTTGCACTAGGGATTAATTCATTGCATTATAATCAATACATCAGTACAATATTCCAGTTAGTGAATTCATTATTTGATATTAACTTGTTTTCTAGCTGAAAAATAGTTTTGAAGGAGTTTGTGAAAAATTATTGAAAATTAAATAATAGAAAATAAGAACCTTCTTATAACCCTTACTTTATTGTTTAATATCTATCTTCATACACACACACACACACACACACAATCTGCTGAGGCTGAATAATGTAATAATGTTTGTTAGATATATGTTTTTAGGGCTGACTACTAGGTATTGGACAACCAGTTAGTTAGTGTGCTTGAAAAACTGTTTCTTCTGTTCTCAGCATTCTTTAGTTGCCTACAGTTATTTGTCTATGGTTGAGGCCCAATGAGCTTTCAGCCTTCCTTGTTAGCGTACCTAGTGGTGTTGCCCTGTCCAAGGCTTGTCTAGGCAGCCATGTTGGTGGTACCTCTGGAGCGTAGCTTCACCGACATTTCTAGGAGACACAATCTCACAGTAGCCTCCTGCACCCCTCTTCCATAATGAACACTGAGCGTTACTGCAGAGTTTATCTTGTAGATGTGTTATTTAGGAGAGGGCTCTACAGCTTCATTTTCAACAGTTATGGTATTCTGCAATGGTCTCCATTCTTGACATTTTCCAAACAGCTGCTAAAGGACTGGAAAATAGACACTAAGTTTAAACATTAAATAATTAAAAAAAAATCACATGAGTTTATTTAGTTCTCATATACAATAATAATCTGGTAAGCATCTGTTGAGTACTTAACTATGTGCCACCATTGTGCCAAATAAATGAATAATCTTATGTAATATGTATTTTTGAGATTTATTTTTGTGTATGTATGTATGTATGTATGCACATGCATGCATCACATATGTGCCAATGTTTGCAGATTCCATCAGATCCTGTGAATGGACAGCCTCAGGCAGTTGTGAGTTAGTGTAACTTGTGGGAAATGTACTTGCATCCTTCGGAAGAACAATAGCTCTCTTATCCACCGAGGCCGCTCCCGGGCCCATCTCACTTAATGTTTGATTTCATATACTGGAGACAAATTGCCACTTAGAGTTATTTTATTTTATGTGTATGTATGGCTGATTTGCATGTGTATATCTGCATACCACACATGTGCCTGGTACCCAAAGAGGCCAGAAGTTTGTTTCAAATACCCTTCAACCAGAGTTGCAGATAGTTATGTGTTGTTACGTAGATGCCACTAAACAAGCCCAGGGCCTTCGGAGAAGCAACCAGTGCTCTTAACTGTTGAACCATCTCTTCAGCCTCCCTGATATGTCACCAGATAGCACACACAGAAGTTTCAGGTTGAACACTAAGTAAATGTTTCCTAGATCACACTACAAGGGAAAGGAGTTAGAAAAATACTAGCAGAGATTGCTCCGGCTCCAAGGCCATCTCTCTGACACTGTAGAAGGTGACTGTTCCTGAGCCTGCCTGTATTTAGCTCAGATTAATTACTTCCTTGAATAAAATATGGAGGCCTAATACCAATGATGCATAATCACATGATTTTTATTTAATTTTTGCACATATTTTGTGATCATTTGTATTAATGACTGATTTGATTAATATGTTTCATTAGTACCAGCCTGTGAGTGACAGTATCAAGATCTAAGATGATGTAAAATGATACCATTAAGCTGTAGTGAATATATTGAAGATGTATAAACTGTTCCGTGGACTGAGGAAACAAGATAAAGCAAAAGAGAGAGAAAAGAAACAGGCACGGTGCACAGAAAACTGAACAACACCAAGGCTCTGAGTCATATGAATGCCAAGAGCATTCCCTTGGATGGGGTACCTGGGGTGTCTCTGAGACCACAGGTGTGTGAACAGCAGAATAGAACAGTGGAGAGAACTCCAGGCCACGTTGATTGGAATGCCTCTAGGACATGCTTTCAAAACAAACATATCAGTGTTTCCATTACAAACGTCTAAAAACCTTAAAACCCCATCACAGAGGAAACAAAACCGTTGTGAAGAGAGGCAGGTGATTGTGGCTAGCTTTAATTATTAGGAAAAAATTACTTGTAAAATATGTGTAAGGAGGGACAGGCAGATATAAAAGTGGCGTGAATGGAGGATCACTAATGCTTCTGTTTCAGCATGATGGTGCATGAGGAGGCGGGAGGCTGGCCCCAGAGACACGAGGGTATACAGAACATCAAGTATAAAAAAATTGGGAAAGCAAAAGAGTCATCTTCCACCTGTCAGTGGAAGACGACTCATTCAAGAATATTTAAGTAATATAAATTGGTCTAGAAGGTTAAAAAATACCAGACACAGATTTGGGTTGGTACCAAAGCAGAGATGGGTTGACAAGACTTGGGAGGGTGCCTATGATCAAAACACAAACAAAATTCTCAAAGGACTTATAAAACTAAAGCTAAAAGAATTTAGTAAGAAACTATCCTTGAGAAAAGGGTAAATCGTGGCAAATCTAGAATGCTAAATAGAGATGTTAAAATGTGTCAGTAATTCGTAGCCGATCTCTAGAGCAGCAAGGATAGATAGAGCTCACCGAAGTGTGTCTTCTAGTTATGTATCCTACTCAGTGTCCTGGCATAGAACATCTTGCGCTGACTGCTTTTCCAGAGGATGTGGGTTAAATTGCCAGCGCCCACAGGGCAGTTCACAACTGTCTGAACTCCAGTTCCAGGGGCCCAATACTCTCACCAGACATACACACAGGCAAAACACTAGTGCATATAAAAATAAATAAATAAATAAATAAATAAATAAATAAATAAATAAATGCCAGGGTGGGATGGCACGCACCTTTAATTCCAGCCCTCAGAAGGCAGAGGCAGGTGAATCTCTGAATTTAAGTCCAACCTGGTCCACATAGTCAGTTCCAGGACAGCCAGAACTAGAGAGAGAAACTCTATCTTGGGGGGGGCAGGTATGGGAGAGAGAGAGAGAGAGAGAGAGAGAGAGAGAGAGAGAGAGAGAGAGAGAGAGAGAGAGAGAGAGGGAGAGGGAGAGCTGGAAGATATAGCTTTGTCTCGTCTCTTCTAGTTGGTATCTGTTGTTTTTCCCCTTCCTTCCTCCACTTCTCCTCTCTCCCCTCCTCTGTCTTATTCTCCTGCTTTTCCTCCTCTTCTTTCTCCTTTTCCCCTTCCTCAAGTTTTTCTTTAATTAAGATGAAGCTGCAGTAGAAAACAGCGTCTTCTGGAAAGCTTGTGGGAGCCCTAGTTGTCTCTTAGTTACAAAGCCATTTGTATATTAGTGTATCAAGTCCACTGATGTTCATGACAGTGGTGTCCTTGCTGTATTTTGAATAAGCAGGTGTTTTCCAGTGCAATTTGATTCCTTTTCCTCTTTGGGAAGCACACAGCAAAGCCACACTTTGGGAAAAAAAAGTATCAAAAAGCAGATTGTCTTTTGACTTTTTGACTCTTCTCTATCCCTGGCCAGCCGCAGTCCTCCTGCCAGACACAGGGCCTAGAATATGTAATTACGGCCATTGTCTGAGGGTAATTACAGCCTAATTTGACTTGAGCAGCAGGATGACAAAGGTCCTGGCTGTCAGGCAGGGTCAGAGGTCAGGCTCTGCCCCATGCTCTGCAGGCAGCGGCCTCATCAGAATTCTGTGGGGACTCTTCTTGGTTTGGGGATGAGTCTGTAGTTGTCTGTATCTTCCTGTGACTTTGGATGAAAACATGGAGTGTTTTCAAGACACAAGATCCTAGCATGCAATGTGGCTTCCTATCTTTTTATCAAACATATGAAAATCATTCTAAACTGAATGAAACTATTTCTTATACCCCACTTTTAAAATAAATTTCAAGTGTAATATGTACATAATCTAGCATCAAAATATTATACTAGTTTCTTATATACATATGATTTCAAATAATTAGGATGTTAACTCATCATGCTGTATTAGAGTAAAACTGCTGTATGTTAGTCGAATAACTTGCATATGAACAAATAAACTGTGTTCACAGATTGAAAATCCTTGCAGATTGTATAGCATCTTAAGTCAATAAGTAAAAATTTAAAAATGTTATGGGAGTTAATCTATTCCTAATAAAAGGATATTTCTTAAATAATTTGTCATGTTTTATCTAAACTAGCCTTATTTCTCTTGTTGAATATATACTTATAGAGAAGTATTTATTGTTATTTAAAGTTTCTCTACTCTTATTTTTTTAAATCTAAAATATTTATTGTAGGTTATCTATAGCAATTGGCAGACATACATATGGATCTAGCATTAATTTGAATGAATAAAACAATAAAATGAATATCAGAGACATTGTCAGATTTGCAGAGACTAATAACTTTTAAGCAGGAGTGCTATATTCTGGAAATCAAAAATAAAATATCAAATGATCATGTAAGACTGTTCATCCAAAAAGTTGGCATCTGATTAGGGACAATATAAAATGGATGGGAACAAAATGTTTAAATAAAAAAGTAACCAAAGCAATTCAGCTGCCTGAACAGGAGGCATAAAGAAAAGGATGTCATTAAATCTACCAGCATGGAGTTCTGATGAGTCTCATGCTTTAAGGTCCAGGAAGAGTTCCTGAGTGCATACTCGCAGAGTTAGCTCCCACTGCTACATCTCACGACCCCATTGGTGTGGAACACAAAGCCAGAGTCATGCATGCTCAAGTTGTGTTTAGGGTAGGGTTTAAAACTCTAAAAAGCCAGATGTTAGCCGATGAAGAGTTTTTCTAGATTACCAGAATGAAAGAAAAATATAGGGTGTAATTTAATACTAATTTAATAGCAAACTGGAAGCCCACAGCGAAGTGCTCAGACTGAGGTCATATGATGACCTCAGGATTGGAAGAAATGTCTGCAGATGTGTGCCAGCTCAGAGTCCAGCCATCTGTCTGCTGCAAGGTAAACGACAGCTTGATAATTTGAGATCAATGACAACTTCAGAGATCAGGTTGGACATCCTCCTTTACCTGATCCTCGCTTGAATGTTAAGAGAACTACCACTATATTCTTCCAGAATATTTTTTTTGAAGGCAGACTATTTGCTAGGTCATGGTTTAAGAACTCATTCATTGATTCCTTCATTCACAGTTTTGTCAATACATGCATTGGATTTCAAATGTGCCAGTTATAGTGATTACTGGACACAACAGAGTGTTGGTTATATTATTTGTTGTGTGACAAAATAACTAGCATCATTCAACTTAAAAGATAAAAGATCTATTTTTAGATCAGTTTCAGAGGATTTCTGTCCATGGTTAGCTGGCTCCATTGTTTGGGTCTGATGCACATCAAAACACCATGGTGGTGGTCAGCTTACTGTACTCAGGAAGATGCTCAATTTCATATATCCAGGAAGGAGAGAGGGAGAGAGAAACACAGAGGATAGAGAGAGACAGAGAGACATGGAGATAAGATGAATACTGTTCTAGGACATACCTCTAGTAACCCACTTCCTCCAACTATCTCTTCAAATATGGCCAGCTTCCAGTCATGCTATCAAATTATCATTCCATCACTGGAGTAACCTGTTCATGAAGTCAGAACTGTTATGATCCAGGGATGATTACTGAATGTTGATGCACTTGGTACTGATCCTTGAACACATGAATCTTTCGTGGGAAAACTTCATACCCAAGTCATAATAATAACAGTAATAATAATGATAGTAATAATATTGGTAATATGAAGAAATTGGTGGTATAAGGAAGAAATCAATGCACTGTCAGTGCATTGATAATTGATAAATATGGGTGATGAGTTTTGACAGGCTTAAATCTCCCTTCTCTGAATTGTGCATATTTGACATTGTCTTTAATAAAGTGCTAATCTGTTCAAAATATTCACTTATTTCCATGGCCACCTCCTCATTGTCAGCATCTTCTCTAACCCTCAATGTGTGTGAGGTCTTGTCGGCTGTTGCTGCCTCCTTCTAGTCAGCAGTGACCATGTCAAACTGAAGTCAGGCTGGGTCTTGTTCACTCTAACTTTTGCTTCTCTTCCAATCTTGATGAACTGGAAACCCCAGACCTACAAGGCCACTCAGACTCTACATCCCGGTGATTCTTCAAAAACATTCAACATTTCTCCCTGAAGCCCTGCTACCTTGAGGGTTTTGCGTCCCTCAAACAAGCTACCATTACATTTCAAATTTTTGTCTCATGCCTGGAAACTTTTCTGCTAATCTCTTCATATCATTCTGATTTCATGAACGTTTTCTTTGGCACCACCAAACAAAAAATGCAACTCTGCCTTTGGATGGGATATGACCATTTCTTTGCTACCATTGTTTCATCATCAATACTTAGGTAGTTAGATTGTTAATCCGTTAGTTTTCATTCACTAAAATGTAAGACAGAAGAGGGTCTCTCCCAAGGTTTTGCCTGTAACTGTTACTCAACAAGTCTTCATAGGCCTAGATTAATAAATTCATTCACAAAAGAGCCAAGCTTCTATTCTAGTCACTTACTTGTAAGAACTCTGCTCCAGTAAGTGTGTGACTAGAGATACAGCACAGAGACGTCACCTCTCATTTGCTTACCTCTATAAGCCAGCTTGTCCTCCCTCAAATAGAGATTCTACCAGGTTATGATATTACATGACATTTTAATCCTGTGTCTATCAAATGACAGTCCAAGAAATCTGTCCCTACGCTGGTTCATGCATTTATTCCACCTATAAAGTGTTTCTGTTGCTCCTTATGATACTTCACCGGGGCTTGTGAGGTCTGGCCTCTTCCCAGTTGTCTATTTGGAGTCCTTTCCCAGACATCAGTGACTCTCAGGTTCTTCAAGTCTGATTCTTTTCCACAATGCTCATTCTCCAGCTACCTCCTCCAGCTCTTTCAGACGTATCCTTCATGCTTTGCCAAACTTCCCCAGAGCAAACGAGGCATCTGCCAAGCCATCATTCCAGTCTATCATTAATAGCACTTATCATATGGATGAACATATTTATTCATGTTTATGGGCATATTTATATTTATTCAGGCTTAATTGATTGGTGTTGGGTTGATTCTTATTTCTAACAAATGTCTTTATATCCAGAATTATACAATACCTGATTATGGGGGTACATACAGTTGTGTGTGTGTGTGTGTGTGTGTGTGTAATATTCATGATTGCTGATAATAATTACTCAGACTTTTTAAAACTTTTGCTTGGTTCTTTGTGAATTTTGCATCATGCACACCAGTCTCACTCATTTTCCCCTCCTCTCATACCCACCCCCTACCCTTGTAACCTCCCTGACAAAAAAAGAAAAAAAACCTCATTATGGAAGCTGTGGTGTCACAGTGTGTCCCAAACTATATATTTTTGTCCACATTTCTTTGCTTGCAAATGTTCATTGCAATGGGTCATTGATCTGGTACCAGCTTCTGGCTTCTGTTACACTATCAATACTGGAACATCACTAGGACTCCTCTTGGCTATCCTGCTGTTGCCCTGTGTCATGGAAGTCCTGTAGTTTTGGATCTGTAGGACTGGCTCCTTTACACACTCCAGCAGCTCATCAATGGGGTCGATACAAGGCCCTGAATCTGGGCCTGAGAAGTATATGAGCTGGTCACTCCCCCCAACACACATACACATACACACACACACACACACACACACACACACCCCTACAACATCACAGCGAGCTCTCCTGCCTTGCTCTTGTCCTGACAATCAAGATCCAAAGCCAGCTCTCCTGGTTTCCTGCCCTAGGTGCTGGCTCATCCACACCCACACCATCAAGGCCGGCTCTACTGTGCTGTCCAGGTAAGGTGCAGGACCTGCTCTCCCAAGTGTTACAGCAGGCAAGGGGCTGGACCAGCTCTCCTGCTTTTATGCCCTCACAGTGGCTCACCCATATCCAGGGCCAGCTCTACACTATTGCCCACCTGAGGTGCAGGGCCCCTTCTTCCGAGTGTTGCAGTCAATGACGGACAGGGCCAGTTCTCCCACTCTCATGATATCTTTACTCAGATTTCCTAATCAGTAACTGCCAAAATGTGATAAATATAAGCATGTTATTCAGAAATGGAACATGTACATAGAAATCTAAATTTGAAATAATTTTAGCAGTTGGGTAACAAGACTTGCTGATGGAATTTTGATAAGATGGGGGAAGTAGGAAATTGAAATGATTTCTATGTTTCTGTCTAAAGAGGCTAGTGATATTATCACCAGGTCCTATCTGAGAGCAGTTGGGGATGTGTGTAATATAAAGAGTGCAGATGTCTTAGTCAGGGTTTTCATTGTTGTGAATAGACACCATGGTCAAGGCAACTCTTATAGAGGGAAACATTTAATTGGGGCTGGCTTCCTAGTAGATATGAATATACATATTCATGTATATATATATATATATATATATATATATATATATATATATATATATAATGTTCATCTAAATGATTATATCATAATGGCAATATAGTATTTAAAAGTAGAGAATCATAGAGTATAGGTATAGTACACAATAGTACTTAAGACTGGGGTTCTGGCAAGGACTACTAAAAGTACATAGAAGGAGAGAAAAAATAATTTTGAAGGCCTACAGGTAATTCTGATCCATTAACCCTTAAATAAAACCATACTTAGAATTCAACAGAAAATCTAGCCTGTCTTAGGAGCATTTTCCATATCTAACAGTATAAATTAGAGAGAATGATGCTTTTATATAAAAAGAATGAGTTTCTACATTAACCCACAAAAGGGAGAGCAGGTCCTAGGAAATTCCTCCAAAGCCAAAACAGCAAGAAGAGTTTTTTGTTTATTAACAAGATGATACTTCCTAAAACCTTCTATAGTGAGAAGAGTTAAAAACCCATCTCTACTTCCAGTGGCAGGGCTCTAACCTGCTCCTGTGATCTTTTAGAGTTGACTTTGCTCTCTGTGGTTATATTATGTTGAAAGGCAGAAATTTTGCAGACATAAGCATGTTATCAATCTGTTGACCTTAAAACCAGAAGGTTACAAATGGGCCCAACCTCGTCACGTGTGCTCTTTCAAGGCATAGTTCTATTTTGGTGGCAGAAGAGGAAGTCAGAGGGCATCTAAGAGTAAAGAGGACTTGATGTGACTTTTCAGATTTGCAGAAGGAGAGGGCTGCATAGCAAGAAATATGGGCTAGCCAGGAAATGCTGATGTGAGTCCCTTAAGCACAGAGATGCTGCTAACCCTGCATGAATATGGAAGTGTGTCCTCCTGCAGACCCTTCAGAGAAGAGGGTGGCCTGCCTAACACCCTGATTTTGTGACTGTCTAAGCAGAAATCCCAATCATATCTGCATGGACTTCACCTGCAGGCTTGTGAATGGGGTGTGCATCTTCATATAGTTGAAGCAATATAGAAGAAGACATGGGTATTTATTTGTATTTAGGGTAGTGCATGAGTCATCGTAAACAACAAAGGGGAGATGAAAAAGTCTGCTAGCCCAGGCATGCAGCTGCAAAGGAGTACACAGATCTGTAGTCAGTGCTGCATCAAATGCTGGAGGCATTGCAAGACTCTCCCGTGCATTTGTAAAATGTCACACCCATTAAGAAGTGTTTACTCCAAATTCTTTTCCTGAGAATCCAGATTATATGTTGTTATCAAAGGAGGTTGAAAGTCAGAAGATGTTGTGTGTGTAAACAAGTCAGTTCAAATGTTTTACTAAATCACAACTCATGATTGTGCTTTTCCATTACTTGGTTTACTTCCTGACCCATCTGGACTTCGGAAAGACTTCCCTTTAATATGATTTGATTCTGGTTTCTCTAGGGTGATCTGTCCGATTTTATCTTTCCTGTAACTCCTTCCCCTTTTTCTCTTCCTTTAACTTTAAATAGCAAAGCACTGTTCTAAGCCCTGGTATCCTCAGTATGAACAAATTGCATCAGATCTAGGGTGTAAAACAGACAAGTCATGGCTAAGTGGGTGAGAACTGTGGGTGAGAACTGTGCAGTAAGAACTGTGTGTGTGGGCGAGAGAGATTAAGAGAGGCTAAGCAGATGCATATGCAGCAAAGCACCCAACTACCACCGAGGAGGGCAGAGAGTTTCCTGAGAAAAAATTGTCACTCTGAAGCCCAGGCTGTCCCCCAAAGCCATGCAGATGTAGAGCTGTGTTTCCCAGTGGAGGGTGAAGCAGGAGCTACATGGCAGCCATGTTCACATAAGATCTGAAACCAGTTCATACAACCTTCTGAGCCAGGTAGAGGATCCTGAGAGAAACGGGAAGCTAATGGGTGACTTTCAAAAAGGATGCAGACATGGTTGTGGAATGATGACATCTGTGCTAACAGTCAAGAGGGAGGATCGATGGGCGATCTGGTGAAGGCAGAACAGAAGGTGATAGTCCGTCCATATTTTTAATATGAAAGAACTAGAGAGATTCAAGAGACACACAAACGATACCAGATTAATTTAATGGCTGGCTTCAGAGAGAAAAGCTAGGAACTGAGCTTGGTCTGGTACTTTCTAATCACATTATATAAGACCTACTGTGTGTCTGGGTTTGGCCTGGTCCCTTCTAATCATGTTGCATAAGACCTACTGTGTGTATGAGTTTGGCGTTGTCCTTTCTAATCACATTGTACAAGGCCTACTGTGTTTCTACATTAATTTTAAGATCACACGGGCATTCTTGCTCTCTTTTGATTCCAAGCTGGAGATTTTATCCCTGTGTGATTCACAGGTAAAGAGAATCAGCATAGTTTACAGAGGATGAGATCTAGTATCCCCTCCACCCGAGGGACCAGTCAGGAGCCCAAATTTTAAATAAATTGCTGTAGTAGGGATTGGTTTAAACTCTCGTTGTGCACAGGAATTTGAAAGTCACTCATACTCTGGGATAACAAGCATGAGGTATCCGCCAGATGGAGGGTTTATATATTTTTGTTCCTACCCCTCTCAGCTTCACTCTGTCCTCTCCAAATCTCCATGTAAGAGCAAGAGCGTTTAAATGTAAGGGCAACAGGGAAAACAGAACTATCAGTCATTGTCAAATGCTCTATAAATGGAGCCAGAGACCCAACTCAGAGCCCTGTGTAAGGAGGACAGAGGAAAAAGGTCAGCGATATATCATGTGGTATAGGATTTCCTTAAAGCGTTTGTTGTCTAAGACTTGTTCACAGGGTGCAAGCTTTTGTGCAATGAGAGACGTCATTGTAAGACTGATTCTCAAGGCGAGGCTGCAGTCTCTGCTCTGCACTGCATTGGAAAAAAGAGAAATGCAATGCAAGTAGATTTGGGGGAAAATTAATTTTTGCCATTCATGAAAGCAAGTAACTCATATGAACAACTGTTTGACTTATGAAATATTAATTAGATGACTTATAAATTATGTATGTGGGAAAAGAAAACTTGTCAATGGCTGGCTTGAGGATTCAGCAGGCACTGAAGTTGATCACAAAAGGTATTTTGTGCAGCAGGTCATGTTGGGGTGGGCTTTCTCTTGTGCCTGATAATAGTGAATACAGAACTCTTTATATGTAATTCCCTGGAAGTGAGAGAGCCAGTCGTTTCTATAGAGCATTTATCTTACATGCTGGTCTGCTGTTTAGAAACATTAAAGTTGGTAGAAACTCCTATCCATTCGAGACCTCGCAAAAGAAAAGTAATAAGTACTACTGTCTTGAATGTCTAACCCACACCTGTGATGTAAGAAATGAACATTAAACTCAATCTTTAAAAAAAGTTAGATTTCTTGCTTGTAAAGTCTTAACTGGTGATAAAACATTGTCTCACAGTCTTTTAAAAATACACTAATTTGTGCTATGTTCTGGTTTCATTTCTGTTTTTCATACTGTCCAATGCAGGCAGTGGCAGATCCATGAATAGTTCCATACTCCAGCACAATGTCATGAAATGATCAATATCACTTTGAGAGACACACTGTTAATACAGCTATCAATTCAAATCTTCTAAAAACCGTGCAAACCTTTCTGCGATCATTTTAAAAATTCAGTTTCAGTTCAAAGTAATTTATTCTAGTTTAAGTTATAAAATGAAAAGCAAAATGATTCAATAAATAGCTATTCTGACTTTATATTTACCTTTTGATCTGATCATCTGAATATGGTTGGAAACCTTAACATATTCTTCCATTTGTATGTCACAGATGATTAAATAGGATATTAAATAAATCAAATTTCTAACTTTGTTTGATTTTCTACTGCTGTTCCCTTCCTTCCTAACCTCTCTTGAGAAAAGAAACAATGTTTACTGTGCTTAAAGAAGATAACATGTGCAAAGATGTCAAAATGCTAGCCTCACACGCCTAAGGGCATAAGTTCAATTCCCAGTACCCACATAAAAGCCAAGCATAGTACTGGAATCTCAGGGCTGAAAGATCCCATACAGGAGGAGCCTGGGGACTTGCTGGGCCACATATCTAGCTGGGTTGGCCACTCAAATCTACTGTACTTACTCTGTTTTTCATGAGATCTTGAATGACTGTGAGATTGTACCCTTGCTTGGCTTGTACATTCGGTCTTCAGATATCTGAGTTCTAATGTCTTTTCTGTCTTCTCATCTCCCCAAACTCAGAGTTAAAATTAAATGACTGAAATGTGTCCTATCATATTCTGTGCGTTTGTGGTCTCAAATCTATAGGGACAAGTATACCTCGAGACAACTGTCCAGGCTATCATAAAACAGAAGCTTAATTATGTTCACTTGCATTTTCAAATTATCCACAACAAATTACGTAGGTGACAATCCATCAAGGCATGACACCAATTTCGGATTCATAATAAGGTGCTCCTGTAAACTTCGCTAATCAGGTTTTAACTAAGTTCTCCTCCTGACCTCACTGAGCTGAAATATTGCAGGCTGCGTGTGCTTTCAGTGTCTCCAATTAATTTTTGACCTTGGTGGTGCTTGGGCACAAGGAGACAAGTGAAGGGTGGAGCTCAGATTTAATTTTGAATTTCCTGACTGCTGCTGGTTTGTGTCTCAATTTGCACAGTGCTTAAACATGTTATTTTTGGTCAGTGACTTTCTATCTAGCACACTGGGCGAATGTAATTAAGTGGGCTCAGTTTTGTTCTCAGCCATCCTCGACATTCTTGTATGGGAACTGCAAGCTTCAGCAGGAAGCACCTGTATGGCAGTTGTACACCACATCTTCCCACGGAATTAATACGTAACATTGTTCCTGAGCCCCATGAGTTCTTCCCCAAATGGAAGGGCTCAGCTGTATTTGAAGACTGTCTTTTTAATTACTAATGAAAAACCCAAACTCATGGCTTACAAGTGACCTTGGCATGAGTGGAGGTTAGCACCATCAAGGGTCAGCCACCTCATTCATGTATTTCATCATTTGATATTAGACAATTGAAAATTCACCTTTAAAAAAAAATCCCTGCTCTGTGAAAGGAGTTTAGAGGTCCAAAAAGAAATCAAATTAAAATCCTACCCTTAAGAGAGAGTAAAAGAAACATAAGAAGTTAAGAAGGTATAGTAGTCAGGAACTTACAGTACTCCCATAATGTAACCGAAACAAATACAGTCTACAGTCCCAATCACGTGATCATGCAAAACTACCTTGAATAAAACCTAACTAATTACTACTTAGAGGAAAACAGAAAAAACATAGATAGGCTTCTGGCTTTGGGGAAAATGAGTTAAAAGCACACTGTTAAAACTCTCTGATTTATTTAGCAAAACCAAAAATTTTACATAAGACAAACTTCAAGAAGAATGTATAAATGAAAGCAAACAAACAAACAAACAGAAGCCTCAAAAACTACACACTGAATCAATAGCTGAGATACTGAAGAGGTTGGTTTTGAATCCTGTAACAAACACTCACATTGAGCTTGAGTCTGCAGTCCTCAGTGAAATGTGTAGACTTGTCTCTCACAGACATCATTTTAACGGCTTAATGGCTGTGAGATGAAGCAAGCCAGGCCAGGCAATGGAACAAAGATTTCTTCAAATTGGAGCACTTCAAGGTTTGCCTCTTTGGTGAAAGTGTGGAATCAAGAATCTTATCCTCACTCAGAAAAGGGAAGGATGTTTACCAGGCTCCACTACAGCCCAGCACAGGAAAAAGCTCTCTGGCCCCTCTCCCTGCCTTCCAAGAACTTGCAATTACCAAATTCCCTTCATAGTTTGAACATAGGACAACCTAAAAGTCCAGATAACAACAAGCTAAGAAAACCAAGTTGTCCGGGACTTTCTGTGTTTCTGAGTGTAACAGAAGCAGATTCAGGTCATGGGAAAAGGCAGCGGCTCTTTGAGAGGATGAGCAGAATGAGTTGAAATTCATGTTCAAAGATGTGCACATGAATATTTATTGCAGCCATACATATACAGTTGCCACAACCTGGAAAACACACAAGGAAGAAATCATTATCAAGAAGATTCAACATCAACAAATTTTAAAATGTGGAAAAATAAGAGAAGGGAAATCATAAAAAAGAAATATTTGAAAAATAGCCAAACAGATATTCTAAAAGACTCATTACTGAAATTAATAACGTTATGAGAATGTTCCAATGGCACCAGGCTGTGGGTTTCAAGAGACATCGATAGCATTGTTTATGAAGAAATCCTGTTTGTTTGAGAGGTTATGAATAGGTTTTGTTTTGTAAACTGTACTAAAGCAGATGTTTATGTGTTTGGGGTTGACATCCCATTGCAATGAAAACATCTGTGGTGCAGTCAATATAATTGACAAATATCAGATCTCCTTTGTTTTGTCCACTACTTATACAGATAGCTAATATTTTTAACTTGGCAAAGTTAACTTGGTTTAAGATCCATAAACAACTAGCTAGTGAACTGAGGTTTCTTACCAGCACAATGTAGTTTGCTTACCTCAGATATCAACATTAACCACGGTTAGTGTCTTAGTCAGAGTTTCTATTCCTGTACAAACATCATGACCAAGAAGCAAGTTGGGGAGGAAAGGGTTTATTCAGCTTACACTTAACACATTGCTGTCCATCACCAACGGAAGTCAGAACTGGAACTCAAGCAGGTCAGGAAGCAGGAGCTGAAGCAGAGGCCATGGAGGGATGTTACTTATTGGCTTACTTTCCCTGTCTTGCTCAGCTTGCTTTCTTATAGAACCCAAGACTACCAGCCCAGGGATGGCACCATCCACAATGGGCCCTCCCATCTTGATCACTAGTTGAGAAAATGCCTTACAGCTGGATCTCATGGAGACATTTCCTCAAGGGAGGCTCCTTTCTCTGTGATAACTCCAGCTGTGTCAAGTTGACACAAAAAACCAGCCAGTACAGTTAGCAAGAAATCTGGTTTCCTTCTTTTTCTGCTTGAAATTTCTCAATGCATAGAACTAGAGTGTTCTGCATCCTTGACTAGAAAATATAGGTTCCAGTGAATCCTAATGTCCCATCACCTTATTTTTGCAGAATACAGTGTGCATTGTAGGTGCAGAGGAAGTGGAGGGCTGGACTCAGGACCCAGCCTCCTTTGCCAAGAAACTGCTTCCTTGACTTTCCCTGAGATTTAAGGGGACAAAGGAAGGGGCTAGTGCCAGGAGCTCATCCCTATAGCAACAACCTCTCACTCAAACAGGTGTCCTGAGGGAGAGGATGCAGAGCTGGGCTGAAGCCAAAGAACGGTAAACCCACTCAGGCAAGTCAGGGAGGTGAAGGGCTCCAATACTGCCATTCTGTGCCTAAATTCACAGAAGGGTGATTTTCTTGTTTTAAGAAACCATACTTTTTTTTCTTGGTTTCTTTTTGCCTTATACATCCCCAAAGAAACTTCTAAATCTTTGCACTATATAATTTAAACAAAAATGCGCACTCTACTTTTTAGCTTGCTATTATCCATCCTCCGTCCAAAATAAAGGCTTTCACTCACTGTACTGCCAAATTTTTAAGAGACTAAATTAAGTTATCCAGCATATGAAAATGTAGTTTTATTATTGCAAATATATTCTCCTAAAAAACTTTAGAAGACAAAATTCACAATGCCTTCTCTTTTGTAGATGGCTTCCAAGAGCAAAGAGCCTTGAACCCTGATAGCAAAGGCTTGCCCTAGTCTGTGTACTTTCACATTCACTTTGGCTCTATATGCTGACACTTTTTACACAGACACATTCCAAGTTTGTTCTTTCAATTCTAAGGAGCAACTAAAAAACAGAGTAGAGTGCTGTAGAGTACGTTTCTGTCATTCAACCAACATGACTTACTCTTGTTTCTTGTGAAAACTTAAGCTTGCAAGAAATTTTTGACAACTTTTGCTTGAGTGACAGTGTTTGAAACATGTATACTACACAAGGTACTTACCAAGGTGTGTGTGTGTGTGTGTGTGTGTGTGTGTGTGTGTATATATATACCATATATCACTATAGCTACTGTAGTAATAACTGAAGCTTAAAACATCCTTAAAAATCTCCCAAGGTAAGCCTTATCTTGTCACCAATGTCAATCAGTAAAACAAGCACTGCTCTCTGAATTAATGCAAGCTTACATAATGCTGGCTTAATATGCAAACACAATATTGTTATCTTTTTCTCTTCATAAGTGAATCTTCCTTTCACGGAAAAATATTTGGTGGGATTAACTAGATGACTTCCTCCTTAAGCCCCAACATTGTCTTATAAACATTAGGAAGAATATTCTAAGTTTGCTCTTTGAGTTGGTATAAATAAAGATATACATGAATAAATAAATAATATATAATAAATACATTATATATTTATGGTATATATCTATGTTGAGTGTATTAAGATATATAAACAAGTGAATGATATATAATAAACATATTATGTGTTACATAATATAATGTGCATATCATATATATAAATAAATAGTTTGTATAAATAAAGTTTTCTTTACTTTTGTAGGCAATAAATAGATGCTTTTTTGTTTATTTAAAACACTGTGTAACTAGGAACATTAAAATATGTAATGCTCTGGTAATTCATCATATATGCTTTAAACAAATGCTTCTTGTTTTTCAGTGGATGACCATCTAACTCAGGGATGAAGACCTTGTTTTCACAGTGCTCTGTCTGGCGTTGCCTGCCAACCATCTACTCCAGCCCACCTGCTTCCTATGGTCCTCACTACTTCCTCTTCTACTCCATCATCCTGCTCCTTCTCTCAGAAGCTGCTGACTGCCTCACTTTACCCAAACAGGCAGAACACCCAGAGCCTTTAGAGTGGCCCTCCTTGTGATCCACAATGGTTTTCTTCAGCTAGCCACGGCTTTACTTCTTCAAGCCTTTGTTTAAAATACACCTTGATCAGATAAGCCTCTGAAACAACTCTGCACGCACTACTTCTCTCAAAACTCTCTTACCACTTTGGTTTTCACCACACTGACTTACCACCAGACATACCACAAGTGAATCTGTACATCTGTTTCTCAGTACTAACACACAATGAACAGAATACAACGTTTTGGTCATTGATGATGAATGGAATAGAAGCTCCGATTAAAATGACTAGGAGGAAATCTTTTTCTTTCTAAATTCACTTCTGCCCCCACAGTGTTCAGAGTACTTGAATATTTTTTCTAGTTATTATGCCCCAGCCACATGGAAGGAATATTTAGAGTTATGAATAATCTATGAAGGAATAATTACAAATACCCAAGGTTAAGTCAGTAAGGCATAGGTTTGGCTTTGTTTAGTCTTTAATATGCTGTTTGCTTTTTTGAAAGCAATACGATGAATTTTTGAAAAATAAAAAGTCAGAATAAGTACCTAATTACTAAATAAAACATGAAGATATTTGTGTTACTGTTAAGAAACTTTTCATAGGTAACTCAGACCTAGAAAGACAGAGGAGGAGGGCAACCCCAGAGGAAGACCAGCAGTCTCAACAAACCTGGACCCCTGATATCTCTCAGACACTGAACCACCAACTAGGCAGCAACACCAGCTGATACGAGGCCCCCAACACATATAAAGCAAAGGACTGCTGGGTCTGGAGACCAGAAGTGGGAGAAGAAGCACCTAACCCTTGGGCGACTTAAGGCCTCAGGGAATGAAGAGATGGGGTGGGGGTGTCAACATCCTCTTGGAGAGGGGGAAAGGATTGGGATGAGGAACTGTGGGAGGGTGAACCAGGAGGGGGGCTACACTGTAAAAAAAGATTAAAGATAATAGTAATAATAATAATAATAATAATAATAATAATAATAATACTAATAGAGACAAATGCCTCATATTCTTTGTACTAGCTTTGAGTCTTTAGCTATTAGTATTTAAATTGAGGGGCCCATAGAAGTCAGGAACTAGTAAGGGGCCTTGCATTATAAGGAGCTTTCAAGGATGGGGAGATAGAAATTCTTCCTCTGTTGGTAAGAAAAGAGAGCAGGAAATAGTGGAGCAAGAAGGGCTCTGTGATCTGGGCGAGCAGACTACAGAAGGGGTGGGGAAGCACAACTAATACCAAAGGCCCTTGAAAACTCTTTATTGTGTAGGGCATCTTGGCAGACATCACGGTCAGCAGGGAAATGAACCAGAAAGAGGTGAGAAAGAAAACTCAGTACAGCTGGACTTGGTCCATCAGACAGGAACAAAACTTCTAGAGAGTCTATTCCGGAGCTTTAAATTTCTTTCACGTTTAAACACAGTTAAACTTTGGGTAAAAAGTCTCCACGTGACAGTTCTCAAAACACAGCTTCAGGGATGGCTACATGGACATTCCTATGCAAAATACCCCCTTTATAGTAACAGACCTGAGACCCTGTATCATAAGGATGAGTTCTATTGACTGAGGAACAGTGCTTGGGTTAGAGCCGAGTGGACGGACTTGTAATAAATGTAAGGATGGATTCTATGGATGAGCCTCTTTCATAAAGATGAGCTCCAGTCAATGAAAGACAAAGCCCAGGATTCTCAGGATCTTGGGGGACATTCGGGTGGGTGCTGGCTCTAACAGGATAGCAAAGGATGACAGCTTGTTTAATCACTTTCAGTCTAGCATTCCAGGTGACTGGGCATCATTCGTTCTCCCTTTGAAGAAAGTAGGACTGTGTGCTTAGCAAGCCTGATTCCCTCAATGCTTCCTTTAAGCTGTGCCTTCCACATTATGGAAACCCCGTACTACAGAATCTTCCTACAGCACACACATAGACATATAGCAAGTGGATGTAAATGGTGCTGCCTTGTAATGGAGGAACAATACCTCTCTCAGATACCAACAGGCTACCAAACAAAATGTTTGGTATGGTTCAGATATGGGTTATCTCTTTTCAAATTGTTGGTTGGTGGGGTCCAATAGACCTCCAAACACCAGGCTATAACTGTTAGCATTTTGTCTAAGCTCTACCCCACTGTTACCTGGCGATAACAGGTATGCCTGACTCACTGTAAAAGGGGCTGCTTGTTGCCACCACTCTCTCTTGCCTTCTTGCTTTAGCTGTGTCTCCTCACCCCTTCCCCCTCTCCCCATTCTCCTTCCCCCTCTCTCTCCATGTGCTCATGGCCAACCTCTACTTCTCTGCTCTGTCTCTCTACCTCTCTCTGTCTCTACTATCCTCTCAACTCCCCTCCCCATGACCTGAATAAACTCTATTCTATACTCTACCTTCTGTGGCTGGTCCCTCAGGAGGAAGGGATGCCTCAGCATGGGCCCATGGAAGCATCCCTTTTTCCCCACACCTGACTGCACATCCGTCAAACAGATTCCTTATTTATTTATTTATTTATTTATTTATTTAATAAAACACACCGATTACCTTCCAGAACAGAACTTCGTAGTAAGATACCTGCTGAAGACATCACATACTGGAGACTGAACATGGAGAAACCAAGCTGACCGTAACCTAGAAGCTCCATCCCTATTGGCTAGCTTTCATAGTGTCAAGAGGTCCTCTGTGCGTTAGTCAGCAACTGTTTTACCCATGTCTGAACCCTGTGAAGTGTAGTGACACGTAGTCCGGTAAGACATCCACTGGTACAATAGCGCTATGCAAGAATTTCCCTTTTCTCCTGGACAGTCACGTTTTCACCGTGATGTACCCAACACATCACTACTTTTCCACCAAACTTTATGTATGCCCTTGACACTTAATGGTCATGGCCTGGATCTTCTACTTCTTCAAATCTAAAAATTGTAGTTACTTGATCTCATGATGCTGTTCTTAACTCTATTTTCTTTGTCTGAAGTATTAATTACTAAATAATTGCAGCTTGTTTTCCGTTTCTACCAAACGACTATGGTTTACAATTGTAATCTCTTTATCTCTCTGCAGTGTTATGCCAGAATGCATAATAATCCAGAAATTTTCTGCTTTCGATCCTATTTAATTTACTGTATTATTTGTAGTAGTTTAATTTTTCTTTTCTGTTTACTACTATCTTCTGTATTCTCCTGTCTCCCAGTGGTTTGTATCTTATATTATGTTGAGGAGTCTTAGCAGATGTAGTTGAAACTGGCTTTCATATCGTTTCACTAACTTTATCCATATTGAGTTTAACACATAGTGATTGCTCCTAAATTTCAATTCTTTGTGAAATTTTGATTACTGATGTACAGCTTCTCTCCAGTGAGGGAATGTGAGGTTTGCAGTGCCTGTACTATGGCCCCTAGCCCACAGAGCTAGCACAAACCTAGAAATCCTGCAGACATAGTGCTGACTGCCTCAGCTCATCATCCCACACGTCTACTTCCTCCTTCCAAACCGTCCCATAGACCCCTCCTCCCTCTCTCTCAAAATCATGGCTCGTTTTTTGAAATTGTTGTACAGTTCATATATGTATATAACCTAGTTACAGCCTTCTCAGTCTCTATAGATTTTTGTAAGTATGTGCTCAGGGCTGACCACTTATTACTGGATAAACAATGGGTATGTTCTTCCCAGGGGGAGATTCAGAGATTATACCCATAAAATCATACCAACGAGTCAGCAGAAACATGAGCCGGATATCCTCAGCTTTTAAGCCAATAGGGACCCAGACTACCCACAGTCTCAGTTTCTACTTTTGGAAGCAGCAAGCCCTATCCACTTTCTTATGCTTATTTTCTGTTTTTGAACACTAACCTATATTTTGTCATTGAGCATATTTTTTCTTTGTACTTTCTGCCATTTATTCTATTCCAATTAAAATTCCTATATGGATAACATATAGGCTCTATGAATGTTTATAACCCAGAGCCTAGATGTAGCTCAGTTTCCATACACTCGGTTACATTTTGCTAAACTAATCATCACAAACTGTGTGTAATGTGTCTGCTTTTGATTCTCACGCTGCTCTTGTTAAGGTGCTGTATCAGAGGCCATGCGTTTCTCCTATTTATAATGTAAAATAACAGTCTGTGATGTATACTGCGGTCAATCTTAATGCTTGTGTTGAGTCTAATGATATCTTAATTTTATTTGGTAAAAATATGGGCTTAAGGCTTCATTACTTTCTAAATATTAGATGTTCTTCATAAATATCCCAGAGGACTAGAATATATATGCATTGAGACATTTTTTTTTACAAAAGATTTGTTTTTTTACAAAAGATCTTTCATGCAGTAGATAGTTTTCTTCCTCCAAATGTTCATGTGGCTGATAGCTTATCAATGTCTATTGTACGTTACAAATGCTCACGTCAGAAAAGGAATTATAGAAGGAACCAGAGATAACCCTGGGACCATTTCCCATGCCCCACCCCTGGATAATTCAGGATGTTGTTAGGAAGAAGAATACATCACGACTATTAAAAATTTTTATCATCGTAAGCTGGTCCCAGAATTTTTGAGGTTTTACATATTGTAAGATTTGCTGTGCTTCTGCTGGCACACATTTGGAGTGTGTGCAGCGTGAGGGGTTGATATCACCCTCCTAATGCTCTGGGACTTACATGCTTGAGGTCATCTGTGCCGGAGATCTCACGGAGCATGGGCGGGGAGCCATCTGATGAGCTTAAGACACTCTTCCTGCGTAGTTGGGAAACCGACCTCTCCCACCCAGAGCTATTCACATACGCTATTCTAAACACACACTGTCTCTCTGACGCTGACATCTAACATCTTACATAGCATGTGAGGCGTTTTTTTTTCTCTAAACAAAATCTCAAGTTGTTAAACAGCTATCAGTGCTGCACAGAGGTTTTTATTTATTTATTGTGTGTGTGTGTGTGTTTTCCCTTCCCTTACCAAATCTTGGGAAAGAAATAGCTCATGGGATAAAATAGGAGAGAAAAAGTTCAGTACAATTGAGACTTGATTAAATTAGGAAAATTTCACTGAATTCAGTGAACTCAAACTTTAAATGTTGTAAGAAAAAGAGAACAATCCCTAGATGTCCAAGTCCAGGCATGTATTGCTCACCAGCAGGTCAAAGATGATGATGATGATGATGATGATGATAATACGGAAATGAGGAACCTGACTTTTAGGACTTCTAAAAACAAGGGCTGCGTCACAGTTTTAGGGGTAGAGGACTGCTCAAAGCTATTTTTAAAAATCAATATAGAAAAATTAGATTTCTAACACATTTGTTTTTGTGGCTCCTCCTCTGTCTCCACCCCACCCTCCTGTGCCTCGGCAGGACTCTCTATCCTCATAGCTTGTTTACACTTTCATATCACACGTACTTTATTTCCCTCTCTCATCACCTTCCCCCACTCCTGTGGCTCACAGTCTACGAACACACTCACACACACATACACATACCTAAAATGTACGTATGAGAGGTGACATACTTGTGTCTTTCTGAATCTATGTTATCTCACTTAATATAATAATTTCTAGATACATTCATTTTTCCTACAAAATTCATAGATTCATTTATCTTTATCTCTGAATACAATTTATTTATGAGTATGTTCTACAATTTCAGTATTTCTTTTCTTTTGATAGAAATTCACAACGGTTCCATTTCCTTGTTCTTGTAATCAACATGGCCAATAATAAACATGATTGCACAAGTACCTCTGTGGTTGGATAGAGAGTCCTTTGGTTATAATCCCAAAGGGACTATAGCTGATTTGTATGGTAATTATATTTTTATTTTTCCTAGAAACATGGAGACTGATTTCAATAGTGGTTGTACGAGCTTACACTTCCTTTCAACAGTTAATAAGAGGGGTTTTGTTTGTTTGTTTTCCCCACTTCATAGATAGCATGTATTTATTTATTTATTTACTTGACGATAGGCAAGGTTTCTAACTGGGGTGAGATAAAATTTCAAAATCGCTTTAATTTTCAAAAGTACTTTTGTGTGACATCATATGAGATGCAAGTACAACAATTACTCGAGTAAAAACCTTTGGGAGGAGGGACACTTACGGATTGCAAGCCATCCCTCTCCCTTCTGCTGCAGGATTCTATCAAGTGTTACCAGCTAACCATTACCTACAGGAAACCAAGAGGGCTGTCACTTTGTGCTGCATGGTGGCAGTGGCAGGCTGCTGTGGACCTTACGTTGTGAGTGATGCAGGAACGCAGGGTTTAGGGTTTCAGAAGCAGTGTAGGAGAAAGGTTCCCTACCTGGGCCACCTGAAACCTGTTCTTGAAAAAGCTAAAGCAGAGTTGGTTCAATCACAGGGTGTGTGAGCCATCGCCAGCGGCAGCAGTGGTGGTAGGGGGAAGATGCTCTAGTCCTTTATGGTTATGATTGATAACGTTGGCTTGGAAAACATGGGCCCATTTTCACAAATATTCACATGCACCAACTACAGCCAAAATGTGGAAGGAAGGAAAGGTAGCTAGCTGACAGATAACGGATTTGTTCGGGAGATAAAGAGATGAGTAGTTTCACTAGATGAACTTAGATAAAAATGATAATGTGACCCTGGCTGACTAGGCATCGTTTCAAAATTCTTCCATAGTTGTAACTCTTAGATAAGTGAAAGAATTATTAATGAATATAGATTTTAAAACATTATAAGCACCTGGCTACCTGGATAAAATATTTTTTCTCAGTGAGCAACTACTTAGAAGGCATTTGCACAAAACATTAAGTTTATTGGTGTCTGCAGTCCACAGATAATTATGAAATTATGTATGTGTTTTACTATCTCTTCTTTTTATAGTGAATGGACTTCATCTGGCTTGTGGTTTTTCAAGGCCAGCAACTGCTATTCATACGACCAAGGTCCTCTGGATTCTACACTGATGAGACCCATCACATGGTGAACAGAATATACATGCGTCATCTCAGACTGACTCTCTTTCTTGGGAAGCCATGAATCTACCATGAACCTGGGAGTTTTGTCCAATCCCAATTACTTCTTCAAGGGCACACTTCAAAATTTCCTCATGCTAATTCAGGATTCAGTTTCCAACACACGAACACACCAAAACCATAGTGGTATAAAATACTGATCATAGTTACACTCTACTAATTAGCATGTTGGTGATGCTATTTAAATAGCCAAGTTGAAGCAGGGCATTAAGATCTCTCAGATAAATACATTTCATTGTATATAAATTGCCATTTTGAATTAATTCTTATTCCTTTTGAGGGCCTGTCCTGCCTAAGATGTTAAAGTCAAGAAGCATAGAAAAAATAGGCTGCATACCAGAGTAACACTGCTTGTGTGAATAGCAGCAGCAAGGCATGTGCTCCAGGAATGTCACATAATTGACTGTCCTGTGCCTGATGTTTAAATGGAGGACTGTGATAGTACCTACTTTAAAGAGTTATAAAGATTTTTAGTGTACCTTAAAACATATTAAAGAATTCTGGTACATATAAGAAGTGAAATTTTACACAGACAGTGAAATTTCATATATATATATATATATATATATATATATATATATATATATATATATAT
>NW_021604567.1:2805565-2810460 GCF_004785775.1 Grammomys surdaster
TATATATATATATATATATATATATATATATATATATATATATATATGCTTTAGTTTTAAAAGTATACATAATATGCAATTTCTGTGAAGTATTGTTGACTGCTTTCCAAATATGAACTCAGGGAAAAAAGGTGTTTGTCATGATAATCTAGCCAATCAGAGCCAATTTAGGTACATGAAGGTCTCAGGGCTGTAACTCCAGGATGCAATCCACCACATTATTCTGTCCCTCACAGTGGACTCAACAGTGCACAGGGGCAGGCAATTGACCAGGAATTTCCCTGCTTTCCTTTTGTTTCTCATTATAGACAGTCCTTAACGTACCATGTGGCTATGTATTATAAAGTTTTCACCAGAATTCACCATCGAAATAAATTTGCTGGGTGGGGGATATAACTCAGTGATAAAGTACTTGCCTTATGTATGAAGCCCTGGTTTCCTTATCCAGAATACACACACAGAAAGAGAGAAAGACAGAGGGAGGGAGGGAGGGAGGGAGGGAGGGAGGGAGAGAGAGAGAGAGAGAGAGAGAGAGAGAGAGAGAGAGAGAGAAATCAAGAAAAAGAAAAGTTTCAATTAAACATGTGACCCTGTTGATGGAAATGGGCTTCACGTTACAGTTGGCATATTGAAAGAGGGATTGTCTGAGTCAAGGACTGTCAGTATGCTGAGCACAGTGTCAACCAGTGGTGGAATAGGAAACACCTGCCCCTGCTCGTGTACTAAAAGGTCCTGGAAGGCTCCCACAGGGCAGGCAGGCCATGGCCATGAGGCCAGTTCGGCCACACACTTACACCCACTGGGACTGTAGGTGATTAAGTCCTCAGTAGCACCTTTTCCTCTTGGGCTCTCAGAAACAAATCTAGGACCCCACAAAGAGAATGTAAATTGCCGTTTGTAGTTTTGCCCTCTCGTCTAATTAATTAACAAATTCTCGATCATAATGCAGACGAGCACACAGGAAGCTATTTACATAATGCACTGTGGTGCACCATGGGAACAGCGTCGTCACTTCTTGTGTAATAAACCTAGCATCCTTTGAGAAAACATGTTTCAGAATTTGAGGTACATAGAGGAAAGACATTTGTTTCTGTTTGTCTCTGTCTCTGTGTGTCTCTGTCTCTTGGTCTCTCTTTTGCCAATCAGTGGAAAGGTTATAGATTAATTTATATATACATGTGTAGATAAAGAGAATAGAATTAAGACCTTAATAGTGATATGATGTTATCACAGTCCACGACTGATACTAAAATATCAAGAATAAGAATGTTGTGTATGCTTAACATTTAAAGTATGACTTAAGTATCGAACCCAAACCACCAGGAGGCTAATGAGGAACTGTAGACACATTGAAGGAAAAGTCTTCTCTCTTAGGATCCAGCAATGAAAATGTCCAAGGAAGCAATAGCTATGAAGTAAAAGAGTGACTACAGAGCTGTTAGACAAGGCAGCCCTAGGCCTCAGGCTGGCTTGACCTCCATTGCACACTTGCCTCTCATAACGCCCTAAAGTTTCCAAACCATTCCAGACCATGAGGAAAGAGATACATTCTGGTTTTTAAACGAGTAAATGATTTCTTCCTCCACCTGGGCTGGAGAGATGGTTCAGTGGTTAAAAGCACTGACTGCTCTTCCAGAAGTCCTGAGTTCAATTCCCAGCAACCACATGGTGACTCACAACCATCTGTAATGGTATCTGATGCTTTATAAATTAGGGGAAAAAATAGAGTAAGAATGTCTCTAGAAAATGTAATAGAATAGGATACAGTATCATACATAATAAATAAATAATAAATGAAGTGGAAATAAATACTAATAATATTTATTAATAAATAAATGGAAAAATAAAACAAATATGATATAACAAAAAGCCCATAAATAATTACTCTTATTAACTTGTTAATAAGATCCAAGTTTGCCTGCCCCTTCTTTATTAAATTTGTTCTCCTAATTCTTCTTCTGTGCTTTGCATATTACTCTGAAATTCTTGAGTTCTTAGAATTTTTTATAGAGTATAGACTCTTGTTAGAAACATCAAAACTTCACAACTTTTGTTTGGAATAAGTAACTCTAATAACATTTCTGGAATTGATTACTGTGTATTAAGAAAATTCTTCTGTAAGTACACTCCAACTTTATGAGTAATTTAGACCAAAAAGCATCAACCAACATTGGTGGTTTTATATCCAAGTGTGTCCTTACTGTGATGCCACAGATACAGTGTACTGCCTTCTTACTCTAGTCTCTTTTCACAAATATTCAGAGAAAGGACAGCAGCAATCTTCTGAGTGCAAAGACTTGGGATGATCATTCTTTTTTTTTTTTCTGTAAGAAACAAATTTCACAGGCAGCAACATGCAATGAAGGCATAGGCTTGGTACTTGGGCTGATGGAAAGGCAAAACCTCAGACACTGCCATGTTTCTGTTGGGGCTCAGAACATGGTACCCCACATTTGATCTTCTGGCATGCTGAATATTTTGAAATGAAGGAAATAAGGACCCTAAAACAAGATGTCTGCCCTCAGCTTCTTCTACCCTCACTTCTCTCTCTCTCTTAAGGTTGTTTTCTCCCTGAAAACAACCAGATGATGCAAATGTCACTCTGACCTTTTTTCCCTTCTGAAAGCCTTCATATGACATTCATTCCACTCTATACCTTGCAGGGGATGCTATACAGAAGTGTTGAGAATATCCTGAGCTTGCTGAATCCTCTCCTCTGTAGGGATGGTTTCAATAGAAATGGCCCCTAGAGATTCATTTGTTTCAATGCTTAGCCCATAGGGAATGGCAGTGTTAGGAGTTGTAGCCTTGTTGGAGTAAGGGTGGTCTTTCGGGAGGCAGTGTGTCACTGTGGAGACAGGCTTTGAGGTCCCTATACATAAGCTCCTTCCAGTGACAAACACAGTCTCCTCTGCTTCCTTAGCATCAAGATGTAGAACTCTTTGCTCTGTCTGCAACAACAAACAGGCCTGGATGCTGATATGCTTCCTGCCATGATGATAATAGACTAAGCCTCTAAACCTGTAAGCCAATCCCAATTAAATGTTGCCCTTTATAAGAGCTGCTGTGGTCATGATGTCTATACACAGCAATAAAATTGTAACTAAAACATCCTCCCAGGGGGATATTACCCTTAGACTATGCCTGCCGTGGTTAGCTTCAGTTATTAACTGGACAACTCAGTCACTTGAGGAGAGTCTCAATTGAGGGGTTGTCTGGATCAATGCCTGTGACCATGGATAAAGGACTGTGTTGATTGATAATTTATGAGGGAGGGACTAGTCCACTGTAGATGGCACAGTCCTTAGAAAGGTATGTTTGGGATGTATAAGAAAGCAAGCTTCACACAAGACTGAGAGCAACCCATAAAGCAGCATCCATTCATGGCCCTTGCCTCCAGATTCCTGCTTGATATTCTGCTCTAACACTCTCAAAGATGGACTGTAACCTGTTAGCTGTTCCTCTACTGAGCTGCTTTGTGTCACTGTGTTTTATCACAGAAAGAAAAGGGAATGAAGACAATGTCCTTTTGTTCAGCCACAGTTTTACAGTTATCCATTCTTCATGGAATCTGAGGATAAAAATTGTTTCCCTACGTCACTCACTCATTTTAGAAAGCTCCCATGTCATATAAAATTTTGTTAAATAAACGTGTCAATTTCCTGTTTTGAACTTGTCCTTTCTGTTGGAGTCACACTAGTGGTGGATGGAGAGATGTGATGTTCTTTTTGACTCCTACATTGCCAAAGCCACACACCATGGCTGGCATATGTTGAATAAATGACTTTAGCTGATTGAATGAATGCTATCTTAACGAGAGTCATTGTCTTATCTTTTCTACTAGGTAAACCTTTCCTACTAAATACCTCTGGCTATACATTAAAAGTCATAGGATATCATCTCTATAGAAGAATTTCTGTCTTCAATAAAGACTGAAACAAATGACAAGAACTGTCAGTCTTCTTTAGTGAATTTTATCTCAACCATGTACAAGTAAAGAGACACATGATGGGTCTCCATTTGAAAGAGGTGAAGCAATAAGAGGTTTAATTAACATTTTATGATATAGAACTATAATTATATGGTTATACATAGTATTCTATATTATAATCTAGTATATAACCTAATCCATGTGTATACAACTCAGGCATGGCTTTAATATAGTCACAGAGATGGGAAGGAACCATCAATATTGTCTTAGAACATTAACATTGTCTTAAAAGGAATTTTTAAATTGCTCTTGAAAACAGTTATCATACTGTGAATACTTTCTGACAGTTGGTCTGGCTCTAGATGACTGGATTAAGAGATGAGTAGGAGGAGTGAAATGCACCTGAGTGACTGTAGGGGTGTTTTCAGAGAGAAAACACATGGGGATAGCAACCGAAGAACAGAGATGGTTAATGTACACAACGCCATCCAATGGGCCTGTGTGGATGGAAGGTGATGGTAGGCAGCCATTTGCAAGCTTTCTTAGAAAGTGTGTGGCTTTTCCATCTACCATTGACTTCAGACCCCAGCTTCTTTGGCCTTTAAACATGTCAGTACTATTGACCAACCAGGGTCACTGTGGGCCTTGAACACAGAGCTGAGACTGCTGGGACATCCAGCTTCTTGGATTGAGCAATTGTCCCATTCCTGGCCTCTCCAGCATGTAATTGGCTTTTATTGGACTGCCCATACCATACAAGCCAATCCAACTAGCCCCCATTTATATAGTACACATGCACACTATTGCTTCTATTCTTCAGTAAGCCCCTGACTAGTACAGTTCTAAACAAACAGAAGACCATGGAGGTGATGGGGCCTTTCTAGTTAACTTCTTCCATCTAAAATCTTTCTTTCTTTCTTTCTTTCTTTCTTTCTTTCTTTCTTTCTTTCTTTCTTTCTTTCTT
>NW_021604567.1:2810470-2815314 GCF_004785775.1 Grammomys surdaster
CTTTCTTTCTTTCTTTCTTTCTTTCTTTCTTTCTTTCTTTCTTTCTTACTAGGTTTATTCTCACAAGCATAAGGTTTTGGGCAAAATATTCAGGACTAAGGAGTTTATCATACCCCAGACTTGGAAAGATTGTGCATGCCCGGTGCATGGCCCTGAGGCACTGGTGTCTACTGCAGATAGTAAGAAATGTGACAAGTCACATGCCATCCTGACATTGTCACTACTGGTCACTGAAAATACTGGCTGTGTATCAGCCTCCAGGCCGATTCCCACAGGTCTTCTGCCAAGTTATTTGAATAAACCCAGGCGAGTTTACAATTCTGGTTGTGACTGAGAAATATCTTTCTCTCTGCAGTCTAAATAGATTTTGGAGCATGTGAGGATGGACTGTCATCCATGCTGCTATGCCCAAACCTTATCTTTACTAAAATGGAATCCACTCAGCATACAATGTACTTGTGACTGTGAATATACTCAAAGAAACAAAAAGCCATCACCGCAGTCAATATTAGAACATGTTGTAATGTAACAGTTTCCTGAGATTTAAACACTCCATTCTGTTGAAAAGGTCTTTAAACAGGGAGGCAAACTACATCCACAATTTCAGGAACTCCCTGAAACTTACAAGATTCATTATGCCCTGCCTTTCAAAAAGTAAGCTCTCCTCTCTCTCTCTCTCTCTCTCTCTCTCCCTCCCTCCCTCCCTCCCTCCCTCCCTCTCTCTCTCTCTCTTTGTGCGTGCGTGCGTGCGTGTGTGTGTGTGTGTGTGTGTGTGTTTGTTTGTCCTTCCTTTCAGTGCAGGCCTGTACAATGCTCAGAGAGGACTAAGTCTTACCAGGGTTGAGATGTCTATTGTCCCCTGCCCTATCCCCTCGTGAAGCATATAAAATTTCTGAGGTTTGAAGCTGGGCCTTAACATGGAATTCCTGGTCTTCTGTAGGCCACAAGACACTGGGGAACTGTGATCTGGTGTAGGACACTGGCGCCTGTAGTGTGTGGTTCCCAGGGGTGTTGGTAGACTTAAACAGCTGACACTCAGTCCAGGAAACCATGAACTTCCTGTGCAATGCATAGGCAGCCCCAGGCAGGGAAAGCTTGTGTCCTACTTGCTGCAGGAAGCCATGCAAGCTAGGCCCCTGTAGCAAAATTCCTGAGTGCTGTGGTCTTGTCTGATATATGATCACGTCCAGTGCCTGGAGCCCTCATTATTTTCCAGGTAGACAACTAGTAAAAAGAATTTTGTGGACAAAATACAAAGAAAAGAAGCATTAGTAAAATTTCTGAACATTAGTAAAATTTCTGAGCTCTAAGAACACTTAAAACTATTTTAATAATTCCAGGCCATTTCATTGTCCGTGAACAAAAATAAATTTGATTTTGTAGACCTGGTATCAAAATTATAGGAAAATACCATAGCTGTCTGATGTCCTCCATCTCTGTATAATTCAAGTGAAAAATCCTAGAAAGGCTGAAATTATTATTAACAGCATGGAAAATCATTAAAACATAAATGCCAATATTTCTGCATATAAAACATTAATGTTCCCCTTAATTTCACATCTCAAGAGTATTGTAACGATTAAGTAAACTGCTTCTGTTTTAACTATATGGAATTCTGTCCATAGTAGATATCCAGTCAATAACGATTTACTTAATTTCAATGTTACTAGAAAGAGTCATGGTAACATTGCCTGAATAATATTTCTTTATTATTCCAAGAATGTTTTAAAGCAGGGTACTGGCATCAAACTCTTTGCCATTCTGGAAAAAAAAAACCATGAATTGAGGTTTGTGTTGCTCTGATGAAGACAGGAGATAGGTAACTCTCTCTCTTGAAACCGAACAAACATTTTCATAGCAATATTGATTTAAAAATATAAGGATTCTAATGGTCCTTTTTCATTTACATATAAGTGTGAATTTACCATGATTCAGTTATATAGATATTCATTGTTTTTTCAATTATTTTTGAGATAACAATTTAGTCACACTATTTCTCCCTCCTCTATCCTCCCTCCTGTGTGTCCCTCCCCATTCTTCTTCAGGTCCATGGCTTCTTTTTTCACTAATTGTTATTGCATGCATATATTTATATACAGATGTATCCCAAATATAACATGTTCAGTCCGTATAATGGTACTTGTATATATGTTGCCAGAGTTGATGGCTGGGCCCTGGACAACCAATTGGTGTGCTCTTCCCTGGGCAGGCCACTTCTCTTGTCTATTTAGATGTTCCTAAAACCTCTTCATTTTAGACAACTTACATGGCCATTTACCCATTTGGTCATTATTCAACTAGCCAAGTAATAGAACGTTAATAGAAGTGGTAAGTGACGAATCTAGCGTCAAGAAGACACACCACTTCTTTAAGAACCTCAGTCCATCTAGGAAGCTACACAGGACAGCATACTAAGTACTATGGGAGTAGGCGCTGTTTATAGAATGGATTGAGAAGCTAAAAAATTATCTTTTTGTTATTTTATTTTAAGGACACATTCTTGATTGGCTCTTTCCTTAAAGTAGTATATAAACATGTATGTTAATTGCTAAAACAGATCCCTTATAACCAGGAATGAGTAGAAACATTCATATTCAACCCTTCAGGAAGGGCTCTAATTCTTCCTCCTTTTGAACTACTTTTGTTTATCCCCATGACCTTCGCGCCAGCCCTAGTGACTGTCCCTCCCACCCTGGCTGCTTTTACAGCTTCCGTACTAGTTGTATACATGTGCTCTCCAGATCCTTGAATATACACATTTTACTGTGAGTAAAATATCCCTCTTAAAGTGTTCATATAGCTCTTCTGCTTAAAACATACTCAAAGCTTCTCTTTTATACGAAATAGCATGCTGATATGGTGTCAACCTTAGTCACACCTAAAGTCACTCAGCGTTTTATTTATTGTACTCCAGCAACATATCTGTGCATGCCATGCCACACACGTGGAGGCCTGAAACCACATGTAGAAGTCACCTCTCTCCTTCATCATGAGTTCGAGGGATTGAATTCAAATCTTCCCAAGCCCCTCTGCAGATTGAGCCTTCCCACAAGCCCCTGTCTTGTTTCAGGCGAGCCTGCTTCTTGTTGTCCAACTGTTTACCAGCAATCTTCCGGGAAAACTTCCCAAGGGACCAGCTAATTTCCTCCAGTCTATGTGTTCTTTGTACCCTATGTGTTATGTCTGCATTTCCAAACTTTCTGTCACAGTGGTGCTTTCTTTCTTTTGTTTCTTTTCTTTCTTTCTCTCTTTCTTTCTTTCTTTCTTTCTTTCTTTCTTTCTTTCTTTCTTTTTTTGATATTTTATTTACATTTCAGATGTTATCCCCTTAGCCCATCCCCCTCTTCCTGCCTAGGAACCCCCTATCCCCTCCCCACTCCTCCTGCTTCTATGAGGATGTGCTCCCACCTACTCCCCCTCTCACCTCTCCACCCTCGAATTCCCCCACACACGACGTCCAGCCTTCATGGGACCAAGGATCTCCTCTCCCACCTTTACCTGACAGGACCATCCTCCCCTACATATACAGCTGGAGCCATGGGTCCCTCCCTAAGTGCTCCCAGGCTGGTGATTTAGAACCTGGGAGCTCTGGTTAGTTGGTATTATTGCTCTCCTCATGGGGTCGCAAACCCTTTCAACTCCTTCAGTCTTCTCTCTAACTCCTCCATTGGGAACTCCTTGATCAGTTCAGTGGTTAGCTGTGAGCATCTGCCTCTGAATATGTCAGACTCTTGCAGACCTCTAAGGAGACAGCTATGTCAGGCTCCTGTCAGCATGCAGTTCCTGACATCCACATCAGCGTCTACCTTTGGTGACTGCACATGGGATGGATACCCAGGTGGAATAGTCTCCAGATGGCCCCTCCTTCAGTTTCTGTCCTACACTTTGTCTCCATATTTGCTCCCTCGAGTATTTTGTTAACCAGCACCGTTCTCTCAGAAACTACACTTACTTAATTTTTAAAATTCCTTCTTCAAAAATATTTGTTCCATTGGTGATTCTGATATCTAATCTAGTCCCGTAGTTGTATCTACTCTTTGGTGTTTCAGAGCTATTCAGAAGAAACTCTGTGGTGTTTCTTCTCCCCTGGAGTGAAGCCTCTGAGTGTTTCCCCCTTTCAGGCTCAGTCTCAGATAATTGCTTCCCTATCTAGAGCGCCTGGCTCAGGAGCATGGGAGGCCTCCCAGAATCCCCTTTCCCTGCGGTGTAACAGCCCCAGGTTCTGAGGCTTAGTTTACAAGGCGGTTCTCCTAGCTACATTTCCCACTATCTTTGCAGCGACCCTTAAGTCTTTCTTGGCTCCTCCTATTGCTCTTCTGTCCGATCTGGGGGAATTGTTTATTTTCCAGAAACGGGTTGAAAGATTGCTTGTCAAACGATTTAGTCTTTTATAACACCACTTTGAAACTGAATCAACAAAAACAGATAGCACTGGGGGAGGTTTTATTTCTAGCTCCTAATCAAACAGTTTTCCTGAGTGAACCATTTTTTATGTTATTTTGTAAAGTTTCTTTCAAGGACATGGCTTGGGCTAGAAATCCAAAGGTTTTCCTTTAAAATACAAATTGTCCTAGAGTTAACATCTAGGCACAATTTTATGGTTACTTTCTTCTCCGAAGTTTCTTAGAAACTATTTTACTTTAAAATGGGGATGGGAAACCACACGAAAGGCAGTGTGACCACATAATAATAGAACTTTGACCCCAAATCTGGGAAACGACCATCCCAGGAAGGTGGAGACAGCCTCCTTCGGGTCTTGCTCAATAACCATCAGCTTCCTTAATTTTTGCTTGTGCTTCTCTCTCTCTCTCTCTCTCTCTCTCTCTCTCTCTCTCTCTCTCTCT
>NW_021604567.1:2815324-2823761 GCF_004785775.1 Grammomys surdaster
TCTCTCTCTCTCTCTCTCTCTCTCTCTCTCTCTCTCTCTCTCTCTCTCTTTCTTTCCTTTTTAAATTTAAATTATTTTATTATTATAAAGCTCTGCCTAGAGCCATATTCTGTTTTCTCATTGCTATTTTGCCTGCACGTATGTGTGAAGGTATTGGATCCCCTGGAACCCGAGTTACGGTTGTCAGCCACCATGTGGATGTTGGGAATTGAACCCAGGTCCTTCGGAAGAGCAAGTGTCAGTGTTCTTATCTACTGAGCCATCTCTCCAGCTGTGCTTGTGCTTTTAACTCAGGATAGAACTTCAGGAAGCAAATGTGCTCCTCAAGCTGATCATGTGGAAGCTTTGATCCAGCTTACTCACATCTGCACCCTCGTCCCAAAACCTTGCCGCCAGGGCATGCATATACAGATCTTTTTATCATCATAGGAGTTTTGTTTGTTGGTTTTTTTTTTTCTGCCCCGAGTCACTGAGAAATGCTGTGGCTCATTATCATACTGTAGCATCTCTTCCAAAATAAAGTCTACTTTTTCTTACGTGTATGATACGGAAAACTTAACAATACCCTCCCAACCTCCATGTCTCTTGTTTCAGTTATAAAACACTCAGGCTCAACATGAAGAGAAAAGGTTTACTTGAAACAATATCTTCTGTTTGGCATCTGGCTGGCCTGGCTGAGGTCACAAGGGCTGGTACCCCGAAGATCTAGCTACTTCCTAGGAGATTTGTGGGGCCCAGTCCCTTGTGTAAATTTCCTTTACCCTGGCCCTACCCTAATGAACTGAGGGAACACCCATCCTAAGATAAGGCAAGTAAATAGTCCATTGTTTGCTTCAAATGTAAAGTATCTTAGGAGCTTTCATATGGCCTCTTATCTCCTTAATTTTTCTGAGATGGGTCCTAGGCTTCAAGGGAGGAAAATGTAAACCCTGGGTATTGTACTAACCAAAGGGGTCACTGAGAAGTAGGACAGACTTTATTGGCAGTGGAGGAGGCAATCAAATGTAGGCCAGAGAGCTTTTAAGGACTATGAAAATATTCCCAGATTTCTGGCCCCAATACTGCCTTTGGTATAAGCAAATTAAAAGAAAGTTTTCTGTTTCTTAGAGGGCTATATAATTTCTGAAGGAAAACAAGATAAAAGGGTTGTGGCAGACGACAGCTCTCTGTGTAACTGCAGAGTGGCTGGTGATTATATGAGGAACATTTGACATCTTTGCAAGGCCTCCCACCATTGGACGGGGCCAGAGAACTTTTGGAAAGTTCACACCTGCAATATTTCCTCAGGAAACCTAGGCAGCGTAAGCCAGCCTCACAGGCCAGCAGCAACTGATGACTCCTTGCTAAAATGCTTGTTTGTCCCCCACTAATGAAATAGGAAAGTTTGTTAATACTTTCTGGAACTTGTAGGATACGGGTCTCAGGAACTTCTGTAACGTTCTGTGTCTTTGTGGTTTTACTGGGGTCCTTTCATCTTCTAACTAGGTTTTAACGTTAACATTAGACCCACTCTATCTACAGATATTATTTTAAGGATGTTTAATCATTTGAATTGGATAAATGCCATCTTTCTTATGCTATTAGCTATCAATTTTGCCTAACAGGTACTAAAAATGGACACTAAGTATTTATAGCAAGCTTAGTGAAAAGTAATATTTTAACACTGAATGAAAGTGACATTTGACTGCCCCAAGAAGATGGGAGAGGAGGAGACTTTAAGCCATACACGTAGTAAACTTTAACCCATAAACAGGCCAGAGGGCGACAGAACTTTCTTGATCTTTTTTACAGTGTACCACTACAAAATGTCAGTTTGTTGTATGACTCAGTTTATCCAAAGAATTTAAACTTAATAAACTTAGCAAAGTTGTCAAGACAAAGAGGTTAGACGTATATCTTCAAGCCAGTTTGCAATTAACCTGAGTAGACTGTAGCACTTTATCAACCTTATTTATCAAATATATGTGGTTTTGATTTGGAATTTTCTAGAAGCTTGATGCTGAGCAGTTAGCAAGACCATATTTGGTTAGACATACATCTCTAAGTTAGGTTATGTTAACCTGCATCTGCCTTTGTAACCTTAGGAATTTACAAACCTTATTTATTTATCTAGTATACCTTATTTATCAAAGATATGTTGTTACTTATCTATATTTTCTCTAGAAGCCTGGCGTTGAACAGTTAGTAAAGACATATGTGGTTAGACATTTATCTTTAAGTCAGCTTTTGCTAATCTGAGTAGACCTAAAAAGCCTTAGGAATTTATCATACAAAAATCCCATACTAATCTAAAATATTTTGGAGATCTGTTCTTTTCTCCTTAGTCTATAAAAGAGATACCATGATAAGCCAAGGGCTAAGAAGGGCTAAAAAAATTTGTAATTGTTGTTTATACCATGTGGTCATCTCATTCAAGATGGTGGTGAAGTCACATGGCATGTACACTTTATCCTTAGTAAACATGGCTGCCAGACACATGTTTGCTTCCATCCTAATGAGGTCAACAGCCAAGATGGAGACAAGTCACATGATTGCTATTTAAATACATGTTCCTACTAATTCTATTTTTAAACAATATTTGAATGAAATATATACAAGTTGAAGCACATATATAATATGCATAGTTTTTTTGTGGCTGAGATATTTTTACTGAATTCAGTTCAATATATTAGACAATATAAAGACAATAAGTTAAGGGATCACTAAGACAGTAAGCTCCTACATTCCATGTGACATGATGGAAACCAACAATGATTGAACAGTGAAGGGTGAGGTGAATATGCATAGTATTTTTTAACTATCAACTTTTGTTACAAGGTTTTACTGAACTTTTGTTACAGATTTTATAGATCCTTTTATCACACAATGAATGTACAAGTCCTGAGACAATGAGAGTTTACATAACAGTCTCAGGAGATTTCTTGAGAGCAGAGTGTGGAGAAATCATAGATAAGAGACTGTGAGAAGTGCAGAGCAGAGAAAGTCTAGATATAAGAGATTCCGGGGTCATTTATTTGTGCAGTGGCACTTACCATATGAGAGAATTTCAATATCAAGTGTGCCAGTCTTTGGCTATTGATTGAGCTACTCTGAGGCCAAGCTATTTGCAGTGAGATAGCAAGACTTTAATAAAATTTCTGAGTCCAAAAGGAAGACAGGAGGACCATACAGGGCACAAGAGTGTGTAAGGAAGCTAGAGGCCCAGAAGTTCAGGAAGCTGTAAGAGTCAGACGCAGAGATGGGGAGGTGGGGGAAAGGGTAGGCTCCTGGAGCTTTCTTCATAGGCTTAAGCATAGGCTTAGGAGGGCATGAAGAAAGTGTGGGGCTTCCAGGAGGGAGCCGAGAGACAGAAGAGATGGTGTCTCAGAGGTCAAGAAGGGCTTAAGTTGTGGGATGATAGCACCTACGGGGAGGCCAAGGAGCTCCAGGAAGGGGCTGAGAAGAAGGTGAGCAGAGAGGAGTCATGATGACAAGAATTTCAATCCCCGGCCATCCTCAAGCGGAAGAAGAGACTTGTCAAAGAGAAATGCCCCGATCATGGAGGAGAGACATCCCTTTCCATTGGCTAATGGTCCAGTAGAGCGAGAGGAGCATCCTGGCACACTGATACGGCTTTTGTAGTAGCGGCAGACAGGGCAGGCAGGCAGCTCCAGGGTGACATTTATCCAGTAGAGCAGAAGAGAAGAAAGCAGAAAAGGCAGACTGGGAGAAGCTGTTATGAAAAGTGCAGGTTGATATCTGAGGACTGTGCAGAGATGACCCCATCCCTCTGCGAGCGCTTGCCTAGAAGGCTAGAGAACAGGGGAGCTAACCCTACCCCTCACCTGGACAGCAAAGTAGAGCTGACCCTGGTCACAGGGATTGCATGTGAGCTAGACTGGATGGCCCAACCCCTTGCCTGCTGCAGGAGAGTGGGCCCTGTAGCTTGATTGGGCAGCACAAAAGAGCTGACTCTGCTGGCTTGGGCTCAAGCTTGGGTGAGCCTGCCCTGGGGGCGTGAAAGCAGGCGAGCTGGCTTTGCCCCTTGGCTGTAGCAGCATGAGGTATTGTTGAAGAGCTCACCCTGGTAGGCTGACCAACTCAGCTACCACACAGGTGCAAATTCAGGGCTTTGAATTGACCCAGCCCAACACCTACTCCATCTATGAACTACTTGAGAGCACATAAGGGATGGTCCTACAGATCCAAAGCTTCGGGCAGGATCCTCATGACACAGGGCAACAACAGGATATCGCAGAGGAGTCCTGATGAGGATCCAGTAAGGATAGTGTAGCAGAAGCCAGAGGCCTCGTGCCAGACCAATGACTCAGCCAAGTAGATTTGCAAGAAATGTGGACCAAAGGGTGCACTGTGGAACACACTGTGACACACTACGGCTTCCACAACTCTTTAATTTTTTTGGGAGTGGGAGAGGGAGTTGCAAAGGGGAAGGGCAGGTAGATGAGTGGGACTGGGATCCATGAAGTGAAATTCACGAAGAATCAATGAAAACTTAAATTAAAAAAAAAAAAAAGAGATGTACCCTGATGTTTACATTTTTAACAGGGCAAACCTCAACCACAATAAAACACTCTGCACTTTCCACTGCTCAATTTTCTGTGAGCCAAAAGATGTTCCAAAAACTAAGGTTTGTTAACAAGCATTTTAGCATTTTAATTGTCTACGGCACAGAGTAATCCTTTTATGATTATGATGGACACCATCCAATAAACTAACATTCATGGCTGTGTATCAAACCATGTCACCATCTGTTAGGGACTGTTCAGGGGACCAGATTTTATGAACATCATTTGTCTTATGTGGTACTTAAAAAAACAAAAGAAACATCTTCAAAGATCTGCCATATCATTTAATAATAAATAGATTTTTCCCTCTTCCTGTTAGCGCATAGGATGACAACCTAAGAGAGTAGGGGACTTCTTAAGTTAGAGGAGATTTTTCTCAATGGATAATAAAGTTTACTCTCAAAGCATGAAGAGATGATTTGAGATCTCTGTACTTCCAGGGCATGGAAAAGGTAGAGACAGAAGCATTGCTGTGACTTCCAGGCCAGCCAGCCAACTGGAGACTGGCGAGATGCAGGTTTGGTAATAACCCGATCTCAAGGAAATAAGGTGGAGAATGGCACACTATGACATACAGTGATATCCACTGGCCTCAGTGTGTTTGTGCATGCACATGCACATGAGGACAAATGTGAATAATGAGACATACATACTCACATCATAATTTTTAAATAATCAGGAAAATATCAATAACTCTGAGCAAGAAAAATCCATCCAAATTGGTGAAGTTATATTGTGTATCTAATAATGATATGGCAATTAAAATTAAGAATACCTTGGAAGACATAAAGTGATATGTATAATTAAACCCTCATAATTTAGAATATCTTATTCATGTATTGTGATAGATACCAGAGGAGCTGAATTGAGATGGCATCAGATGAATGAGTGATTTTAGAGATGATTTTTAAATTGTATGGATTCTTGAGAAGATAAATACATACATCTTAAAAGAGAAAGAACATCTGTTCTTGGTCAATGAGTTTCTCTACAGAAGAAAAGTTCAGATGTTCACAAAGTGCAGAGTCCATCAGTTTTGAATTCTACCTCATGTCCAGAAGGTTACAGGACACACTGAAAGATGTTCATGTGCATTCTAATTTTAAGGGATAGCTTGATCAGAGGCTATATTGTGGTTGAAAAGCAAAGGGAGTGAATAATTAGATGATATATTCATTTCTTCACATAAAGGACTATTATACAAAAAGATTCCATACTGTAATATATCATAGAAGTTAGAAACTGCAAAGACACATTAGGTCATCTGGCTGCTTTCTGTACTAAGGACATCATTGTTTACCACAATATACTCTTTAGTGTTTTATAATGGCAAAATATTCTAAAAGTCTAAGTCGAAGAAAAGCAAGTCTAGTAACCCTAGAGTTATGAAATAAATCAAAGTGATGGAAGATTAGATTACTTCTCAAAGCACCATCTATACCCTAGTCTTCTATTAATGAATGAAGAAGTCACTGGGAAAAGCATCACTCAATATAAGGACTATAAAACTCTTTTAGGAAAGTGAACTGGAGAGAGCAATGTCCAAATGACCTGGAGTTGGGGCAAACTCAGACACACACTCAGTGTGTAAAAGACTTCTCTCATGAATAAACGTTGTAGTCCTTTACAAGTGGTTAAAGCAGAAGTGATTTGTTCCTCGAATATTGAACAGCTGTAGTTTTCAGTAATGATCTCTAGAAAAGAGAAGATTCTTTGATGAGTGAGAGCTCATTTATCGTGGGTAGAAGAACAGAAGTCTATAATACAGTCAGGAGATTACAGGGTACTCAACCCCAGTTGATGCATCTACAACGCAACATCTGTACCTAAGGCTCAGTAGGCATCACAGAAGAGCTGGTAAAGAGATTGTGAGAACCAGATCACCAGGGAAGCAGCTGTGAAATTGTGTCTCCTAAAACGAGAGGGAAGCTTCGCCCATGATACCACAACAACATGGCTACCCAAGCGAGACTTGAAGAACACAACATCAATAGACCTGATAATGTGGAAAAGGAGAAATCTCACGGGGCTGCATGCCTGAATGAAGACTTTTACATGAAATAAAGGATGCTAAGACTGGGAGAAATAGTCTTCCCCAGGGAATGACTCCATTAATTGGTTATCCTATACTGATTGGTCAGTCCTGCCTCAAATTATATACATACAAATAACACTAATTCGACTGAGGTTGATGTAACAATAACAACTACAGAAAAAGAAGCCATGATTTCAAAGAGAGGCAGCATATATGTGAGGGTTTGGAAAGAGAAAAGGAAAGAAGAAAAAAAGATGTCATTATATTTTGGATTTCTAAAAGATTATTAAAATAATAGTAAAAATTAAAACAGGTCAAGAACAACACTGAGATATGAAACGACTTGCCAAAGGTCGTGCACGGGACTTGTAAAGATCGAGAAAGTCTATTCACAGCTCTCCTTTGGTTTATTCACTCTGCAGTAGCTTGCTGGGTTGGATGCTTCATCTCTGTGTATTTGTGAATCCTCTAAATTTCTCTTGTGATTTACAGTGTCATATCATTTTGATGAGAGAGAAGACACTTGATGTGATTCGAGTCTTTTGATGTTTGTTAGGACTGGGTTTGTGGTCTTATATATGATCCTTCTTGGAGAATGTTCCAGGAATGTTTGTGAGAATGTGCATTCTGTTGCTTTGAGCTGGAATGTTCTATAAATGCCTCTTAGGTCATTTTGGTCTGAAGTGCAGTTAAAGTGCGATATTTCATTGCTGTATTTTTATTCTTGGCAGTTCCCACAGAGCAATGCTGTATTCCTTAAACATCTTTCTTGTCTTTGTTAAAATTGAAAGAAGCTGGAAGGTTTTTCTTCTCTTCTATGCAATACAGAATAGTGACTGGAGTATCGGAGGCAAGCGGAGGCAAATAAACTCATTTATAAGCAAAAACTCGTACTAAAAGAGTAGGTCAATGTCAGAAATTTAACCTATAATTTAAAAACTCAAATCTAGGATTCTTTCTATTATGCTAAATATATCACAGTACTTTTTGTGTAAGTCTCAAAATCTCTTGTAATTGAGGAAAGGAAGAGAAGGTTTACTGGGGCCTAGGAGAATTCCACAATCAATGACAACCTTGAGATTTGAAGCCCACAGCTGACTACTCAGGGATCGTGCATTTTCAGTGTCTGTGCCTTGCATGTCTACAGCAGAAAGCTGAATGAGTATGTGTATGAGATACTGCTATTGCTTGCATCTAAATAATTCTAGCACGTACCACTTTGGAAACACACATATGTGAATGAAATCTCCTGATGTTGAGATAACCTCTAAGAATTGTTAGAATGTAACATTACTAGCAGGAGTCACTTGGTCTTCTCATGTGGTAACTAGGAAGAGATCTTAGAATGATTGGGAACCACTGAGCAAGAGAACCAGGAAATGTGCTGTGAGACTGTGTCTAAACAGTTTTAAAATGGCTGTTAAGGAAGACCTGAGCCATGACAACATCAATAGAAATTGTAACACAAAAGGGGAACCCTCACTAATGACAGCTCCTAGAGGGAGAATTAGTGTCTCCCAGGGATGAGCTCCCTAGTGAGTTCTTCAATATAACGTGGTCAGTCTTGAAATTACATGCATACAAATAAGAGAAACAGACTGAGTGAGCTAAATGTATTGTGTGTATCAATAATACACAACAAACAAGGCCATCAATCTGAGGGAAAGATAGGGGGAACATGAGAAGAGTGGTTGTCATAGAGGAGGGGGGAGGAAAGGGAGGAGGGGAGAGATATAATTACCTTTTAATCTAAAAATATAGCAGATTGGGAGAGAGAGTAGGAGAGAGGAAAAGGGAGAGGGAGGAGAGGGAGAGGGAGAGGGAGAGGGAGAGGGAG
>NW_021604567.1:2823861-2895007 GCF_004785775.1 Grammomys surdaster
AGAGGGAGAGGGAGAGGGAGAGGGAGAGGGAGAGGGAGAGGGAGAGGGAGAGAGAACAGGCAGGATTGGAGGCCCAGTGAGACTATATGGATCTTAACTACTCATTTGCTTCCCTTATAATGCCTTCTTGTGACAACTTCTAACTCTGCCCAGGAAAATGGTCTAGAAGGAAGTTTTGGATGATAATCCTTCTGAATTTTCCTTTCTTTTTCTAAACATGGAAGCCCAACAGGACTCAACAACTTACAGCAAATAGAACACAAGACATTGACCTGTCTGTATTTAAGTCTGCAGGTCTCTGCCACTGACACTCAATCTGACTCATTCTTACTTTACTTTCTTTTTGGTGACTCTGCTTAAAAGTGATATACTAAGATTTATTGTCGGTGGCTAAGTTTGTAGGTTAAGGCCTCAGTCAAATTCCCTGAGGAAATTCTTATCTTAGATGCTGTTTTTGGGAGTCTTGTGATTTCTTCCTACAGAACTTGGAAACAAGCACTGAAGCGTCTACATTCTCTGTGATTACAGAGTTGTGATGACAAGTGAAGGGTCACCCGTGTCCTCACTTAAGACATAGATGGCTTCTAATGTTCTCTTTTCTCATTCCTTTTCATGATTTTAGTGTATTCTCATTAAAATTATAACACAGCATGCCAAATTAATGCCCAGCCATTCACTCCTGATTTTATTATTTTATATTTTATTTTACATTTTAGAGATTAGGTATCATGTAATCTAGGCTAGGTATGAACTTGCTTTGTAGCCAAGAAAAAACTGGAACTTCCTGATTCTCCTGCCTTCACCTTCTCAGAGCTGACATTATAGGCATGTACAACATGTATGCATTTCTTCTGGGAATCAGACTTTCAGGGGTTCCTGAATGACAGGAATGTGGTCTATTAAAGTGGTTATATTACCCTAAGTATCTCTGTGTTAGGTACTTTTCTATTGGTTCAATGTCTTAGTCAGGGTTTTAATGCTGTGAACAGGCAGCATGACCAAGGTAACTCTTACAAGGACAATATTTAATTCAGGCTGGCTTAAAAGTTCAGAGAGTCAGACCATTACCATCAAGGCAGGAACATAGCATCCTCCGGCACCTAGCTTTGAGTTCTTCATCTTCTTCTGAAAGCTGTTAGCAGAATACTGACTTTCAGGTAGCTAGGCTAAGGGTCTTAAAGTCCATGACACACCTGCTCCAACAAGGCCACACCTATTCCAACAGGGCCATACCTTCTAATAATGCCACTCCTGGGCAGATCATATGCAAACCATAGCAAGGGACAAAACATCTTGACCAAGGCAACTTGTAGAAGAAATCGTTTATTTGGTTGTAGAGGGCTAGGGTCTATGCTAGGGTCTATAATGGCAGGGACAACAGGCTTGTTACCATTCCTTCTGAGCTCTGCCCAGCAACTGCCAGGTAGGCCTGGCTTACGATAAAGGGAGCTGTGCCCCCTCCTTGCTCTCTTACTCTCTTATTCTCTCTGACTTTCTTCTCTTCCTGACTTCTTTCTCCCTCTCTCCCCATTCCCCTCCCTCCCATGTGTTCCTAGCAGGCTCCTCCTCCTCCTCCTCCTCCTCCTCCTCCTCCTCCTCCTCCTCCTTTTTCTCCCTTTCCCTCCCTCCCTCTCCCCCCTTATCAACTCCCCTTCCCACGCCCTAAATAAACTGTATTCTACACTGTATTCATCTTATGGCTGGTACCTCAGTGGGAAAGGATGCCACAGCATGGCCCACCGAGAGACCCTTCCCACCTCACTATACCTGAACACATCCTTTGCTCCTTTCTTTTATATAAAACACAACAAGGTTACAGACGGGTAGCTGGTGTCTGGTAGCAGAGAGCTCAACTCTTGAAAACATTACCAGGAAACAGGGAGCTAACTGAAAACAGTACGTGGCTTTTGAAATCGCAGTGGCTGCCACTTGCAACACATTTCATCCAGTCCAGCACATCCACACCTCCTAAGCCTCCCCAAAAACAGTGCTAAATCTGGATGAACTGTTCAAATGTCAAGACCTACAGGGAAAAGTCTCACTCAAACCATCATAGTTAACAAGCCAGCTTTAGCAGGTGGCAGTTTCCAAGTGGTTTCAGGCTGTTGTTGGCGTCACTTTACGCAGCTTGTGAATTGATGTGATGTCAAAGCCTCTGAAAAGATTCTTTAAAAGGACTGTGTTTGCTTTTTATTAAGATGGTGAAACATTTGACATGGGCTACTAGTGAAGAGAACAAGGCTTACTCAGTTCAAGGATCATGGCGTGTGGCACTGAAAGCACATATATGCTTTCATGTAGGCAGTTACACGTATGTTTACACGTTGAACCAGGAGAGGCAAGGACGGGAGCCTGGGGACTCAGGTTCCTTTCACTGGGTATGCCTGCAACGACTTAATGACCTCTGCCTCTTTCACCAAAACAATTCTCTGGCAATTAAATACATTTATATTCGGGACTGGGGGCATCTAGAACTTTATTACATTCTCCCGCTCACCCCTCCTCTCCTCACCCCTCCTCCCCTCTCTAAAGGAAATACTTCTTCCCCGGAAGGCTCCTTCTACCTTTACATCCTTTTATTCCCCACTCACTGAGTTTATTCAGGATTGTTTGAGTAAGCATGAGTAGGGGGTTATTTACTGGAACACGGGCAACAGATCAGTAGCCGAGCTACTGAAGAAAATGAACCCACTTCCTCTCACACCCTTAACTGCCCACAGCCCCTCATTGAGCGTTGAAACCTCATGAGCCCTTCCCCCACACGGGATGAAATGGTGACAGGTCCAAGCTTGTACAGGATTGTGCAGATAACCAGAGACGCAGTTAGTTCATAGGTCAATGACTTTGTCATACCTAGAAGATATTTTCGTAGTATTCCATCCCAAAGCTCTCATTCTTTCGGCTCCTGCTAGGCTCTACCTCTGAAAGGTCTTCACCATTTCCCAGTACCATCACACCAGGAGCCCTGAGTCTTTAAACACACCGGGCCACTAGGAACACAAACTGTAGCAGAGTGCAGGGGGAAATCACTTTGCCGCCTTCCATTTTTTATTCTCTTGTTTTGATTGTAAGTTGGCTGGAATTCTGTCATCTGTCTTGGACCATGTGGCTACCTTGAGTATGGAGATGATATGCCAAAAATGAGGGCGCAGGAGCACAGAGGAGTCTGCATGTCTGGTGACATCATGGAGCTCCCAACCTCAGACTTTCTGAGCAGGGTGGCTTATGTGTGAGAAAATACACTCAGGCGTTGTGCATCCACTGTTATTTTAGGGTTGCTGTTATTCTTAAATGACAAATGATCTTTCAGAAACAAAAATAATTATAACGTCGAGGAAGGAGGGTAAGTGTGGCACAGCATACTAGGTTTGTCATAACCAAGTATCCAAGCTCTATAGCAGCCTTATACATGCCCAATACAGTCACTATTCATAATTACAGACGATAAGCCCAAATGGCACATTGTAGTACTGACTTTGTTCACATAGCTAACTAAACAAGGACTTCTATAAAAACTGAAGTCTGTCCATTTAATCTGTCTCCACTTACTGTATTTGCTACCTATAAGAATTTGTTCTTAGTTCTACATTTCTCATCTTAATTCAAAGCCTGCCTCTGATTCTTCTGATGCTGGGTCCTAGGGTTTTTGGAAGATAATATGCATCAATTTATGTGAAATCTTTCAAAACAGATTGTACATATGTTTGTAATAAGAATGGTTATTCTTTTAGACATTTAACTGTATTATTAAATCTGTTTTTAGTGGGTTCTAAGTATCTTGGTGGTTTGAAATATGTGTGTGTCATTTCTGTGTGTTTTTTAAGTTTTATTTATGTATGTTAGTACACTATCGCTGTCTTCAGACACACCAGAAGTCATTGGATCCTATTAAAGATGGTTGTGAGCCACCATGTGGTTGCTGGGACTTGAACTCAGAACCTCTGGAAGAGCAGAGCAGTCAGTGCTCTTAACCACTAAGCCATCTCTCCAGCCCCATTTCTGTGTTTACAACGATAAAGAGACATGTTTCTTGCTTTGTGAGTAGTGTTTGGACTCTTGGGGTTGGCCTGAACTGTTAGGCAAGCTTTACTTGCTTAGGAAGCAGGCTTTACTTGACGCTTTAGTTAACTGTTTTCTTATTTAGGTGTATTTTATGATCATTTTCATGCCAGATGACAGGTCATGTCTGAAGAATGTAATTTGCCTAAGTGAAACAGAGGCCAATTATCAGCCAGGCTCTAAGCTTAAGTCATTAATTAATAGGATTTAGCCATAAAAGCATTAATTTGTAAATTGCATTAAGATGTGAAATCTCTTGTCTAATCTTACCCATCTTGAAACACTTAAGACTGGGCTCAATTTTAATTTTATCATTTACTTATGGGAAATATGAAAACATTCTCTTCTTTGTATTTAATTATAAGGTACAAGAAAATCTTTGTTTGGTCCACACAAAACCATTTATAACTGACAACTCATCCATTATACTCAGAGTTTGACTGCCGATGCCAGACTGCCTCAAAGCAGTTCTCTCTTCAGATGTCCTCTTCAGTTTTGTAAGTGAATCTATCATAAATCATAAAGAACTCAACAAGATTTGCATGAATCTTTTTCTTTTAGACATACTTTGATAGAACAAACTTGGGTCAGATGTTAAATATTTACATAAAAAAAAGTTAAAGTAAAATGCAGTTCAAAATGCAGTTCACTGTCCCTGTGGGATGTCACATTTAGAGACAAATCCCTCTGCGTTATCGTCTGCTATTTGTTAGGGTAGCACGTGGACTTTGAAGGAGCTGACATCTTTTTAGCAAAGGAAGTTTCAGTTCAGAGAGCATGAACTTGAATTCAAACCAATTAAAACAAATCCTATTTGCTTGGAATGAATACAAAGTATACTGAGAAAGTAGACAAACAAAATTATGACTGTATCTCAGCCCATACAACTACTGGGGCTTTTCATTGTAGCTATTTGAGAGTCAAAAACAGTTCTGTGGAGAGCACTCACAGAACTTGGGAGGTCTTGTAGTGTTTCATTGAATTTACACATGACAAATAAACAAAGTGTTCTTCACATATACCCCTAGCTAAAGAATTGGCTATGGCGTACTTTTATAAACAAATTATCCCATGGTTGGCACAATATTTTGAAAAGAATAATTTGGCATGTTACATTGTGTTCTCCACAAAACCGTCTTCCTTGGAAATCACAATGTTTGTCTAGGGATAAAAGGAGACAAATTTTCCATAGGACAGAGATGTCTCCAACAATGATCAATGACCAGGGAATAAAGATATACAGTCACTATGATGTCAAAGAACTTGCTGGAATCTTGGGTTCCAACTGCTGATTGATTATCTAATCTTTCTCTCTCACAGATGATGCTTAAAATGGCTTCTCAAACACTTTTTTTTAGGGCAGGGTATAGGGAAGCATCACTTGTCGATAAAATTCTGTTAGCCTATTATCTTAGGTAAAAAATAGGGAAGTGGAAGTTTTGGTTCAGAGAGGATTTCTGGGAATAGAGTCAGCACAAAAAGATTTGCCCCAGACACAGAAGAAGATTGTCACATAAAACTGAAGACCAGGTAGCCAGCCACAATTTAAAATAGAATAAATAGGTAATTATGTTATGAGCTAGTCAGGGAACAAGCAAAACTTTTGGGCTAAGCATTTATTCATGAAGTATTAAGACTCAGAGTCATTATTTCCGTGAACAAAGTAGATAAATGGAACAAAACAAGATAAAACAAACAACAACAACAAAACTGAGGTTACAGATAGATGCAGCTACAGGGCAGGGAGGGTAGCGGGAAGTATAGGAGTGGGGAGAAGCTCTCCTTGGCATCTCCTTAGATGAATCTTCATTTTAGATTTTTCAATCCAGGTCTTTGCAACTCATCCTTATATCTTATATGTTCCCATTCATAAGCTTATATTTCCTCTGCTTCCTTGAACACATGAATTATGATTCTAGTAACTTACAGTAGCTCTCATAATACTTTTGCCTTTCTGGATGATTTAGTCAAAGTAGTATTCTCTTCATGGTGGGAAGTGGTTGCTTTTGTTTATGGTGAAAATACCTTTTATTTTTTAAAAAAATAAATCTGGACATTTTTATAATCACTCAGCTCTGTTCAATAGAATTACAGCCACCAATTTTTTTTTGTCAATAGTTATTTTATTGTTTACTTTTCTTGTGACTCGTACCAACTACTTGAGAAAGAGCAGCTGAAGGTAAAACAAGTTTTAAGTTGGATCAAAGTTTGATTGACTAGTCCATCATGGACAGAAAGGCAGGAAGGCAGGAACTCCAGGAAGCTGGTTACATTACATCACAGTAAAGAAACAGAAGGATGCTGATGTTCTGTTTGCTTTCTTCCTTGTCTATGGTCCACTACCACAGCCCATAAACTGGTGCATAAACAGTTTAAATTTGTTTGGTCCATAAACAGTTTAAATTTGTTTTTAAAAATACCTAATAGATCTATCCAGATGCATATCTCCTAGATGATTCTAAGTCCTTTTGAATTGATAATCAAGGTTAACTGTCACAGATACTGTACTGTTATTCACTTAGACAGCATTAATTAAATGCTTACTGTATACTTGATATCATTCTTCAGATTCAGTGTTACTGAGACAAAAGGTTGCTTCTTACCATGTTCCCAGACTAATAATTATTCCTCAAAAATATATTCCCAGGATTTATATACTGCTCAACAGGCAAAGCATTTGCTATACCAAGATGAAGACCTGAGTTTTGGTACCCAGGGAAGAAATTGGTATGGTGGCATATGTTTGTAGCACTATCCCTGGAGTTGGGGAAGGACAGAGAGATGAATCCTGGGGGCCCCAGGTTCAGTGAGAGACTGTCTCAAAAAGTAAGGTAGAGAGTTTTATAGTGGTAGAAGATAATACTTGATATTGATTTCTGGCCTCCACACAAGCGTGGGACAGCACACAGAAACACACGCATGAATATACCTGCGTACACACGTACACACTACCTTCCTACCCAAGCATACAAAAACTAAAAACAAATACATTTAAGTTGTATTTACATACTTAGAGATGTTGTGTTGGATAGTTTTATCCCAACTTGACATAATTATTTGAGAAGAGGGAACTTCAATTAAGGAAATGCCTCCATAAGTTCAGGCTGTAGGCAAGTCAGTAGACCATTTTCTTAGTGACTTATAAAGGAGGTCCCAGCCCTTGTGAATTGTGCTAACCCTAGGGTGGTTAAGCAAGCAGACTGAATAAGCCATGAAGAGCAACCCAGTAAGCAGCATCCCTCCATGGCCTCTGCATCAGCTCCTGCCTCCAGGTTCCTGCCCTGTGTGAAAAGCCATCACTGCTTTTGATGATGACCTGATACATGGAACTGTGAATGAAATCAATCCTTTCCTCCCCAGTTTACTTTTGGTCATGGTGTTTAATCACAGTAATAGAAACCCTAAAATAGATACTATTATCATTGTTAATTAATTAAAAGGACTCTGTGTTTGAATTAATTACACACATTTCCAGAATTATTTTATTCTTTTTCAGACATTCATTCTGTCTGTGCAAATAAAGATTTTTATTTCTCTTAAAGTTTTATTATGAAATTTCTCATATTGGCTGAAAACACAGGAAATACCATGAGATGTATAATGATCACATCAAAAATGACAAAGATGACAGAGAAGAGAAAAAGACTTAACAATAAAACATGTAAACAAAACCTTAAAGCTTGCTTAAAAGCGCATTTAGTTTTGTTTGAATATGGGAGCCATCAGGCTGAGAAACATTTGGAAGGCACAGAAGGATTTGCACGAATCACATAAAGCTTCACATAGATATGCTTACCTGAGCATCCTGTCAATACTCACTAGTTTTCAAGTATTTTACTTCAAAGATACTTTTTTAAATACACTGTTTTATAGTAGAATACACATGATATGATGGGGGAATTGGAATCTCTGGGGATGTTAATTGGGAAGTAGAAGATAACTACAGGATAGGGTAAATATAGAAAGGATGTTTGGAAAAGTCATAAGTAATCATACTGTTTTTAATTTACCTAAAATCACATATAACAAATATTAATGTATAGATCCATCCATCTATCAGTCAATGCATGCATACATACATGCATACACAGTTTTAGTGAAGTTTTGCCACTTGGAGTAAAAATGATATCTCCAAGAGGCATAGACTACTAAAAATAAACTCAAAACACTCTCTAAAGTGTTAGTCTAGGGGACTCATGAGACTTCCTTGTCAGGGACAACCCTGCTTATACACTGAAGGCCTAAAATTAGCCACAGGAAAAAAATCAGCAATAGGCCTGACATACATGCTTGTTAATACAGTCTTGGGTCTCTGTGGAAAAACACTGAAACAGATGGCTATAAGATATTGTAAACAGGCAGCTTTGGTGGAAATTACCAGCCTGGATAAAGACAAGTAGTCATAGGTCTTGTAGATAGTCATAGACCTTGGGCAGCCTTGGTGGATAGTACCAACTTAGATAAGGACAAGTGAATCATAGGCAGAGTCATAGTGACCTGTCCCCTGAACCTTCACCCAGCTGACACTCTGTTTTGGAAGATATCTGTACACCCCTTGAATACCTAGGCTCTTGCATCATCCCCTTCCCCATATCCTACCTTTTGTGTATATAACCCCTGTGTGAAAAAGTGAAAATTTTGGTTTGATCAGACTATAGACAAGCCGCTGTTCTTTGCGTCTGTCTGTTTTCCCCCCTACTCTCTTTCAGGTGATCTCCCTGGACCCCTGTTTAATGCCCTGCTGGACAGGACCAGGACACTTCCTAAACAATATAGGCTCTTATCAACACCCCTTGGTTGCATTGCAGATACTGAAAGTAAAGTCTCTATTGCTGAAGACATCATGGATTCAGACAGAGGACTCACAGGGTTAGCTTGATCTGAATGAAAGCTCCCTCCTGAAACACAGCTTCTGGCACCAGAAGGTGCTATGCCAGCTGCCGAGGTGTGTGAGTGTGATACACAGCGACAAGCTTGGAAAGGTATCTTTAAGGATGCAATAGTGGCACTCATATTTTGGTGATAGCTAATATCTCTATATCTCTATAATTACATACATATTCTCTGATCCCGTAAATGCTACTTAAATAGAATTTCCTTATCTAATTGTAGGTCATTGATAACCCATTCGATTAACATGTAAGTTGTTTTTTATTAACTTTAACATAATACTACCCCTTCCTTTCGTAAACCACACAACAGTACTACACTCCTCCATATTCTCATGATCCTTTATATACTCCTTTGATAATGCATTTACTAGCGTTGATAATTTGAACAAGATGATATTCTTCAAAGGTTTCTAGGCTAAACTCAGTCATAGATATATTTTAAGAAGGACTTATTGATGTTTTTAACTTGTGGCTTTCCTTGGCAGTGATCTATTAAAATACATTGGTATTCTATTATGAAATTAATGCAGAGGTTTGTAATTTCCTCGTTATTTTGTAATATCTTTTATCTACATTAGTTTATATATGAACATTTCTTTAAATGTAAAACCTGTGACTTATAGCTCTAACATTGTTCCTTTTTTTTCCTTTTTTTTATTGGATATTTTATTTACATTTCATATGTTGTCCCCTTACCCCGTCCCCCACCCACCCGGGAACCCCCTATCCCCTTATCCCTCCTCCTTCTTCTCTGTGGATGGTAGGGGTTACATTGTTCCTTAAGGTACTAATATTCACAAAAATTTATTGGAAAGAAATGGACTTCAGTGGCTATGAGGAATATACAACAATGTAGTCTAGAATATTTATATAATTCAGAAGAAAAATGAGTAAAACAGGTCAACCAATAGAAGATCACACAAATCTAGGCTTTTAATGTATCATTATTTGTTAAAGTTTCTGAAAAGAGTAAAACAATTTTAGCAATGTTTAATTTAATAAATTGTTCCTTAGGTCAAACGCCTACAGAACCAATTGTATACATTTACTCGTAGTTTTGAGTTTTAGTTTCTAGCACAGTGCCTAGTAAATAGAATACTCACCAGGAACCCACATAAACAGATCAATGAAGATGGTTATGTTATACTTTGTGCCTTTCCTGTAATTCCTGTCATAATTTCAGATGAGCTTTTTAACTTATGCATACTACTTTTAAAAGATTTTCAAATACCAATGTCTGATATTTAAAATGTATCTTAAAGATTCTCAAACATGCATACATCCTACAAACATCCTATATACCACAGCTATTGGATACTTGGAGGGTACTGTGTTTGTATAGTGGGAAGTATATTCTTCCAAAGTTCTAATTAATTTTTATCAAGAAAAGGCTATGATGCATGTTCAGAATAAAAGGAGCTATGGATTTCAAGTAGATGAGAGTACTCTCATGTATATGTTCCTATCTTTGTATACGAGTACTAAATGAAGGCATTTTGCAGTTTTAGGACTTGACTGTTAATTGAGCTTTACAAAGATATATTTGTATTTGACTTACAGAGTAATGGGTTTCCATAGAAGGGTTTTGTATATATTTCATTTGGGTTGATTTTCCCCCAATCCATCTTCTCTCAATACCCTGCTTTCCCAGCAGGACCCTCTCACCCAGTAATCTTCCTCCCATTTTCTATTGTTCTTCTCATCCCTACCTGTAAAGTCCCCATCACCACTACACAGAGCCCTCTCTGGTATCTGGAACAATATCTATGTTCCTCCCATCTGGCTACACATTTGTAAAAGCTAGGGGCTTGGATCTATATATGAAAGAAAACATAGAACATTCATCTTTCAGAGCCTGTGTTGCTTCACCTTACATAATGTTTTCCAGTTCCTTCCATTTTTTTTCTGCAAATATCACTTCTCTTTACAACTGAATAAAGTCCGTTGTACATGTGGACAACATCTTCATTATCCATTCATCTGTTGATGGATATCTAGGTGGATTCCATTTCTTTGATATGGAAAAAGATCAGTAACAAATATGGATGGGCAACTATCTCTATAGCAGAATTTGGATTTCTTTTTGTATATGCTAAGGTATAGCTTGGTCATTACTCTAATTCTAATTATTACTAAAATTACTAATTTTAGTTTCTTAAGAAACCTCCACACTAATTTCTGTACTAGCTGTACTGTACATTTGTGAACATATGAATTCATACCTGCTGTGACTGCATGCACAAGATATATTATAAGATCAGGTCAGTAAAATACTAGCATAGATAGTAGATGGCTTCGTGAAGCCCCATTCCTAGCTGTGGAGCTGTTGGTAACTGATGACTGCTGGCCCATGAAGAGTCAGTTTTCTTTAGATAACAACTTCTTAGAGTCTACACTGGCTCTAGTACATCATCCTACATTCATCCATATAGAGGCAGAATTAAATGGATTCCATGGGATTAAAAAGATGAATACGTGGAGTTTGGAGGAAATAATGCTGGAAAAATAAGGGAGTGATTAGACACAGGGGAATGGAGGTAGGTTTGATCAAAATGCATGTATAAAATGCTCAAATGAAAAAAAATTTAAAAGGTTTTATAACTCTGTCCTAAATGGTTGTAGGTTTTCAATTCTGAAAAGCATAGATTAAAACAACAAACACAACATAACACAACACAACACAACAAAACAAAACCAAGGTCTCACTATGTAGCATACAACTCTCTATGTAGATAAGGCTGGTCTCTAGCACAATGATCTGTCTGCCTCTCCCTCTGCCTCCCAAGTTTTAGGATTAAAGACATGTGCCACTATGATCAGCAACACCTTGTATTTTCATTAATGTGCTTATCTACAAAAGGTATACTTAATTAAATGTAATTTTAAAATTAAGGCAGAGGCATAAAATTTTGAAGTATGTATATTTTAGTAAGGTAGTTTGAGTTGGACAAACTCCAGCTATTATCTGATTAGAGAGGGTTGTCATCCAAAAGAGGAAGTCATTAGTAGTTCACGTGATTAGGTGCATTCTTCATGTTCAGTGTGTGGAAGAAATCTTGCCAGTAAATAAATCCACAAAGCTTGAATTTACGGAACTTGTATCATTGATTGGGAAAGAATTTTCTTCAACACGGAACAACTATCCCAGCAAGGCTTCATTTAAATACAAGTTTGGAAAAAGTTTTCATAGAACAGGGAGTCAAAATATGTTAATGCTTTACTTGTTTAAAAGTCTATTTTTAAATATGTCAAGACATTTCAACGTTAAGGACAAAATGAAAGAAAATGTAATTTTCCTAGTCCTTATATTAAGTATAATTTAATAAGAATCATATACAGCTCAAACAAGGATTTGGAGATGTGAAGAAGAGAGATTGGAGGCTATACATGTTCTAGGAATACAGCGAGCTAAGGAGCTGCACAGTAATGAGTTCCCAAGTGTCTTAGCTACTTTTCTATTACCATGAAGAAACATCAAGAGTAAGGCAACTTTGGAAGCATTTAATTTGGGCTTACAGTTCCACAGGGTAGTAAAGCCTCTGACCACCATGGTGAGGGGCGTGGCATCACACCAGGAGGGAGGTATGGTCTGGAACAGTAGCTAGATGAGGGCTTGTATCCAATGCACAAGCACCAGGCAGAGAGACAGACAGACAGACAGACAGACCGGGCCTGTCTTGGGATTTGAACCATCAAAGCTCAACCCTAGTGACTCACCTTCTCCAACAAGGTCACATGCTTCCCCAGATAGGGCTACCCACTAAAGACCAAATATTTAAATATACAAGCCTATGGGGGTTATTCTCTTTCAAACCACCACACCAAAGCTTTCTTTGTGTCTCATGCATGCCAGACTTGGAGGTGAAGAATACAGTTCCCCAAAGCATGATTCCTCCTAAGAAATTCTGCAGTGACTTGGTATAGAAATGGGGAGCAGAGTGGTTTCAAATTGCTACAGAGAACGTGGAGGGGGAGACAGTGTGACTATAAACATATGACTAATTTTCCTGTCAATTTGATTATATTATAGGGTGCTTAGCAAATAAACCGTCATTCCTTAGTTTCTCTATGAAGATATTTATAGATAATATCAGCATTTGACTTAGTAGTTAAAGAAAGAAAATTTACTACTGTTCATTTGTAAGGTCACCATTTCTGATATAGCTCCAAATAACAAGAAATAGAGGCAGGCAGGGATCTCACTCTCAATCTCTCTCTCTCTCTCTCTCTCTCTCTCTCTCTCTCTCTATATATATATATATATATATATATATATATATATATATATATATCTTCTACACTGAAGCTTCTTTTCTTGCACTGCATTATCCCAAAATGAGGTTCACTGGCCTCAGACTCCAGAACCCACACCATTGGTTCACTGGCTCTCACGTTTTAGCGTCAGGCTGAATTGCTGCTTTCCTGGTTTTCCAACTCGAAGAGAGCACACTGCAGGACATCTAGGCCCCCACGTTCTTATACATCGTCACATATATGACTATGGACTGATATCAGAGTATATAACTGTAATTAAAAATTGGTGGCACAGAGTTGTTTTTTTTTTCCATGAATAGGATCAGATATCAAAGTTTCTAGTGGAAACAGAAAAAGTCATTTTCTTTTATTTAATCTTTTATTTTATATCATGATTCTTTTACTTATGAACTGTTTGAACCTCTAATACCTCGTGTTTATTTGAAATGCATGAGAGAAAGACATGTATGAAGGTCTTAAAAACTAGATAGACTACATTACTGTTGTGTGACAAAACGTCCTGGTGAGACATAACACATGTGTCTACCCATTGGGAGCCCACAACGCAACAAAATACAGATAACACTGAAATCCGACACCATTCAGTCAGTTTTAAGGACAGTTGGAATTCTAAGTCTTGGTTATCCATTCCCACTATCATAAGCACCTTCTTCTTGACATTGTCTATAAAGGGAGCACAATAGCCCATTAAGAAAAGGATGATTTGACATCTGTGTGTATATACATGTTTAGACTGCATTTAAAGTTTCCAAGCCCTTTAGCACGTAGTAGGCTAAAGTCAATAAAATGGGAATTTGAAATTAATTGAAAGCCAGCCGTCTACTCTATCCTTATATAAGAGAAGTTCCTAGATTGGAAAAGGCAGGGATTCCTGGCTGATCATTCTCTTCTGGTCTCTCCTCTCCCTGCTTTGTTCATTCACCAAGCTGGGGTTTATTTGAGGTGACAAGCTATAAACACGCACCAGTCCATACACATGACAGTCTTAAGAGAGTCATGGAACCATCTGCCCATCTTGTGATTCCACTGAAAAGGTCTTCAAAAGCCACTTTACAGAACTTTCCCTATGTTGAACTGGAATTTGGAGATAAAAAAAAAATCTGTAGGATAAATCCCCAAAGTAGTAATATTAAATTCTGCTGTGAAAATATAACACATTTTGTTTTAAATAGAAGTGGCTATTTTCTTAAGAGAGAGAGACTGTGGTCTCTAATCTAGTCTTGAAGCATAAGTTGGAGAAACAAACCTTGAAAATCATGCACAGGAGCTTTTCACTTCTATGAAGCAATAGGAGAATAAGCATGCAGTGCTAGAAATGCTACCAATAATGATCCAGTGTCCCTAGGCTAGGGCAAGCCATGCACACCATCCCTGGGGGCCTCAGGATCCCTAGTGTGCTGTTGCCATGACAGCACATTGTCAATAAAAGCTGGTCCCATCAGTAGTGCTTTATAGAGAATGACCCAGCACTAACAGCCAAGCAGATGTTAAGCAAGAGCCCCCCCCCCATTCTCTTCCAACTTCCCTTAAGAATATCCCCACCCAAATCCCTACAGATGTTACTTCCTAGTGGATGACCCTGCAAATTTGTGAACTCATGAGTTCTTCTTTGCCTTTTCCTTCCTTCTCCCTAGAAGCTCAACATACTGAGGAAAAAGGGAAGTGTCCTGACAGTAAGGGCAAAACAAGAAGCAAATCATGGGTTAGTCAGTTTTTGAGGAGTAACTGTGACTCATACATTGTCCTTCATTACAGTAATAGTGTCAGTATGACGCATCAACTTTTGGTACCATGAACACAATTTTTAAATTTTTAATGGTTGGTGATTTATGATTCAGAAAATCACAGGTATCTTGGCTATGCATCAATGTAAACAAAACCAGGGTCTTAGTTAAGACTCTATGACTCAGCAATAAAGAAAATTCAAGAAATTGAATACATGTTTATACATATGTGTCTGTGGGATGTGTGTGTGCTTAGGGAAAATCTTATTTATAGTCTCATTTGAATGTACTACCTTTCAATAATTCTTTAACGTCTTTAAATTCTATCTTAGACTTTGAGAGATATACAGTCATATTTCAAAAAGACTCCTTGGAAATGGCTATTGATTGAGGGAATTTTAAATATATCTCAAAAGGCATTTAGATGAAAAAATGGAAGAAACAGAAACTACATATAAAATTAATAAACCAACACATGTACACACTAGTATATTTATTAAAATATAACAATGTATAAAATTTTTCTCCAATACCATGGAAAATTCTACACAATGGTGAGATTGGTTATCAATTCTTGTAGAAATACAGATGTGAAGTAGAAATGTCTTGTTTCTTTGGAAATTCAGTCGTGATGTTTTTCCTGATGCTGTCTTGTGAGAGGTCACAAGATGTTTTTCTGGAACTTGTCTTTTGAGAGAAGGCTTTACTGAAGCAGACACTTGAAAGGGCATGTGGTGTTTGGAAGGAGTGTAAGTGGAATCCCATAGACAATGAAAAGACACTATTGCATTGCTATATCTTGCAACGCTTTGCTGGTCTTCACTAGCTGTGCAAAGCTTCTTTGGTCTTTGCTGATCTTTATTTTGCAGAGAAAAATGCACCAAAGAAGCTTTCATTGTATTCCGGCTGATTCTCTTTGCTCCCACTGATTCTGGGTGATTTGGAAGAGCCTTGCTGTTTCTGCTGGATCGAGCCTCTGCTACTAATAATTCATGTTTGGTGTTTACTCTTGGACTGGACCACCAATATGCTGACAATGAAGATTGGAATTACCCCAAAGAATCACTTCTAAACAGGTTCACAACCCCCTTTCCCCGTAAATCTTTTCCCCGTACCTCTAAAAGGGATGTTAAATCGTTCCAGAACCCTAAATAAAGTAGGTTTAGAGAAACATCTAAGCCTACATCAGTTTTTTCCCCTCAAATGTGATATGTGTGTCCATGAGTTTGCACTGTTGGTGCTATGGTGATAACAGGTGAGCAGCAGACCAAAACTGTAGTACAGAACTTCAGGCTCCTAGTAGGTAACAATGGAAATGAAATACTTTATAAATACATAACAGAGTAAAACTCATTCAGCAGCCAAATAAGAAATTTTGACAAGCAGTCACATGTCATTGGGTTCAGAATATGTCAGTAGAGTCAAGACAACGAGTGGCCTAAGGTGCACTGCTGTGCTCCATGACTTCCCTGTCTCCCAGCAGCATTCTTTGGAAAGAACAGTTTAGCGCCAACATTTTCTGTCTTCTCATTAAGGTCTCTTCCTGTCATCTCCAGGTCAGAAGGCAGCAAGCAAGCTGAAGTTGTATGGAGGATTAACTTATCCTGGGATAAACCAGGAATTCTGTAGGGACAGAAGCTTCCTGAACAGACCCAGTGGAATGGAATTAAAGCTCCTGGAGACACTTGAGATTGTCCAGAGCTTCCTGATGGGTTTTGAAAAACTTGAAAACCCATAGTAGATTCATTTTTAGCAATAATCTCTTTTTCCAATGAGGTGGAATGACAGAACATTAAAGATGGTCTGAAAAGGTACAGCAGAGCTGGTGACTGCCTGTGAATGATGCATAGCCCTCCTCCCTCCCCGCCCCCGCCCCCGCCCACGTCCCCGCCCCCTCACTCTCCCTGCTTCCACTCTGCTCACATGGCATTAGCTACTGTATTCAGGGTAGGAAAAAACCAAACCAAAATAATAACAACAAAAACAAAAGAAAACCAAACAAACATGTAGGTGTTCTACTTGGGCTGAACTCTCTACAGTGACCTTTTCTCCACTCTGACCAGTTGTGTATCTCTGTATTAATTGCCATTCACTACAAAACAATCTCCCTTGGTGAGTGGTGAGAGATATACCAATCTACAGGTACAAGGACGTTAAACGTTTAGAAGACAGTTTGTTGCTGTGTTCCTTTGGCAAAATAACGGCAGGGCCCACGAAGCCTACCCCCACCCCAGCCATGGGTTCTTAGACAGGTTTGCAGCACCAAGCATGCGCGCTGTCCTATGGAGGAGGCCTTAAGTCAGCAAGCTCGTGATTGCTGCGCACCACTCCTGTCACTATTGCTTCAGTGCATATCTTCTAAGACCTGTCATCATTATCACTCCAGATAGGTCTGCTGATGACACTTCTTTCCCGGTAGCCTGTGGAGTACCTTACAAATACTACGAGTGAGCACGTAGGGAGCACTACTAGGATCCAGTCAGTTCTTTAAAAACAAACACAAAGATGAAGACAAAGATATGTATTCAGGAGAGCTATATACTGGAAGAGTTCTAGATGGAGTTGGAAGGGGGTGATAGTAAATACGGTTAAAATGCACTGTATGTGTGTATATAAAAATCTGAATGAATGAATAAATAAATAAATAATATATTTAAGAAAGACACAGTAAAAGGAATGAAATATTTCATTTTAGCCTCCAAGGTGGCCAGATAGTGAGTGAAAAAAGTTCTAAGTTAAGTAGAGTTGGTGTAAAAATGAACACATATCCTAGATTTTGGTGTCATAAATATTTTTATTAGTTCTTTGAGAATCTATTTTGATCATATTTAGCCTCTTCCTCAATACACCCAGTATGTGTTATCTATCTATCTATCTATCTATCTATCTATCTATCTATCTATCTATCATCTATCTATCTATCATCTATCTATCTATCATCTATCTATCTATCTATCATCTATCTATCTATCATCTACCTATCACCTATCACTTATCTATCTACCACCTATCACATATCTATCTATCTATTTATCTATCTATCTCTACCTCTTTCTATCATCATCATCATCAAGTACAGTGGATTCTTCCCATATATCCCCGGACATAAGGCCTGTCTCTGGAGTGTGGTCAACCCACCAGGGAATATACCCTTAAAGAGAACTGACTCTTCTCTCCCAAGTGGAAGTTTACAGCGACCTTTCTCCTCTATGTTTGGATTTTGTCTAGTTTCATCTTGTTCATGCTGTCTCAACTACTGTGAATTCATATGTGCAACTTTCTGGTTGTGCCCAGAAATACTGCTTCCTTGACCTTTATCCACCCCCTCTGGCTCTTATAATATTTCTACTCCGCTTCTACAGTGACCCACAAGCCGTGGGAAGAGGTGGTATGATACAGATAGTTCCCATTTAGGGATGAGTGTTCCAGAATCTTCTATTTTCTGTTCTTTGTCCAGTTGCTGATCTCTGTGTTAGCTGTCATCTACTGCCAAAGGAAGCTTTTCTGATGAGGGTGGAGAGATGTACTTATCTATGCATATAGCAATAAGTCATTCAGAGTTGATTTAATACCACATGCATTTAGGAGAATATCAGTAGTTGGTTCTCCTCTATGGTCTATGACCAGTCTAGCCACAGATATTTAGCCTTAACATCCATGCCAGATGTGTTCAGCTTACGGAGTGGGTCTTAAACCACTGGCATGCCTTGCCAGGGTCAGTACTGATTGTAGCTTAAAGAGTAAGCTGGTAAGAATGGTTAATTTTTCCCTCTAGAAGACTATATAGCTCCTACTAGCACTATGACATCTTGACAGTAGCGATGAAGCTTTGAGGTTAGTTCCAGCTTGCTAGCTCTTTGATTTAGGACTCAAGTATGTGGTGGTTTTGGCAATAGGTTTTAACCTCAATTCTGGAGGAAAACCAAGAGCATTGTAAATAATTTGTAATTTTGGGTGGTCTGTGGGACATCACTGGCCAAAAATTTCAAAAGGGGTAACCCTTTACCTTTTACTAGCCCTGAGATTTTTATCTATTAACCTGCACTGTCTGGTGTGGTCATTGTTGCTCTGTTAATACTTTTAAAACTAAATGTATATGTGTATTTTTCAAGAAATTTTAAAGCAGGTTTCCATTATGATCATTTCAAAATGTCCTTAGTATTAGTTACTCATTTCATATTTCCTTGTACACCCCGCCCCTCCTCTCCTTTCTACTGTACCACCCAGTCCTGTCACACACGACTGAAATGCTGCCCATGCACTCTTAAGAAGATCTCACAAGTTTTGTCCGTATCTAGCTCATTCTCTGACTTGTCTTCTCAACTTAGGTTCCAAAAGCCGTAGAGCATGTTCACTGGTAGCTCCTAGATAGAATCTGTCTGCCCAGCCCACACTTTGCATTTCTATGCATGTAAGAATTGTCTTTGTAATTAGTCTTGGTCTCTTGCCTCTCTATGATATCTTATATCTAATTCACCGCCATCTGGGCTCAAACAACACTCCTTTCTGAACACATCTGGACTCTTCCTGCAGCTTTTTACCTCAGTTGGTGATATCTAAGTCCAACACTATCACCCCTTGCTGTGAAATACCCCAATCTGTGACCCCACTGATGCTCATATCTCCTCTATAGTCTAGTTTCAATGAAACAGTTGAATAAACACCAAGAACGTACCAATTAATTTTATTTTGTTAAACTAAATGTCTTCTTATGTCAGTCATAATAAAATTCAGTTTTCTGTGTGTAATTATCCAATTTGCCTGCTCCTTAACTAACTTATTTCTTCTGGTCATACTAGCCTGTCTGCTGGTTCTAAGAGATGTTGACCAAGCACATCTTTATACCAGCTACTCTGCCTGTGAAAGTCTTGATCACAATCTACTCAGACCTGTGTGTAAAAACTCTCAGTCAGAAAGGTTTTTGTTGACCACTTAAATTACAAAACATATTTCCCCACTTTATCTTTCCTCATTTTATTGGAGAAATGTACCATGACTGGTAGCAGAGCCACCACAACCAACAACAGACAGTATTGAGCTTTTTCTTTTCAGAATAGTGAAGAGTAATTGAAACTGTGAAAGGCAACCAGAGACATGGGCCTTGAGGACAGTTTATTGTTAGAAAGGAAAGACTTTACCCTCGAAAGAGCATGAAGGGTTCACCTGCTATGTAACAGAAATGCTCCTTCTAACTCATAGACAGAGAGATGTCTCCAACGATGAGGGAACCAGCATATAGTCCCTGGCTGTAACCTAGCTGAGCCCTGATGTCATCAGGCACATGATACTGCTTTTGTGGACTGACAGAAACTAGGTAAAGGGGTTTAACCTCATTTAGAGTTGTCAACATTTGTATCAAGCCCAGGTGACTGCTCTTCTGCCTGAGATCTTAGGCTATCAGACTTCATTGTGTGTGGAGCGTGGTGTCTGGGAGGGAAAGGATACCCACTTTTCTCTGCATAGCATTTGGAAGACAACACTTCTTCATGGGGCTCCTTATTAAAGAAAGTACCAAGTTCAGAGGAGAAAGACAGATCTTCTAATTTAAGCGGACACTGCGTACAAGGGAGAATAGAAAAGGATGAGTACTACTTGTCAGGTCCTAGGCAGTAATATATCTAGAAATGAGCCCAGGCTGGAGCCTAGAAGGATTTCTAGTGGTTAGATAAAAGTTAGCATCCCTCAGGAATTTGTAAAATGAGTTTCTAGACCCTAAGGGAATCACCTTCCTTATTTCTGGCAAGAAGGGACATCTGTCTACCTGTGGCTCCTATCAGCATATCAAAGCCTGTGTTGGCTTCCAGGGCCATCAGTCCCTACTCACAGTTTCAAAGAATCCTGGCTCTTCTCACTTCCCCTGCTTCCCTCTTCTCAGATGCCTGTGTCTTCTTAATGTAATAGCAAGGTTTTTCTTCTGACCCCACTATCTCTGGCTATCTTGTTATCTCTACTACTGGGTCTCTTGGGCTCTCTCCCAGAGAGCCCTGGCCATGTCTAGCCTGCTGGCCATGTCCAATTTACTTCTCTTTCTCTCTGCTTTCAACTTTTCCAGATGCCTCTGGATATTTTCTCTTATTCACAATAAATATCTCCCCCTCTAAAAATGTATCTGTCATGTTGGCAATTTCTTTAGTGCACCCTCCCACACACTGTTCTCTGAGGGGTATCTCATGGACAGGGAGCAGTATGTCATCTTGATAGAAATTATTATGTCATCTTAGGAAACTCAATTTATATTGCTGAGATAACATCTGGAGGTCACTGGCATCAGGGAACTCAGAGATGTAGCTATACCACTGACAGCATGGGTTCAAATAGTAAATTCATTTTTCAAAAAGTATTTATTTATACTGTATCCATATTGAAGCCACTGTTTACATTCAAGAACAATTTAGATCTTCAAAAAATGTTGACCCAAGGTTTTCTTTTAAAGCTCCATAGGCTTATTATGAGATTTTATTCCTAGTGCAAAGTATTTGAAACATTTTTAAAAGAAGAAAATAAAATTGTGAGACATTTCAATTAAAAATTGTACTTTGAAAAAAACACACTAGTAAAAATTATATGGTAATAATTTCTATCAAGTTATATTTGAGAAGATATTTTTATCTAGTTATATTTGATAAGCAGATTTGGTAAACATAAGTTTTAACGTAGCTTTTGAAAATTTCGAATATTGGAACATACTTTCTTGTAACTCTAGTGATAAAATATCTTTATTGTGTATTTGTGCAATAAATCAGATAATTCCATTCTCAACTATGGACAAAATGTGGATCAAATGTATCATTAAGATCAGGCATATTATCTATGACTAGAAATGCAAAAGGGAAATACAAGTATTTGGGCTGAACTGTCAGAGAGGTTAAGTAAGCATTAGATCATATGAGATCTATGAGACATATTTTTATCTGGATCATTTGGGTTTTCACACAAAATAAGAAATAAAAAATAAAAGAAGAAAAAAAGAAAAGATTAAAAAGACAAGAAAATCACTCTTAGTTACAGATGCAAATTTTATTAGCTTCTTCTCAGCACTTCAACTCATTCTTTTCTTAGTGTTATAACTTAACAATTCAAGTAGCAGGAAAGAGTAGAATTTAAACATAACTCAGATCCTTTCTTTTATGAGGTAGAGAGAGAACAAAACCCAAGCCAAAGAGAACCCTCTCTTGGACCGTGACGGAAAAGTGAAAGCGTTTATCATCCAGAATGATGTGCTCAGGGAAGAGACTCTGGGTGCACAGTCGGTGCCTACAGGGTCCTGAAGCAACAGGTAGGAAACTTCAGGAAGCAAGAGAGACAGAGGTTCAAGGCCCCACTTGGAATCCAGGTGGTTTTAGGTGAAGATAAAGGTGGCATTTTCTGTATCCTCATCCAGAAGCGTAGAGCATGTTGCTGAGAAGGAGCCTAGCTACAGTCAACAATTTTTATTTTGAAAGAAGAAAACAAAGCAGAAATCACTTTAGGGACATCCGAAACCAGAAACAATTAACTATGTTCTTTCTTGCTTTAATGGATATAATATCCCAATGTTCTCCAAGAAACTCACTGTTCCTCCTAAACAAACCCTGCGGGGGGCGGGGGGAGGTCGGGAGGTTAGGGAAGTGATTAATCTGTAACTTTTTCCATTCCTGGTCTGTTCTCAGGACTCGGTGGGGGGAGCTCTAGAGTTCTTACATCTCCCCCTGCTGGTAGTAAACAGGATGTGCAGCTTTTGTATGCAAAGCTTTGGCTTGTTTATTCTGAGAACAACAGCTAAATATAACATCAGCTTGTTATTGTAAAAGCAAGATTCCTCTCGTCGTTTCCGATGTCTGAAAAACTTCAACCCGTAAATTAAAAACACGAAGAGTCATAGAATCTTCTGGAGAAACTATTTCCCGAAGTCGGAGCAACAGTGGATTTTAGGCTAAGGGCGTTTAATTGCGCAGTACAGCTTCAAGAATCTGATTTCTGAGCTCCAGCCCCAGAAAGGACTTAGGATCTGTGGGCTTTCATTTCGATTGCACTGCCTTGTCGCCACTCTTTGTACAGATTTTATCTGTTTGCTCCAACTCTCTGTAGTCCTTGCGGTTGGGGGTCTGCCTTATGTTAGGCACTGACCCATTCAAGAAAGCTGTGGTGGTGCAGACGCTCCTGGGAGCACCGCCTGGCCTGTATACCTACATACCGTGCAGAGCAGAGATATTTTGTACATTTCCATTTCTTGACCAATAAAATCTCTAAAGTCTGTTTTGCCTTCAAAATCAAAAGTATGAAGATATTCCTTGCTTTATTTTATTCCAGCCATGCCGTACTTTTAATAGTCGCTTTAATTCTATTTCTTTTAAAACAACATCACTGGAGTGTCTAAATATCAGAGGAATATACTCCCCTTTTTCTCAACGGTATCTGTTTGCCTAATGGGCAGAACAGCTTCGCAGGCATTCTTGAGTTAACTGGTTAGAAGACCCCAATCTTCATTTCATGATGTGAAGATTTTTAAGATTGGGAAATTAACACATCTCCATCCATTCTAACCAAGTCTTTCATGTTTTGACAGACAGGGGTGAGAAGATTTGAAAACTGATCTTTAAAATGCTTTCCTTGTTCTGTTATTATTCTGTTTGTTGGACCAGGTTGTCCATTCACGCCACTTTCCTTTCTTTTGGCTTCATTTTTTTTTTTAGTTTCTCCAGGAAAATACATTTAAAGTTAACTTGATTACCTTTTAAAATGCATTGCTAATAACTAAACTTTTGATTTGAGTTTCAGCTAGACGGTGGCTTTCATGGCCCAGATTCTGTTGGTTTTCTCTGGGGTTTGTAATTACCTTTCTTTTAAAACTTGTCCTGGGTGTATTTCTTACCTCCTGTTTTCTCCCGTTCTTCCTGTGCACCTGACACAACTTGATCTCCCTGAAGAGGTTGCAGTCCTTCTGGGGTCTGGGGTCTGGGTGTTCTCTTTTCTACTGTTGATGGATCTCATGGTTGCAAGCTGCTGTCATGATGGCTCCAGAGCTAAGAGGTTGCCACCTTGCAGAAGAAGGGACAGAACCTCCTTTACACATTCCAGGGTGTAGGGGATTCTTCATGGTTAGGGAAGTAAAAGAAAATTTCTTATTTGGAGACAGTGCTAACTGGACACAGTACTGAAGATGGGAGAACAGATGAGGACCAAGTTCTACAGAAACGACTTCTCTGTTTCAGCTTTTCTCTCCCCACCTTGCCAATCCACTAGTTCTGAACTCAGTGATAGTCGTCACATCTTGGTAATAAATACAGTTTATGCTGACTTTATTCACCGCCATTTACAACAGTGGTTCTCAGTCTGTGGATCGTGACCCCTCTAGGATTCAACAATCCTTTCACAGGTGAAAACAGATAGTTATATTACAATTCGTAACAGTAGCACAGCTATAGTTGTAAAATAGCGATGAAAAGAATTTTGTGTCTGGGAGGTCACCAAAACCACGAGGAGTTGTATTAGAGGGTCACGACATCAGGAAGATTGAGAACCACTCATTTGGATTTCTTTCTATCGTCTCTGGATTTCCCTAAAGATTGTTACCGATGTTTGTACATTGATAATTATCGTCATCCCCTGAGCCCTGCCGTCACCTGTTTGGAAGCGTGGCTTTTATACTTTATATTCAACACATCTGCTCTCAGCTCCCGTTCATGTGCTACAGAAGGCCAGAGGCAAACAGAGATGTCCATAGTGTTTTTTGTTTGTTTGCTTTTTGTTTTTGTTTTGTTCTTTAATTTCTCCGTTCATAACATAGGTTAGAGTCTCGAAGGGTTTTATAACTCCATAGCAATGTGAATGTGCAGGTAAACCGCAGCTGCTGCTGGAGAGGAAGGGGCGAAGAAACGGATGCATGCTGGTGAAGGGGTGTGGATCACATCTCTGAACTTCCGTAAGGAAGTGGGCTGAGCTGACTTCTGATCCGAGCAGACGCCTTCCTTTGTAGCATTTTAGAACATCCGTCTCAGCTCTTCCTCCCATCTGCGTCAGTGGGCGCTCGGTTTCCAGTCTGCTTTTCTGCATTAGGTTTTAGGACTCCACGTCTTCAGAAGACATCTCCTCTCACACCTTTCCTCATGAAGCCTCCACAAAAGAATTGAGCCAGTCTTTCCGGCTTATCTCACCATTATCATCCTAGCTATTATTACTGAAAGGACTGCGTTTCACTGATCCCCATTTCGAACCTCAAAAATAAATCCCTTTAGATTTTTAATCTGCAATTCCCAGTGTTTGCCAATTTAGGACCATCTGCAAATTAGTTAATGTGCAGTTTAGCCTTTCTTTGAAATCAGTAATTAAGATGTAAAGTAAGGCTGAGACCAAGACTAATTCCGTGGGCTTCCCACTGGGACCTCTCCTGAGCTCCATAACTCTTTCATCCGCACCTCTGGCTCCTCAACTTCCAGCCAAATCTCCAGCTATTTCTCTCAATAGGTAATTAAACTGATGCGTGAGGATCACCAGATTAACTTTTGTTTTGTAAAATGCTATCTGGGCTACATATTTATTTGATTTGGTTTTGTATTTACATGTGTGGAAACATAACCAACGCGAGAAGAGTATTTCAGTTAGACTAACCCTGGCTTTTCCCATTAGCAAATCTCCTACACTGAAGACAGACACAAGATAGCCTCTTAATATTAATTCTTTTATTTAACTGGCCAATGCTCAGAATTTAGACTATAACTGCAACTAAGGGCTACTTTTATCCTTTCTTTTCATTTTAAATTTGTTCCAGCATTCTAGACTCTTTCTACTTATTTGAGATAAAAATCTGCCTCTATTTTAATAAGTTTATTCAATTATTCCCCCATCAGCCATAGAAACCCCTTTTGTTTTCAGGTCTTAGGCGTTTTCTATTAGCTGCCAATTATCTGTGTCTCAGACTGACATTCAAATAATTAAATATTCAGGTGCACTGATCTTGCCACCAACGGTTTTATGAGCATTTGAGAAATTTGTTTAAGTTTAATTGGGAAATTAAGCCATGGGGCGACGTTACTGCAGGGCTCCACTGCTGTGCTCTGAGGAACCGCACTAATCTAGGTCAGGAAAACACAATAGGACCCACAAACACCCAAAGAACACGGACCCGCAAACACCCGAAGAACACGGAACCCTGCTCTGAATGACTGCCAAATTCGTGTTTAATCTTCCCTTTCTGGGTCTCTTTCTGACTCTGGTGTGCAGAGAAGCCTCTGGTTTATAACCTAAATCTTCTTACTGATTTCAAGCCCCTGCCTCTTCCCTATGGGGTCCTTCCTCCCTTCAGAACTTACTCAAGTATTTTATTACTGCGTGTCTGAAAAGGACATTACTCTTTTCTCTGTAGTATCAGATGACATTCCGAGCATTCTGAGTTAATCGCTGGTCTCTCTGTTGCTGGGAAATGCATCCAGACAGGCAGTAAACAGTTTTATTCTGCTATAAATACACAAGAGTTTATGATGTATGTGGGACTCTAGCAGGATGGGTTTCTTCCCAGCTAAGACTTACCCATACAGAACGAAGGAGCCTGGCTCAATTTATATTTTCTTTAAGAACATATCCTTGTTTTTCAACTTAATGTAACTTCAAATTGATTAAAAATAAAAGGAAAGGAAAGACAGAGAAAGATAAGTAGAAAGGGAAGGATGGAACAAGTGTTGACTTGGGAGACTAGAGGGAAGTGTGTGTCTAAGCATATTCCAAATCAAACTGTCCTCTATTTTCTGTTATATAACAATACTGTGCTTTGACTTGATGCCTCCTCCCCACCACACCCAAGAGGTACTAAGTTAATCTTTAATCAAAGCTGTACATCTGCAAGTCTCCATTTGGACTTCTTCCTAAGCATATGAATTAGCTGAAAATATGGAATTGTTTCATGTGGAGGCAATTTTACATGCTTAAAACTCTTGAAATCACAACCTCATGAGATAGATGTAGACATATGAGGTTCAGATTTTTAAGGGAAGTTTTTCAACTGGAAATTTGAGGAAAATTATCAGTTTGTTAATGTTAACATGAGGTGGACTTATGTGAGTCAGGAAGATGCCTGTCTCCATCCCATGTAGGAGCGTCTATAGTCTTGATTTTGATCTGTAGCACTATTCTTCTTTCTGAGTATATACTACTATTATCTTTTTCTTGCTGTTTCACATTGGTACCGCCGTAGGGCCAAAGACCACTAAACCTAGAACAGAAGATGTAAGAATAAATGTCATGCATGCATGTTTCTCCACACATACGTAGACACGACGTCACTGTGATTTAATGAAGTTGCATCATTTCAAGTGTTGTCTAGATTATACCAGGTCCATTTTTATCCTTTCACTTCTTTGGTAAAAGTTTTATAAATAACTTATTTATTGGATATTATAACAGAGTAAATTAGAAACATGAGAATTGCAGTGTTCTTAAAAGTTAGGCAGAATTGGTCTCCCACATAAGTAAATAAGAGCAAGTAAGAAGCCACTGACCTCTGTCTCTGGCTTTTCCAAAGGTTTTGAGGAACAGAATTCATGATATCAGACTCAACTATCATCCTACATGAGTTGTGTTGGGTCTGCTATTAAAATAGCATACATTTAAAGTTACATAGAAACTTACAACCATTCTGCCTATTATGGGTTCCATTCTAAGTATCTCCCAAAGGCTTATGCCTCTGAGTGATAGTGGTACTCGAAGCTGGTGAAACGCTTGAGGAGGTAAGAAAGTAATTTGGTCCTCAAGAACACATCCTAGAAGGGGACTGGGTGTCAGCTACGCCAGCATAGCTGACTGAGTTCCTTGGATCGGTGGAGGGCTGAGGTCGAGAGAAAGAAACACAAGGAGTCATCTGGTAAAGAACCAAATGCTATATTTTCAACTGCATAGCTCCCTTTTATACTCCCCACAAAACAGGAACAAAACAGGAACAAGGAGATACACTCGGCAGCCTATCACCTAAGTTTGGATTTCTCTTCAAGCAGTCTTTTTGGGGAAATGCATAGAGATGAGGGATCGGGCGCAACAGCACAGGTGCAGAGGATGGTGCCTCACAACTGGGGAAATGTGTCTCCCCCTCTTCTCTCTTGTGCCCCATAGCATCCTGTTCTATCCCAACACAGACCTAAAGGCCAAGGCAGGCAGCCAGGGGCTGAGACTTTCAAAATCACAAACCAAAACAAACCTTCCCCCTTTTACACTATTTGTCTCTGGCATTTTGTGTCAGTAACTGAAAGCTGTCTAGCGCAATATTTTTTAGTCAAGTCTAATGTAATTAAAATTCAGAGAAGTAAAGACCTCAGCCACAGTGATGGCACGTGCCAGTGAAAGGTAGTGACCAGATCTGGGGATGGTCAGAATGTTCTATCAGGCCTGACACAGAATGGTGACTTTCTACAAGGAAGACTGAAGTGAGGAAGCCAGAAAGTATCTGCAGCTTTACTAAACAGTCCCAAACAAACAAATAAGATTATTTTCTACTCATAAATGATCAAAAACAACAGAAAATATTGGTAATCAGTCAAAGTATTTACATAAAGCACACAGAAAAGTTACCATAGTAGAAGCCACAAATAGCTTGCGTTTGGTATTTAAGTCAGCCACACAGGCTCAGCCAATTCAGCATACAAACAATTTAAAACACTAGGACTCTCTGCAAATGTGCTCACCATTACAAAAGTAGTAAAACCTAAGTCTTTCTTATTATCTTGTTTAGTGACCTATGGAGGAGGTGGAATATTACAGACACCAATAGATGGCAGTATCACACAAAACTATGGTTCAACTTAAAAGATTATGTTCTAAATGGTCAAAAAGTTGGTTTGTCACTTAGGTAGCAAATATGCAGTAAATGCGCTGGTGGCATGCTTTTTAACACAAGAAAGAGCTCAGGTTAGAAATTTGATGTAAGTAAAGGCAGGGTTTAGGGAGGAAGAGAAAGTCTCAGAAGGGCAATGAAGCTGTGACAACTCCTGGCAATTGGAAGACAAGTCTCAGGCACCGAAGGATACCCACATCATGAACGGTGTCATTGCAGGGTTTGGTAAAAAAAATTTCAACACCATTATTTTACCAAAAATACATTAAAGAGAAAGTAGTTAAATCATTCCATGATGCCTTCTTTAAATTTAAGATTAAAATAAAAATCTATTCCATCTGCAGTTAGATAGATAGAGATACTTTGAGTCTTTTTTAAAGCAGAATATTTACTAAATTATATTCTTTAGGGAATGATTTTGAACATAAAAATAGTTCTGTATGTAAAATATGAAGTGTAATGACTCGAATTTTAATAATTACCCAGTTCAGTTTTAGAAACAAGTATTTTATCTACAAAATGCTGATTTAATAAATAGAATCACATTTGTTCTAAATATTTGGATTTTATAGACTTCTTTGTGAACATATTAATAAAAAACCATTGAAAACACAATAAAAATTGACCTCAAAATTGCTTTTATAAGTCTAGTAGGTAGCATGACAGGGTTTTATTTTATATGTGATATAGACGGGTGGGTGTATCTATGCAGGGACATAGAAACTACTAAATTGAGGAACACTGCTCAGAGGCTTAACTGCCCAATGGTGGGCTTCAGATTCTCGGAACACAATGCAACTCTCAAGTTTAACACTGTTCCTCCACTCCTCATATGAGCAGCCTTCAGTATACTGACAGAGGCAGCTTACAGGGACCAGAGACATGATCACTTGAGATATTATTTATGCCAGGGACATTTTGGATGCCAGCCATATTCCATCATGAAATTTGCTTGTTTGGTATCAAGATCTTCAGAACCAGAGTCTCCTTTTTCAAGTGAGTTCTCTCCCGTAGTGGACTAGTCTAGTTTGTTGACTATTTTAGCTTTCATCCAAGGATGTTCTTGTATTAGGACCTATCATATGATGGTTTTTTGAGTTATATTTTACATCTTTATTTGGTGTGTGTGTGTGTGTGTGGACAGCTTGCAGGGGTAGGTTCCTCTCTTTCCTTGTATGGGTCCTAGGAATTGAACTTGGGTTATAATACTTGGTGGGAAGCACCTTGGCCCACTTTGTCACCTCACTGGCCCAGCTTGCATGTGACGGAGCTAAGTTTTTTTTGCCACCCTTCCAGAAGAATCACACCAAGTGGCTGCCCTGCATTCAGGGTCCGATTGATTCATGGATGCTCCAGGCCATATTGCTATCACCAGCTGCGGTCAGGGAAGAAAATATAAAACCCTCACCCCTGTGATGTAATACTGTACAATTAGGCACATAATGTGGATTTTATGCCTTTCTCTGGAACATCTGGCATGCTGTACTTTCTAAGGAAAGCTCAACGAACCAGACCTCCTGTTGGATTTTAATATCAGTGTTCTTTTACACATATCAGTTATCATGCTTGTGCCAGATTTTGAAATACCACACTCTAACTCTCACCTCTTGAGTGACTGTAAATTCAGAATGCCTGCCAGGAGGTGATGTGTTTGTGTCGGGAGCTAATATCTACCCTAATCTAAATACCAAATGAATTTTAGATTGACATTCTAGCCCAGCATTGGTCTTGGCCCTTGGGAAAAATCATTGTTTATGAATTCTTTTCAGATACTTAGAATTAAGAATCAATCTATTTAAACTTTGTTGCTTACGTTACATTTGCATTTCTGAGATATTAGGGAAATAGGCATAGTTATTACATAAGTCCATGTAATAACAGGAAAAAACCAGTTGCCAATAAAAAAAAACCTTTTAAATAAAATTTCTTAAGACCCCAAGAATAAAAGATATGCTGCCCATGGAAAAGCAAATCACTATCTAGAAATTCTTGTGAGCCAAAATATTTTTCACTGACAAAGTAGGAACGAGTATGTCTGCAAGAGAGAGTGCTGTTGCTTGCTGAGGCAGCTCATAGCTGTGTATTTTCTTTTTTAAAACAAACAAAAAAAACCAAAAAAACATTTGGGAACTAACAAATGAGAACAAAGAAAAAGACAAATGACACGAAGTTAAAATTGAGAAGAAAACAAGAGAAAGAAACTAAACACGGTTTGCCTAAGGTGGTAAAAATATGCTTTAGCAGACATGAGGTTGGCAGTTGTCTGTGTTCATCTGTTGTCCAACACTAGACAGTAGTCTAATTCTACTGATTATGTTGAAATTTTAAAAAGCAATTATGGAACTATTTTAAATAACTGCAACGTAGAGAAGACAAATGTATCACAAAGTTAAAAGAAAAGTATACCTCATGTAGCCAATTGTCCACAGCACCTTCTTTAGTTAGTGGGGTTGGAAGGGATTTTCCTGACATGTTTTAGCCCCTGTCTAAGTCTGAACATTAGACTTAGTGATCTGCAGCCAGTTTTTTGCTTGGTCCTCTTAGGCTCCAGAGACCTTGGGTAGGGTCTTTTTCTTGAATTTTTAGGCTTCTTTATTTGTGTGGTTGCCTACAGCAAAATGGCTTCTGTAGTGGTTTCCTTATCTAAATAATAATTATTTAGATATTCCATATCTAAATAAATATTTATAATATCCAGTTCATGGATTTTTTTTAAATCAAATTTCATAGTATATGGCTCTCTTGATACAAAAACTAAGTTTGTGGTTTGTATATTTTGGCATTTTCACAGAATAACAGTTCTTGGTTGATATCAAAGAGCAATGGTCACAGCACCACGATATTGGACATTTTGGAAACAGATGGCAGTGTGCACATCCTTAAGTAGAAGGGCAGATGGAACAGGACTCAGGGACCAACATTCCATGCTTTGAAGGATTTGAATGACAGGACAGGACACTTTTTTTCCTTTTCTAATTTGTAGCATTACTGGGTCAAAGAAAAGGGAACTCTAGGTCAACCATGTGAAGCACTAGTAAACAGAATTCCAGCAACAAGGCAGACTGAACACCCTGAGAGATGTCCCTACTATCACAAAGGAGGCTGGGTAAAATATAACAATATTATTCTAGGACAAACCAGGAAGACAAATTAGAAACAGGAAACTTCCTAGGTACAGAGTCAGAGGCTGTGACCATAGACAGAGCATAAACATACAACCCAGAGCTTTGATTATAGAGACATTGACAATCAAATACAGACTCAGGAAGAAAAGGAGAGGCATATAGCCTGCCGTACAGTACAGTTGGGAGCCTAGAGGATCTGCCTCTTTCTTAAAGGACAGCCCTGGGAAGAGGTAAGAGACCTTATCTCTGGATAAATCAATAACCCTCCCAGGAGAAATCAGGACTTCAAGTCTAAATTTATGCTGCTGTGTATGATTCACAAATAGAAATGAATGAAAGGAATATCTGAGTCTAAGCCAGTAAGATCTCGGGAGGATTCCGTGAAGACAAATATAGGAACTCTTCAATCATATAGCACATACCGTGCACAAGACCTTTCTCAGAGGATAAGGATAATAAATAAAGCATAAACCCAGAGAGCTCATGAGAGGTTGGCATGGGACAGGAGAGGTTAGTAAAAAAAAAAAAAAAAAAAAAACCCACAAATTTCAAATAGGCAGAAGATTAAGTTCAGAAGGTCTATCATTAACGTTGGAAAGTGTAATTAATGGCTAAGTATTTCATGCTTTAAATTTGAGATTACACATATTTCCACGAAAAGCAAACTATAAGGATCCGAGACAAGGCACAAATCAACTTAGCCATTCCTCAATGTGTACGTACTTCAAGACAGTATGTTTTGTATTTTGAACCAATTTTTAAAAAAATAGTAAAATGTATTTAATAATAAAAATAATAAAAGGTAATAATAAAAGGTATGCTCGCAATAAACTTGCAAGCTATGGGAGGGAATGGTAAACATAAGGAAAGAGTGTGCAAAACAAGAACAGACTCAAGAACAGACTGTCAAAAGGTTATAGCAACGTAAATGTGTTAGCATGCACAAGCCAACCTCGCGAGGAAACGAGGGATTATTTTCTACCTTATACTTTCTTCCAGCTCATTAAATGTTAACAAATAACACATTTTATAGGAAGCTATGTGTGATGAAGGATCTTAATTTTTGCGTTTTATATGCTGACTTTTGAGAAACTTTGCAGGTTGGTCTCAGTTGAAAAGCAGGACAAACGTGCCCTTTTCCCCGAGGATTCTGGGCTTACCTAGAACGTTGTAGAGAATTCAAATTTTTTTTTTTTTTGGTAACAAGTCTCAATTTTCATTGTCACCTGAGCCTTCCATTTCTGTTTTTCTTTCTGCTCATTACTCTAGAAGTACTTTGGCAATTGTGGGGAGAGACAACAAAATCATGGAAATAACAGTTTTCCCACTCAACACCCTACTTCCAACCCTGTATATCGTTGTTTCTCTGACAAAGAACAAAGCAATTTGAATTATAAGATTATATTTTTGTCAGTTTAATACAACATCTTGATGTTATAGCTAAAGTGTCAGGTGACTTATTAGTATCAGAGTTTGCAAAGAGAAGGAAGTTACATTAGAAATCATATGTCTTCCCTGTATGTTTGCAGGAGCACAATTAACCTTTCTTTTTCTTAAAAACAAACAAACAAAAAAACATCAACTTAGAACCTGGGGTTGGGACAGAACATACCCAGCTCTCGGAAAAGGGAGGGGGCAGAGCTAACAAGGGGCTGTCTTCAAAGACGGTTGAAACCCAGGGGGATTTTCATCACAGGATTTTGGCTCTGGAAGGTCTTTGAAGATTTTTGGATTTTCACTTAACAGGTGGTCCTGCGCCTGCTGCTCTCTCTGCTGATCTGAAGCCACACAGCCCAGCATGGCTCCCACTGCTTGAGTTTCTGGAGGTAAGGCCCCAGGAACTGTTCCTTTCCAATTTTTTTATTTATATCCAATAATTACTTTCTTATGAGAGGCTTACAATCTCCCTTCTCCTTTTCCCCACCCACTACCAACCAGCACTCCGGGGGTTTGAGCATCAATACCTGCCCCTCAATTAAATCAGAGAAAACCTGAAAGGACTCCTAGCGGAGGTGCAAAGAGTCCACTAGATGGCAGAATTGATTAAGCTGAATGGTGCGCCACGCAGTGAGACCATGAACTCTCCAAACAGAATCCAGAGGGAGGGACGGATAGCCCTCTAAAAACTGGCGCTTCCACGTTTTCCCCAGTGTGACTCCTGAGCGCCCCACGGGTGCTCTGAAATGCTCCGGGCCGCACCGTTGTTACAGTCCATAGAAGTGACACTTTAGGGAGTGACGTTATGGTATCTGACAGCCTGGTACATATTGTGATGCTGTCACTGGAGGCTAGAGACTCCTCCAAAGGTCCTAGTTCAGGAAATCGTGACTTAACAAAGTTCAGGTTGTCCATCCATATAGAAAGTCAGACACACTCTTTATGATGTCCCACGAGGAATACTGACAGCATCCCTCATTTAGAAAAATACTGTCTACCAACTCTCAAGTCTTCATTGTTGCAAACTGCTCGGGTTTTGGTCCTAGTAATAGGTTTACACAGACAGCTAAGTTATTCATTGTGTCATTCTCATTGATATCTTTACAGAATACTTCAAGATTGAAACAAACACCATGAAGAAAATAAAGAATTTAGTATTTCAAATGTTCTGTACTTTTATTCACCTAGTTTGTTCGTTTAAAGTTTATCTGACTTATTTCATGCAGTAATTCAACGTTTCAACAGTCTTGTGCTGTTCAGGACACACATAGTACTGCTTGAACCCTTTGAGTGACCAACTGGGATCGCCCAGGACTATGCTTACTGTCAGGAACATTCCCTAATTACTTTATTTCAACATTGCACATTACACAGCAAGCCCCACAATGCCGGTACCATTCATTAGCAAAGGAACCAAGGCTTAAAACAGTTTACCGGACTTAAGCAGATCACAGTAATTATAAAGTTTAATAGGAAGCTTCTTCAATCTTTCACTTGAAGTTTCCTTGTCGAACAACATGTTTTTATTTCCTTAGTTGAATTTGAACATTATAAACACTGTACCTATATCTAATGGTTACATATAGGGCCTCTTATATATATTCTTGTAACTTGTGAGAAAGCAACTATCTACATGTGTGCTAAAAATGAGCAAGCCGTATACACAATGAGTTAGGCAGTAACTAATTGTGATTAGAACAGAACTCATTTTTCCCAGGCAAACATGAGTGGATAGATTAGAGAATCTTCTCTATAAAGCTGAAGGGTGAGGCCGAAATGAATGGGTATACTGTCTTTACGTTTGCAGCCATAGCAGCTGTTGCTCGTGTTGTTCTTGTCTGTGATCATAGAGCACATGCCACTAAGTGCTCTATTATTTTAGATCTTACATGTCTTTCATAATGATGGCCCAGCAGCCAAAACGCTGTTTCTGTTCTTTCCCTTTAAGTCATTACAGACTCAGGGAACAGTGTCAAAGGATATGAGACAGTCTCATGAAAGCTTCTTCATCCAGCTTTCTCTTGTCGCTTAAAATGGCACACTGGTCAAAGACTGTTAACTATACTGCTAATCCTGCCTTACTTAGATCTACAGTTTCCCACCAGTGCCCTTCTCTGTTCTGGATCTAGTGTGGGACCTGATGATAGGTGAGACCCGATGACAGGCACCCTTCCTGTTGTCTAACTAGTGCTGAACTGTGTAGAGGTAGGACCCACTCTCCTTACTGATCATCAACTCTAAAACCCAGGGGTCTCATGCAGAGCCCACTGATGTGGAGCAAAATAGGAACTCGGTGTGTGCAGTGCTAGGACTGAGCTCTTCATGTGGACTAGGATTGGGCTTGGCCTGTGACTTTCTAATGGGGAGCTGGGAGCTCTGCCCATGTAGTTAAACTTCAGCTATTTGGGATAGACTTGGATATTCACACTAGCCATTAGCTTTGCTCAGCTAGGAGTTTCCTAACGAAGCATCCAATCAGAATGCATGTTCAATTTGGAATTTCTGCTCAGCCAATAAATTGCTTCGGAAAACATTTATGGTGGAAATCGCTGATGAAAATCCTCTCCTGCTTTTGTCTACAGGGGCAAAGTTCAGAGTTGCTCCAGGTCAATGAACTCATAATCTCTTTATACTCCGTGTTAGCCTTATTTTTTTTAAATTTAGTTATCAATCTTTTTAATTCACCCCTAAGGTACCTGCATCTCATCTTGCTTACCTATTCCAAAAAGAGATCTGTTAAACAAGAAACCAACCAAACAAAAACTTGCCAAGCACATAGCTGTTAAGGAGACTTACATGGGTTTTTTTTAAAAATACCCTTTTGGACACTGATAATTTTTACTTTTTTGGTCTGTCCTACATGTAAGTCACCACTTCATTTCAAAGATGACTAGAGAGATCTCCATATTATAGTGTCTTTGGTTTGTAAAATACAAGTGTTCTCATCGTCATTATGTTTTCTCACAAGATTCCCAGCATCCCGCTTTATTCAGGATAAACAAAACAAAACAAAACAAAACAACAATGGTGCAACTCTCTATAGTCAGACAAAATAATGGTTGGCTTACAGTGAACAAGAATCTTAATGTAGATTTCTAAACATGTATTTTATGTAAGTGCCCTAAAGGGATCATAGCAACAAATTCACCTTCAATTCCGTGTTTAACATGAGGGATCCCTACATGCTGACAATTGCTTAAAAACAATATCCTCAAAACCGTCGCTTGGGTGACATGAGGAGATTACATTTTTATTATAATTTTCAGTGTAACTAATGAGATTTCCCCATACATGATTGAAAAATAACTTTCTGGTTTCTTAGCTGTCAGCTCTGCGCTTGGACTATGCCCATGATAGTCACGCAAATAGGAAGCTTATATTAAAGCCAGAATCAAAGGCAGCAGGAGAGGGAATCAGGCTACATTAATGAACCGTTGAAGCCTCTCTCCGGCATGGATGAACACTAAATCACTGGTTAGATCTCTGGTGATTTCCCACTTGAGAGATGAGAAGAAAAAGCACATTCAGAGCTCCAGCAAAGCCCTAGCAGCTTACCAGCATAACGTAGTGGCTGAAGGATTATTTTAAAGATGATCTTGATAGAATACTGGAAATATTCCCTCCAAGCATTTGATTCTGCTCTGACCCTTGAAAGGACCAGTGACATCAGACAGAAGCACCAGGGTCCAACAGACTTGCCAACATGTACATTATTTGTAAGCACTTTGGTTACAAATAACAGGAGTTCCTTAAGGCTTCAGGTAGAGAAGAGAACAGAGTGACATAATGACAAGGTAGTCGTGTTAACTGCTCTCTTACTCACTTGTGAATGTCTACACTGCATTTGAGCTGTCCATTACACAACACTGAGTAACTAGACAAAACTACTGGGATAGAATATGCCCAGAACAAACTAGGCTTCCTAACAGAGAAATATATTTTCACTTTTTTTTGGTCCTTCAAAGATAAATTTTATTTTATTTTTAAATTGTCAACACATAATGTAAATCTGTTTGCTGCTCCCTTAGATATATATGTTGTCATTAGCAATATAATTAGCACGTGTTCTTGATTGCCTTACATGTTGGGCACCAGGAGAGATGAAGATTAGCGAAGCTCATACTCTTTGTCATGTTGAGGATTTAGTTGAGGAGAGAAAGAAATGGGTGAGGATGAGAGACATAAGCAGGCAAGAATGAAAAGACAGCATCTTTATTTTACTAGAGTAAAATTTGACTTCCGAGACATGTGTCTCTATGTTTGTAGCTACTGTTTTGGACCACAAAAGATAAGCTGAAAGGACTGATTAACACTTAGTTATATTAGATAATAACGAACTTCCTACTGTATTATTCTAGGATAGGATCTCAATAATGGTTCAGTATTTTTGTTAAGATCATGGAAAATCATGAAAGGTGCATAGGGTTTTTGAATTATAGCTTAGTGCTAGAAAGTGTGATAGAGGCAGAAAAGTAATCCTAAGAGATAAATGGTGAGACAGTTCTAGAGATACACAAGTCTTGGGAATACATCTTGAGATGCATCTAGAGATACATCTTGGGAATAATATTAGACCATTTTATATGGGAGCACGAGGATAAAATTTCCAAAAAGAGCACGAGCCTTAAGTGTTCTGCTGACACACTGGGAAGATAGTTACAGGTCTTCAGGTTAGGGAGGGGTTGTTCAGAACACTATTTTAGATCAGCTTCAAAATAAACATGATTAGGCAGGTACTAAATAAATTAGATAGAATGAATGACAAATAGGAATTATTCTTTTACAATAGTTCTGTTATGTTCATAAAGAGCTCGAAATGGAGTAGAAATCTAAGGAAAGAAAACATGGAAAGAGGAGATTCACAGCTGAAGTTGGGCAGAAGCAACTTAGTACCTAATTGGATTTTGATAATCATATCGTGAGTGGGATGGAGAACAACACATCTGCTCTCAATCCCTAGGACTTAGGAAATAATGACACAATCAGTCCAGACTGAAAAGGAGAACATTAGTAGGGATGACATTAAAATTAAGTGAAAGAATCCAGAAACTGATCTTAAACTTCTCACATTAAGATGTAACCTGTGACAGGATAGGACATCTCAATAGCAACCAACAGGAATTATTAGCACTCTGATAAACAAACGAATTGTGTACAAAGGATCTTAGTTCATAGCTATCTAATGGGGGTGTTGCACAAAGTGCCATAGTTGTTGATTAATCTGTTATGGTTTGGGTGTCAGGTATTCTCAGAAAGTTTCCATGTAGAATGCCGTTGCCCGTGTATAGCAGTGTCCCAAGGTGGAGCCTTTCAGAGACAGTTGGAGCATAAATGTTCCAACCACATGAACAGACTCCATCTACTTATCAGACTTCTAGCTTAATGATCAGCTAAGAGATGGCAGAAACTTCAGGAGGTGGGGCCCAAGTGAAGTCAGAGGGTTATGGGAGGTGTGACCCTGTAAGGTGTGTAAGGTGTGTTCTCTTCCTGGCCATTTTTCTTCTCTTTGCTTTCTGGCCACCATGCTTTCCTCCCCCACGTTCCACAGCTATGAAGATGTGCTGCCTAGACAGATATAAATGCAGCATGAAGTTTCAGTCTGAAGCTTCGGAAACCAAGAGTCAAAGTCAATCTTTCCTCTTTTAAATTGATTTGCTCAGCCATTTTGTCTCCAGAAACTGCTTTGTTTCTTGAGAAACAAACAAACAAACAAACAAAGCCCAACAACAACAACAACAAAAACGAAACAGAAGCCTGGAGATAATTAGCCATGATTATTAGAGAAACATGGTACCATAGGCAAGGTGAATTGTACTGTATATAAATGAATGAGGCAGGCAGCTGGAATAGATAATACATAGTGAGGGATAAAGAATATTGATAATCTATCTATCTATCTATCTATCTATCTATCTATCTATCTATCATCTATCTATCAATCTATCTATCATCTATCTATCTATCATCTATCTATCTATCTATCATCTATCTATTATCTATCTATCTATCTATCTATCATCTATCTATCATCTATCAATCTATCTATCTATCTATCATCTATCTATCTATCATCTATCTATCTATCTATCTATCTATCTATCTACCTATCTATCATCTATCTCTCTATATCACACTGAGATGCTTTCCACAATATCATTTAACACAAATATGATAGGTGAGTAACTCCTCACCTTAGCATCAAGAAATAAGGCAATTACTAAAGACAAAAGCTGTTTTTCTTGTTCTTTGAATCTGAGGCTGGCATCTTTTACCTAAAATACCTGAGCCTTGGTCTTAGCATGGTCACATACTGGGAGAGTCAACGTTGAGTGTTGTTCCTTTTCTGGGACTTGGTACCTATCATGAGAACTTATGGTTGTATTTAATGGTAATACTTAACATAAGGATTGTAGTGGTAATGTTGAACTTATAAAGACGTTGCAAGGATAAAATAATGCCATAAATCGAGTGATAGTTATTATTTGTGTGAGATTATCAACACACTAACATAAATGTGAAATTGTATAATTGTACTTGGATGTGAAGGAACTAAAGTGTATTCTTCTATATCATTCTATACTGAACTGCCATTCAGTTCAAGTATTTTACTTAAAATTTTCAAAATACATCCTGAATATTTCTTCCACTTGATTTATTATTATTATTATTATTATTATTGCTGTTGTTGTTAAAAAACCAGCACTATTGTTGTATATTCCGGTTACATAAAACTCTTTATTAATAGTATTTTTTAATTTCTGACAATTTCTTTTTTTTTTTTCTTGTCATGTCTGTGTATATGATCACAGCTGCTGTGGAATCATGTTTGCAGTGACCAGGTTGTACTCAGAAGACGTTTCAAAGTACAGCTTCTCACCCTTCAACTTTTACAGTCTTTCCACGCCATTTTCCACAATGTTCCCATATAGATATTATGTTTGGGCAAAGCTTCCAATATTCATTTATTTCTAGAACTTTGACCAGCTCTATCTTAACCATTAACTACTTCTGAAAGAAGTTTTTTTTTTTTTTCGAGCCAAGGATGAGAACTGTACTAGTTTGTGAGCAGAAACACAAAACTTTAGAAGGCAGCTTAACTACATGCAGAATTTACTAAAGTATCAGTGGTAGATTCTCCCCTAGAGCTGTGGTATCCCCAGATGTAAGTTTTTGCCAAGGATTGGCCTCAAATCCAAGTGGTTGGTGACTCCCAGAAGTTATGCCAGTATTACACTAGTGAATTGAGCAGGTTGGTATTGCAACACTCAGGGTTTGCTGGGTGAGATTATTGATGACTTTTCTTCCCCAGCAAACTTCATCAGTATCTTCCAACACTATAATTACTAGCCAAGAGGGAGGAAGCATCACTCTTTGTTACAGCTTGGTTTCTCTGTATCTGAAGCACATTATCTTCACCAATCGGGTCAACCAAGAAGAGTGGCAATATCACGCATCATTTAGAGAGATTATGGGAGCTCCTTGGCCAATAACTAACATGAAGTATCCCAAATCTGACAGTGGGACTTTGTTTTAAAACCTGTGACTCCTGAGAATAGCATGGCACTCATCGAGAGTACCTCTGTTCATTCTTTATTTTTTAAAAAAATCATGTATTTTTAGTTAGCTTTAAATCAGTAATCTTCTGTATCACTTGTTCGTGCATCCTTAGTTTCAGTTGACCTTCTCCACCATACCATTTTTACCCTGTCTGCTGCCCACATCACTGTTTACAAGAATCAATTAAAGTATACCACAAAATCCATTTACTTCTAAAGATATCTCTTAAATTTCTAGAATACACTACAATAGCATAGCTGTTTTCATAAGACATCCATTATTGTCATGTGCCAAATAATGGTTGTTTTATTCTGTAATATGACATTCATCTTCTATGTAAGTCTTTTGTATTCTGTAGTCATCTGTATGTCAATGAAACAACAATAATGTTGACTAACAGAACACCAACAGCAAGTCTATATGTGACTATCAAAGTCAAATCAAGTAAAACCACTCAAGGACAACATCATTCAGATCTGAATCTTTCTGGTTCTTACTTAGCTTCATGTTAATAAAACAAATACTAGAACACATGAAAACATGCTTTTATAGTTTGACAAAATGACTGACGATGTAACGTAACTGAATTATTGGTGTGAAATATGATTGGTATAACTTATCAAGGGATGTAATTGCTGAAGTTACTTATTCCTCAGAAAACAAATGGCTGTTAGCATTTCCTGCAGAGAGCAGAAAGCTCTAGATCTAGGTTCTTGTGACAAAGTGAAGGATGCTTTTGCCTTCTATGTGGAACTTTCTGGTCTACCACTTTAGAGATGCACTTACTAACTTTGTACTTACTTGTCAGGATTGCTCAAACAATATCAATGTTAAATTTGTTCAGGCTACTCTATAATCTTAGCCTGTTTAGCTAAGTATTGGGAGGGGAAACCTCTGTGTTGCCAAGAACTGTAAGTTCTAATGGTGATCATTTAAAGGTCACAGAAGGGTTTCCTTTTCAAGCTGCATTATCTTGTACAAGGAGTTTCAGAGGCTGTTGAAGATCAATCCTCTATGCCTCTGTAGCTGGAGAAGCAAAGCCTGAGCTTCTTCTTATTTGACTCAGAGAAAATACTACATGGTATCAGCCTTCTGGGGGTGAGGTGACTGACGACAAAGTCCTGTGACTAAGCAGAGAAATGGCATATACAGTATGACATATTTTTCATATTATATGACTTCCAAGTCAATCGACATCCTGAATAACTATTGTTTTTATTTGAATGTAAAAGTTATTTGTATTACATAAGGGCACAAGAAAAAACATTCATCACATACATATATACAAATACAGCCAGGGATCCAGGGATGCAGGAAATGGATGTATGCATATCTTGAGATGATAATTATCTCTTAGATGCTGAAATATCTAATTTTCACTAATACTACTCATTTATTTGTATTCTTAATTTCAATATTCAATTTCTACATATTTTGGAGATTTCTAATTACTTTTGTTTATTTTTTCTTGGTTTTTTTTTTTTAAGAAATATGTCTTTCTTCTTGAATCTTTGTTTTTATACAGCCAGGGTTTTCCAGCTTGCCCCAAACTCATGATCCCTTTTCTCCATCTCATGAACACAATGGTTTTGATAATTTTTAAATAATGATTTATTATTATTGTTATTATAATTATTATTATGAGATCATTCCACTATGTAACCATGTCTGGCCTGGAACTCACTATATATGCAGTCTAGTTCCAAGCTCACAATAATCTATCTGCTTCTAACTTTCAAATGTTGAGATAAAAGGTATGTGACATTACATTTGGCTATATTTAATTCTGTGTATGTGTCTTTGTGTTGTGTGTACATATGACTCCAACTACCAACAGAGTAGCTGTGTGTCAACTGTATAAGTGCTAGGAACCAAAATTGGGCCATCTTCAAGAAAAGCATTTACTCCTCACCTCCAAGCCATCTCTCCAGTTACTGTTTTGAAAAGTCTTTACAAAAATATGATCTGTGTGACAAGCTTTTATACAAATGCACATGTGTGTTCACTTAATTCTTACAATCACTTTGATATTGACATGGTCAATCCCAATTGTAAAGATGTGTTGTACACACACACACACACACACACACACAATAAGAAGATGTGAGGTAAAGGAAGAATCACAGAATCCTACTATTTGAGGATCAAACAAATTTTCTCTCCAAGTAAGAGGCTCGTTAAAATTGAGACATTTTACCAACTCCTCTCCTCTGCCCCCCAAAAACCCATAGTAGAAAACTGGGAGATGCAAAATTAGAATCCACTCTTTTAGGACTTAACTTTTTGAAATACTTTTCCAGTGTACTTGGGATATTCTCACATATCTATTAGCAAAAGGAGGTGGGGAAAAACCAAACAAAATTCTCCATATAAAATAACAATGCCAGAGTAGACATCATGACATATATTTATATATCCAACTTAAAATATGTCAGGTTTCAGTAAACATTTGTGAATGGCTCATGACCCATGAGACATCAGAGTTTCAGATACATTCCTTTAGAGAATAAGGAGTTTCTTGCTTTTAAGAATCAACAGCTAGCATGTCCTAGTGTTAGTGAAGGACTCAAGAATTCAATTTTCTAGCAAGTTCTCAGATGATGTTGGTCTGAGACGACAGAGCCCATTTCTATATAAAGAAGGTGATAGGAGTCAAAGTCAAGCGTTCCCTTGTCCCCTTGCATGTGCAAACAGCAAAGTCTACTCTCTCAGCAACAAAGCCTCTCATTACAGTGAGCAGATGTTGAATGCAAAGCCTCATGGCTGTCCACAATGGTGAAAATAAGGGTCAGCTGGGAGTCCAGTCCAAATCAAGATATTTACATCACTTCCTCGAGACTCAGAGAACATCATGGAAGAGAAGGCAGAGATAATGTAAGAGTCGGCAGTTGGGCAGTTGGGAATCAGATGGGCTGATTCCCAGCGAAGCTTTCAACTTGTGAAGAGTAATTAGAGAAAAGTTCACACAATGAAGGGAAACTGATGGAAAGCTGACTAAAGGAGAGGATCAAATCTAGTCCGATCAAGTGACAGAACTTGGAAGATTTGGCCTTGTGATTCTGCATTTAGAGTCAAGGATACAACACAGGGGTTGTGGAATCTCCTTTTGTGGCTAAGGAAAGCCTCCAAGGTCAGGAATATGTCAGAAGTGTCTCCTCACTGAGGCCCAGAGAGGCCATTGCATATTATCATAAAGATGAAACCTGGATTGCCTTGGAGACCCCACATTTTAAAGATGACAGAGCCTTGGGATTTCTGCCATGGAGAACTGCTAAGGGAGTGTGGAACCAGCTCAAGAAAGAGAAGGGTGTTGTAGTTAACAAAGCTGAAAGGAGTTGGAGATCTGATGAGAAGCCCTTTGTCACTGACATGGAGATGCAGAACTTAAGAGTTTGCTCTGCTGGTGTTAGGTCTTGATTTGGTCCAGTATTTTCTTACTATGTTCCTTCCTTCCCATTTGTCATGGTAATGAATATGTTTTGCCATTGTATTTTGGAAGTATATGATCTGTCTTTTGATTTTGATTTTCAGGGGACTAAAACCAAGAGGCTGCCTTGAATCTCAAAAAAAAAAAAAAAAAAAGGAGATGGGCTGAAAAGGATCATCTAAGCATGGTGCAACCATGGCAACCGTGAACTCACAGCAGCTGTCCCTACTGATTGGTTCTAGGATCACATGAGTTGGGCCCGCACAATGATATAATATGGGTGGGAAGGGCCTCAGAGATGCCAATTACTTACTGCTGCTATCTTGGCAAATAACAAATTCTGGGAGAAATAGGTATATAGTATCTAGTTGCTTGCCCAGTGGTGAGCTCACTAGACTCTAATGAGTCAGTTCCAAACTTAGGGTCACACAGATATTCCAGATTTGTGTCTGGAGGATATGAAACAAAAATAAACACCAGTAAAAATGGCAAAAGAGATTTGTAAGGGAGTGGAAAGCTGTCAGGGAGAGAAGAAAATGATAGAGAGGTTAAGAATCAACAACTAGAATAAAGTTGGAAACATAGGAATCTATTCAGGTCACTTAACTTTTATTGTCTATTAATTTTAGTTTATAAAAGTGCAATAAAACATTTCACAGTATGGCAGACTGCATACAATGGGGCTGGGAACTGCTTCTAAGTGCACACATTAATTCATTAAGCTGACTAAAGCAGCTTGTGTCATCAGAAGCCCATCTTCAGGCTCTTGGTAGGCTGGCATCTACCTAGAGATCTCTCTATTCATCTACCAGATTGGGAATGTGAGAGGCAGAGGCTAGCTGTGTTATGTTATGTGGATAGTATTTGCATGATTTGTTCCATATCCCCAGTGGTCTGAGTGGTCTAGGCTTTCAGTACACAGAGAAGGACAGAAAATACACCATTGACTCTGTTGCACTGTCAGCATAAACTGCAGACAGACCTGCACTCTGACTTCTCTGAAGGTTGAGGTTATGTAGCAGTCTACTTTAGATGAAACCCGACGCCTGCTAGGAGGATTCCTAGAGGGGATGTCGTGCTTGAACCTCCTAGAGAATTTCCACATTGCAATGTGATCTGTGATGCTGCATATGCCAAGTATAAACTGAAAACCGAGATCAGGTACTAGACTAAACGTCAGGAAGAACTGGAGACAGATGACAGAAGCTTGTAACCTGTTATCTTCTCTGCACCACTCAGCAGATTTTCTTAGTTTAAGAGAAACATGAGCTGATAGTGTGATTAGAATGTAAACTAGACACATGGACCAAAGAAGATAGAATAGAAATTATATTAAGGGAGCTAAAATATGCACGGGAACTTGGAATGTAAGAAATGCATTCGGATCAGCGAGGTAAATGTGTAATATTTAAATAAATACAATTAGAGCAAATGGCATCAAAGTAGACCAAGAACAAGGTTGGATCTTCGACTGAACAGAAGATTATACATTAGGATGAACCGATACATTATTTGTGAAGAGAGAAAACAGTGGAAGGACTGTAGGAAGTATAGGTTGTTTCTTTTAAAGTTGTAGAATGAAAAAAAAATCAAGAGTCTTAACTGTGAGCTACAATACAAAAGCCACAGAAGAACACATTGACAACTTTGTTACATAAAATTAAAAATGTTCCCAAGATTAAAAACAAAACTCAAAAAAAAAAAAAAAACAAAACTCAAGGGGAAAACTTCATGTGCAAAGTTAACAGACAAATGTCAAATTAAGAAAACACATCAATGTCACATTCCAGACAAAAGAATTATTCTTTATGAGGTGTAAATAGCAAGGAGACTTTGGGCTGGAAGAGGCCATTAATCCAACAGAACAAATGGGCAGTTCACAGCAAAAGAAATATGACTGGCATTTAAAATGTGAAAAGAAACCGCAATTTAAGAAGAGAAACGTGAATTGAAACTAGATACCATTCACATATCTCACACTGACAAAGAGTGAGAAATTATTACCATGCTGTGTTGACCAGAGCATCGAGAAACAGTGTTAACCAGTCCTAGACAGTGAGTGCAGGGTGGTACTACTCTTGAGAAGAAACTAGCCATCTCTTTTAAACCCAGAAATCCTGCCTCTGAGATACATTATAGATCAGACATTATAGATGCTCTGGATCAAAGAATCAATCACAGGACTAATCACCCTGAACTTCTTATAATAACGCACAGAAATGATGGGAATCTGATTGTAAGGGCCATGTTGTAGCCACATATTGGAATAAGATACCTTTTGTCTAATGATGGATTTATGTTCTGAAAAACTCAATGTGAATGAAAAACTTGTAAGTTAAGAATACATTTATACCCTTTCCTCACCGAACATTACATCTGCTAACAGATGACACTGAAGTATCAACTCTCCCCCTCATGACTCTGTGACTGAGAGTGCCCTGACAGTACACAGAACTTGGAGAGAACATGACAGCAAATAGTGCCAACTTTAGAAAATATCAGAGTTCAAAATTAGAAGAGTATGCTATATTGACTAGGTTTGGCTTTTGCCTGATTCTGCAGTCGAAGATGTGTAAGTTGAACAGTTGTTTGGAGCAGCATTCATTGTAAAATCATACAGAGAAGGTAAGGGTTCCTGAGTGCACATAATGGAGGTGATGTCCAGACTCAGTGATACTTGAGAAAGCAAGGTCAGACGAGTAGCATGCTACCTTTGTCACACACACACAAAAGAGAGATAAGCATATGTTATATTAACATAGGCAGGAAAAGCCATCCGGATCCAAGAAAAACTTACTTCCTAGGGAGATGAGGGATAGCAGCAACAGTGATGGAGGCTTAGTACCTCCTAAAAATAATCTGTTGGATGAATATGACCAAGGTATATTGTATGGAATTATATGATAATTAATGAAAATTTTTATTGAAACAAAACAATCTGAAAATATAAAGAAAGTAAAATGTTATTGGATTTAAGTGCTTTTGCACATTAACCTGACTATATTTAAGGTGAAGAAACCTTGACGATAGCCTAGTATAATATGCTAATGCTTTGAGTGTGATGTAATGGACTAGTGAATGACTGGCACACAGTTGTAAAGAGCATTTTGCACATATGTGGTGAGTTTATTTTGTATGCTTATCTTTAGACACAATTCAAACATATCGTTACATAAAGAATCCTGAGCTGATGGTTCACTTTGTTTTAAGCATTGGAAGATACAGATTTGGGCTTCTTCCAAAGCCCAAGAGGAAGCTGAGAGCGATGAACATCAAGGAACCCTTCAGATTAAAGGCATGCTTCCATGTATTGATTTGTCTGCATACACCATGAGCTTACTGCAAGAAAGCCAATGCTAGATGCAGTGAGAGAAGACGTAACTGCTGAAACCTTTAGGAATTCCATGATGTACATATCCACATACATAAATAACATACTGGACATACCATCCCACACTTGAAACATTTTTAGAAATCAGAAATGACAAGGCAGTGCGGTCCGGACCTGCAAATATTCCGTTTTTAAGAGTAAAACATTCTAGAGACCCTTTGTGTTTATTTTTTGCCTACTCTGGACCTCTTTATGCTAACTGAGTAGGGCTGCCAAATACAGGTGTCGCTGGAGGAGCACACTGGGTGCATCGGTTCAAAATCCAGATTCTGCCACTTAGTACTGGATGAGATCGAGCATTGCATTTCAGAGAAGGGGATGCCTGCAAACAGTGCAGTCTGACATCTTGGGAAGAGGTATTTCACTTTAAAGTAAAACGAGTTCACTTCCTTCTGCCAGGGCAAAACAACAAAACAAAACAAAACAAAACAAAATGCTAAATGCCTAAAGCAGTGGCATTTCTCAGGTGGCAGCGATGCCTAGTGGTGGACTACAAGACTGTACGCATGAAAATATCTTTCACGATCTTTTAGAGAAACAACCCGCTGGCAGGGAAGAAGAGGAAGCGCTGTCCTGCCCACTCCAAGCATCAGCGTCCTCTCCCTCTTCTAGTGGAACCTTACCTTGGTAGCTGCTGCACAGTCAACGTGAGCTTGAATTCAGTTAAATTCAAGTCAGGAAACTTATTAAATACCTGTTACTGTCACCAGGGACACCGAGTTCCCTCTGTAGGTTCTTGGTCTCACTGATGAGATATTTTTCTACTTTAAAATTTGTTTATTGTATTATTTTATTTACTTGCATTCCAAAAGTTGCTCCCCCCTTCCTGGTTCCCTGTCCCCGAGTTCTTCTTACCAACCCCTTCTCCCTACCCCCACCACAGACATGGTGTCCCCCCCTCTTCTCCTCCCCAACCAGCATCCCTGTTCCCTGGGGCATCAAGTTTCCTCAAGATTAAAACACAAACTCTCCCACTGAGGCCAGACAAGGCAGTTCTCTGCTACATTTGTGCCCGGGTCCCAGGAGCAGCCCACGTATGCACCTTCGGTTTTGGAGTAGCCTCTGGGAGCTCTGAGGCTTCTGAGCTAGTTGACACTGTTCTTCTTATGAGGTTGGAATCCCCCTCAGCTCCTTCAGTCCTTCCCCTAACTCTTCCATAGGGGTCCCGATCTCAATCCAATGGTTGGCTGTAAGTATCTACAGTCTCAGTTAGTGGCTGGTAGACTTCTCAGAGGACAGCCATGCCAGGCTCCTGTTTACAAGCACAATACTTAAAAAAATTTTTGAGAAGTTAATGCACGAGTTCTCTAGTTACATCCTTTGCACCTCTTCACCTCCAACTCATCCCATGTTCCCCAACTCCCTCAAGAAACACATGACCTTTTTGCTTTTCAATTACTATTGTTATATTGATGAAATCATTTGAAAACTAACTCAAAAATGAATCTGGGGATGACCTTATATGTATCAGCGAGTGGCAGAAAGCAACGGGGCAGGCAAGCTTGGGGCTTTAGACTCCCCTGGGAGGAGGGAAGAAGGAACGAAAAGAACGATGGTACATTTTGCCTAAAGTACAAATTGACGCTCTGCGGAGGACAAAGCGAGCACACTGGATACACTGGACGTAAACAGAAAGAAGTGGAGCCATTGATCCTTAGAGGCTTTACTGAAGAAAATGCAAAATTGTCTCCCAGAGCCGACATGGACCTTGACTAGGAAAAGAATGCTACACTCTTTGAGCCAAACAAGAAGAAAATATTTCATCTTTTAATTATTTACTATAACTTCATATTCATCCAAGAGTTGCTCTGTGTGGCATAGAGTATTTGAAGAAGGAAAAAAATAATCAATCACATTGACTGGTACCAGTTTACCTGTTAGCTTTGTTCCTGAAAGGAGAGGTTAAGAGCATTTATTACGACTTCCGGTTTGGGACCGAGCCTAGAGCAGGTCGCAGGCAGCAGCTCCGTACCCAACTGCAGAAAACCAAGAAAAACAGAGACTCCCAGGAGCTTGAACTCACGCAGCATCCCAGGTAAAATTGAATCACCCGTGATGCCTGCTATTAGAAGTTCTAACCCAGATGGACCAGAAGCCAGGAGCCTCGCCCTTACCCTCATCCCCTACCTTTTCCCACCTGCACAAGGTCCCCTGAAGCTGGGCAACTGCAAGATCCTGCTTGGCAACTGCAGATAGACTCAAAGCAGTGTACCATATCATCTGAAGAATAGCAGGGAGACCATAACTCAAGCAGTGTACCATATCTTCTGAAGAATAGCAGGTTGCAGTCCTCCTAGCCCCCACGAATAACCAGGACCCGCCGGTCGGGTCAAGTGGCACCCAGACGTGGGGCTCGAGGCACGGACCCATCCGGACGGACGGACCCTCATTGAGAGGATGTGCGCACGACATCAAGATGGAGCAAGACAGAGATCATCGCCCGTGACCTGTCGTCCACGGAACCAGGTTGATGCTGCCATCAAGAAGGCAGTTGAAGTTCATTACCATCAGCTGAAAATTGCAGAGGATCCAGAAGTGACTCCGCAGGAGACTGACACAGCTGTCAGCTCCCCTGCCTCCCCCTACGGTCGACCCCTAGACTTCCACACCCTCCAGAAGGGTTCCTGGTATGCCTGGCTTTGCCCTCATTTCTCTCGCTAGAGAGCTTGGCCTCTTGATCACCATAACAAAAATTGGCTTTTTCCTAAACCAAGGCCACCCTTGATATGGCCGCTAACATTGGGGAGCCTTCCTTTATGACAATATTACACCCCAAACTGACAAATGGTTGGTAACTTGAACATTTACAAGAGACTAGGATGGCTGTGAGTTAGCCCAATGACGGGATTATTGTAGGTCCACTTCCCAGGGGCCCACCCAATGCAGCCGAAAAGGAGTGCGTGGTGCTGGGAGTGGGTGCAGCCTACATGGCCTAAGACAGGGCTCTCACCCTCCTTTCACCCACATCAGAGTCCCTTGACATTGCCCATCGTCAACAGCCTAAAGCCTTCGACCATCGATGTGACTCGTCTCACATCAGTGTTTTGGGGTTGTGAACTTGTCTAAGACCCCCCATAATTAGACATCCAAATTCAAAACTCACATAGTTGGGATTGAACATAAGACGCCTTCTCTAACTAAACAGAGAAGGGGGAGATGCCAGAAGCCAGGACCCTCGCCCTTACCCTTACCCCCTACCTTTCCCCACCTGCACAATGTCCTCTGAAGCTTGGCAACTGCAAGATCCTGCTTAGCAACTGCAGATAGACTCAAAGCAGAGTACCATGTCTTCTTAAGAATAGCAGGGAGACCATAACTCAAGCAGTGTACCATATCTTCTGAAGAACTGCAGGTAGATCATAATTCAAGGCAGTGTACCATATAGACCATGACATGTTTCAAGGCACAGGCCAAGAAGATTTTGTACTTTTCCACCACCTGGACCCTCTTACCCCCTCCCCTTGTAAAACATGCTATAAAAAAGCATTTCATGTTCAAAAAAAAAAGAAATAAAAAAAGAGCATTTATTACTATTAATTAATATTAATTAAAATGTAGTTGGTTTGGGGGCCAGGAAAAAGAAGCTCACACATGTTTTCTATCATTGGTTTACTCTAACTTTACAGCCCGTTTAAAGATTCCTCTGCTGTTTCGTGCTCTTTCATGGAATTAGTTCAAGCAGCCTCTGCGTTTATAGCCCTTCCTGAGTGGTCAGTGCTACTTTATCTTTAACCAACAAGGAACATTAAATGGAATAGCTCGAAGCTGGTTTACAAGTGACTTAGACTTGTCCCTCCACAGTGCTTAACATGTACCGTTTATAAAACAAATGTTTAAAAATTCTCTGTCTACTTAGGTATTATCAACCACTGGTCACAGTATTTGTCTCAAAGAAAGCTAGCATATATTGATAACAAATATGTCTCAAATGGTGCCTGGGAAACAGATGCCTACAAAGTCCTTCCCTTCCTCTCTTCTTACCTGGTGCTCCATGGTACAAGTAATAGAACTGAAAAGGTAGAATAAGATATATGGTGAAAAATTATTCTTGCTTCAAATATAATCTCATTGTAATGAACGAAATTTTAAGTGATGCCAAAAATGTTTATTACACTTACTTATTCAGCACACATGCTACATGAATGTTCAGTATAAAATTTAATTGATGTCTTAGAATGGCATTTCTTTCTTTCTTTCTTTCTTTCTTTCTTTCTTTCTTTCTTTCTAAAAAAAGATGTAATAGTCAACCTTTATTTTTTTCTTTAGTTTTGAGTGTTCATAGATACATAAAATGAAATACAGTTATATGTACTTACTGTCTACCCCTCCAACTGTCACCATACCTGCCCCTAGCATATATTCTCTCAATTTTTTTGATAACTTATTAAATCTAGTTAATGCTGCCCATATGTTCATGGAGATGGGACTATCCGTAGGAGCAAACTACCAGTGACTATATCCTCAGTAAAGAATGATTTTTATCTCCTTTAGCATCTATCTGTTTCCAACTGTTTCTCAGTAAGGGGGTTGGGGGCTGGAGTCATCTATCTGTTCTGAGCTGGGATTTTGTCTGGCTTGATCAAGTGTAGGGGCTCAGGTAAACACAGGTGCTCTGGAATCATGACCATAACTGTGACAAGTGTCAATATGGCACTTCTTTGCTTGGAGTTGTTACATTGTAGATATCTGTAAGACAATATCAAAATTTAGAAAAAGTCAAAGATCATAAGTATAGAGTTTCCTTTAGGTCAGAGATGATCAATCTTTATCTCTTAATGATACCTAATAAGCCCCAGCATATTTATTTTCTATTTATATGCCTATCTTGGTGATATATGTGTGTAGATCTTTTTCCTATATTTAAATTCATTCATATTGTTGAATTTTTAGAGATTCATATATTTTAGTTATGAAATATGCTTTAAATAATCATTTTCACTAAATATTTGGTTCGTCTTTTCATTTTCCTGGCAATATCACAAACTATTGTGGTTTTAAATGCTATCACTACTTGAACTCTGCTTCGTTTCCTCTGTCCTGAATCTTTTTAAAACGAAATCCAGTTAATGGGAAAAAATAAAAGCTTTTATTTGATGGACATTAAAAAATGATATTCATGAATATTATAGAAAATAGCAAATTTTTTATCATGACACAGTTTTATCTTCAATTTGAACCATAGTCATTTTAATAAGTCTAGACTCACAGATATTCTCTATCATATATTTAATTTGGAAGAACTTTAAATCTTTGAGAAATGACAAAGGAAACTGACACATCTATGAAATTGGACATCAATCTGCCTGCCTGGGCTTTCGAAGCCCAGTAAAATAGCATTTTCAAATAGTAAGCTGTCTGTTTTATTTATTGATCCACAACTAGAAATAAGGCTATAGTAAAATGCTCCCTCTGTATCTTTTTCACTGTATGAAAACAGGGTTACAGATCAATTGATTTACCATCACCATTGATTAGGTACCTTTCCTACTATCTCCATTGTGACATGAGACATACAGTCATATAGATCTTTCATTAGGAAAGTCATTGAAAAGCTAAGGTTCATTGCATGCTTAAATGCTTTGCAGCCTACTCATTAAGCCATTAACCAACCATTAATATTGCTTAACCTCAAATCTTACAGATAAAATAAGTTACTGCCACTTTATCTTCTAAGTGCACCTTTGAAAAGTGAACAATTACATGATATTGCTACAATCTGACTTAAATGGTCACAGCCATGAGAACAATCTCAGGTAGCTGAGCTATTTGTCCTAATAAAATTTATACATGTACCTTTAAAGAGTGAATAATAGTACAGACAAACACAAAGGATTTGTTATCTGATACAACTTAAAATTGCTTCACTTCGTGTGCCATTTGCTTTAATATGTTCTGCATGTTGTCACTACTATCAAGAACATTCATTAAGAAATTTTTCCCTCTGATGTGCTGAGCCAGTAACAATAAAAACAAAGAGGTGACAGCTCTCAAAGAGAAATTAATTATATTAAAACGTGAATATCTTGGTGTTTAGATTTAAATTTAAATGCCCGAATACTCATATACAATATGTAATGATCCTGTTTTCTGTGAAGTAAAACATAAGAAATTTGAGTGCTTCTTAGTTATTATCAACAGTATAACATAAGTGATAACTCCATCCAAGCATTTACCCCCCCACACACACACTGTTAATATCCCCTGGAACCAACTATGATATACAAATGAGTGCTTGCATGCAAGATTTATCAAGAAATATTCTCCCCAGAAAATTCAGCTGTAACACTAGAACCAACCAGGTCTGTTAAATCTTGAATAAAACAAGCAATTGAACACAAACCCATAGCTCTAATAGCAAATAGGCATCAGAGGAAGAGAACAAAGCAGAACGTGTGATTAGGGAAAACTCTAACTAGAGTTCACAGTTCCTATTCCAGATCGTCAGAACCTCATGGGATACTGCATAGCCAGTAAGTAAAGGTAAATGACCTTTAACAGTGAATCCACAAAGGGAAAATTGATATATATCTAGTGTCTGCATAAATCCTGTCCTCCAGCACCAGTTGGATTAAATCACAATTCAATGTCTTTCTGTTTTTCATTTTTTCACTTAAACCTTTAGCATTTTTAGGTCTATAGTAATTAAGCACTAGGATATATGACGTCACATTGATGAATGAAAGCTAGGCGTGTATAATATCATCATTGTAAGTACTTTACAAAAATATCATATAAACTCTAATTAACCTAAAGAGACAACCCTGTAAGACCTAAAACATCCAGTTCTAGTTTTCATTTATTAACATAATTTATGATGGCTCAGTCTTTCTCCATGGGCAGTCAGAGGAGCCTTATAAATCGGTAGATGTGATAAACAGGGAGCCAGTGCCTTGGGCTATACCTTTTGGAGGCATTTTAATTATTCTCAGTGTGCAATAAGGACAATGACGCATGTCCAAAGAGTCATGCATGTATCCCTTTGTTGAAAATACATTCTATATCCAGACGCATTGAAGAGGGTGAAATGAACTTTGGAAGAGTTAAGCATCTGTGCACTGAAATAAGAGAGGACAAGGGTATAAGGACACACGGCTTTCAAGTGTCGCTAGCCCGTGTGCTCTCTGCCTCTGCATCTACTTACTCTGTACTTTATGCAGAAGTGTTAGGGCAATGAGCTGTTCTCAAATAAATACACACACACACACACACACACACACACACACACACACACAAGCTGACATACAAGACTCGATTTTTTTACCCGCAAAGCAAGAACAGGCATCTGAAGGCAGTTCTGCCTGTTCGTCATCTTTTCTCAATACTGACTCAGAAGAATTGTGACTCATAGTCGATATGGAAGTCTTGTCTAGGCCAGTGAGGATGGAAGTGGACCTAAAAGGGTATCTAGTCACAATGCATTAACCCCAGTGAGGACATGCATTGCTCCATAGGCTGAGAAGGTCTGCTTCAGGGTTTCCCTAACACAGAAGCACAGGGTTCATGAAAGTTTCTTGAGATGATGTTGGCAACCTGGGAGAGTCAAAACCTGGGGTCCTGGGGATGTGTGAGAATACCAAAGATTGGATTTGGAGATCTGGTAAATGCCATAGGGGATAAAAATCTCAGAGTACAATTAATATCTGTCTGTTTCTTTCTCTGTCCTGTCTCCATATTGCTACGTCTCTCCCTGTCTCTGTCTCTCCCTCTGTCTCTCTCCCTGTCCTTTTCTCTGTGTCCATCTCTCTACTCCTCCCCCTATCTTTGCATGTACATGTGTGAAATGTGTGTTTCCCAGTTTTTGTTGTTGTTTTGCTTGGATGTTTTCAGAAGAATGGTTTGAATTGTACCCTATATATAGCACAAAATCTTCACATGGCCCAGTCTGCTTTCCAACTAGTGATTTTCCTGCTGGAGTCTCCTGATTGCCAGATTACAAGCCTGTGCCACTATGCCCAGCTAATGTCTTATTTATCATGTTATTTCTTTATTTAAGCTTTTTACTGGAAGGGAAGCTAGGTTGTTAGTGCTGGTCACATTTGTAACCTGAGCCACACTTGGATCAAAGTGTGACTCACACCATCAGCTTGCAAAGCACTGCTCCTAGAGGTGGATGTTTACAACAGTGGACATCCAAGGGTGCACAGCTTTATTTTGAAAAGCTTCCATGCTAAGTGAGTTCTTTAGCTTGATTTCTTCACATGCTAAATAAAAACAAGAAAAGTACCTAGCCCCCATTCTGTCTGTTTCTGTCATCTCTCTCCTTTCTTATTTGTAGACCTATCAGCTATGTGTTTGTTACTCTTTACCTCCTCACCACTATCTGTTGTCTGTTAATCTATCACCTGTCTATCATCTATCTATCTATCTATCTATCTATCTATCTATCTATCTATCTATCTATCTATTATGTATGTATTCATCTATCTATCTATCTAGTATGTACGTATGTATGTATGTATGTATGTATTATGTATCTATCTATCTATCTATCTATTGGTTACATATGCATCTATCTATCTATCTATCTATCTATCTATCTATCATCTGTCTTCTGTTTCTCTCTTCATCCTTAAATGTCCTCTTAGTGGTGTTAAGGCAACAATTTAAGGCATCTGCCTAAACAAAAATAACTCAGAAAAATAACAGCAGAACTCTCTCTTCTTTTATTTATGTGGCCACGAAAATAATTGTTAATTTAAATGTTAAATTAATTTTTATTTGAGAAATAAAGAGTAAAGGGATTTTTTCAAAATAGAAAAGATTATTTTTCTATTCCAGAAAATTACTGTCACTGTTTTTCTAATTTTCTTTAGCATAATATCTTCAAAACAGTGTTCTACAATTAGGAAGACTACATGACTTACTGTGTGCTATAATGTTTTCAGTATTCAATGAAGAATATTTTCCTGAGAATACAGTTATTATAAAATCATGTGGTATGAAACAGAATCTCCTCATGCTTAAATTGTATTAATAATTAATTGGAAGGAAAGTACTTCATCATGATAAATGAAAGACTGTATGGGAGGAGTGATGCCACTTTGTGGCTGAAATAATATAGCAACACTCTGCTAAATACAGGATATCATATTAAATCTTACAGCTAAAGTACAGTGACATTAAAATATATTAAAGTTCAAATTGACTGTATTTCTGGAAATTCTGATGCTGGAGATAATAATTGAGTTTTGCCACACAATTATTAAAATGAGGAAGAAACAAGGAAAGTTTTCTGGTAGGAAAACTGCTACCAGTGAAGCGAAGTCAGATGCTAAACTGAGAAAGTGCATCAAATGAAGACATAAAAGCTCTGCTAGTTATTAACTAATCACCTTCAAAATGAGATGCCCGTGAGAGGAAAGCGTATTCAGGACAGCCTAAAAGGACCCAAGTCCTTAGGTTAATTTTTGTGTGTGTGTGTGTTTTTTTTAATGACATAAGTTTTAGGAATTGCTTTGTGAAAGTATAGTGTAATTCATCCATTTAAATGCAATAGACATACAGATTTTCTGGTAATACTTATAGTATAAATGATATCTCCATTATGCCAAACATATCTGTGAAAGAGGTGGTTGATAAGTTGCAGGAATCTTACTAGATTACAGCAAATTATTGTCAATATAGTCTTAATACATGCTCATGGGGATGGAAATCAGCTATCTCTTTCTCTTTTCTTCTGCACACAGGTAGGTGGCATCTGGCAGTGTCCAGATGGAGAAACCTGTGGCTGTTTTGAAATAAGATGGAAGTTGTAGAAATTGTACTGCTAAGTCTGGCTTGTGTGACAAATGCTGTTATCTACTGAGTGATCTCAGAGAAAGGCTTCAGTAGATGCTAAGCAGGCCTTCCTTCCTACTCTATGTGCTGGATGTTCTACCTTTCTTCTGTTTGCCTTTCCCATCTTAATGAAGACACGGATGAAAAAGAGTTCTCACTTTTAACGTAATAGCATTTTCTCATTTCTGTTTGCACTTTTGAGCAGATCAAGAAATGAGTTTGTGCTGGGGATATAGCTCAGTGGTAGAGCCCTTACCTAGCAGGTGTGTGCCCCATGTTCAATTCACAGCAATGTGATAAAAAAAAGACTTAGTCTACTTAAATATAATAATGGTGTTAAAGTATATTTTCTCCTAAATTTTTGATAGTTGTGAAAAATTATTTTTTAGCCCAGTTAACAAAGTTTATTTAAAAAATTTCCATGTGCTAGGAACCAAACACTGTAGACCAGTTTTGAAACCACACTGTTTGCTCACTGATATTTAATGCCTCCTTGTCTGCCATGTGGACATTTCCTCCATGGTTCTTCATGTCTCTGGGTGTCTGAAGATGCTGTATTTGATTCTATTGCTCAGATACACCCTCCAGCAACTCCTCTCACTCTATGATTATGACTCTATTGCATCTTGATTTTTAATAAGTTAGGCCTATGCATTTAGTTTCTACCTTGTGAATATCTTATAGACTCTTTGCTCCTTTCTCCTTCAAGACAAGATTGAGCAAGTTCAGAAGACACTTAGCAAGGTGCACCAAAATGTACTAGTCAGAGATGTTACTACAATTGTAGTAGCTCTACAGGTTGACCGGAGATTAATGAATGCATTCTTTTTAAATTTTGAGATTTCTAATACATAAGTGTGGTGGACATCTTTATTAATTTTATAATGCCTATTAATTTTATAATGCATTTTACAATTTTTATTTATTTGATCAAAATATTTTAAATATTTGATATGCTTATCCCAGTAAGTTTTATGTTGTCTTTCAGTCAACCTTCTTAAACTGAAATTGACTATTAACAAAAGGTTATATACATGATTTATTTATATTTGAATATTTATTGTTAAATTTTATAAATTATTAAATTAAGTTAGTTGTCATATCTACCATCTTATGAATATAGTTTTGATGGCAAGAACATTTAGCATTTACTCTCTTAGCAAATTTTAAACATGCATTATTATTATTATTGTTACAAATTTGCTATATAATGTACAACTAGAGTTTACTCATCCTCACCGATGAGCTGTAACTTTGGACTAGCAACCCCTCACTGAAAATTAGGGCCTCTTAAGTTATATTTACTGGCATTTAGTACTGTTGTACATGGATGTAATTGAGTTTGTATATGCCTTGATAAAGAAAAAAATATCAAATTGCCTTCACTAAAACTCTGTTAATTCATGTATAAGTCATTTCTGTGCTTGATATATATATATATATATATATATATATATATATATATATATATATATTTCAAATAAGAACGACTTCTATTTCTTTGTTTTCAAATTTTTATATATGAATTTCAACTCTTTCACCTTTCTGTTCTGGCTAGGATATAAGTCAGGTTAAATAGAAGTTATAAAGTTTGGCATATTGCTTTTTTTCTTGACGTTGTTTTTAATGTTTCACAATTAATATAGTGTTAGGAGCTTTGTTGAGTTTTGTTTATGGCTATCACTCAAGTTGTTGTTGGTCTACTAAACTGAATTTTCTGAAATCCTTTATATCTACGTTATGACCATTTCTCCCCAAAACAGGATTCTGGGAGTGGGTTGGCAGAGTCCCTGTTAGATCTACGTGAGGCTTCTCTGCCAACTGCTGCTTCTCCTTCTCTTTTCTTAAGTTTCAGATCTGTGATTTTGCTGCTAAAACTTGTCTCCTTTCTTTTATCCTTCACAGAGTCTGACATATCCATGGGCTCCCCCAGGATTCAGTCACCAGCTCTTAAACTCTTGGCTTCATGTTTTCTGGACTGTTGATACCTGTAGAATTTTACGTATGTTTTAGATTATAATTACATCATTTCCTCCTTCCCATTCCTACCTCTAACTCCTCCCATTTACCACCGCTCCCTTGTTTTTGCCCAGATTTGTGGTCTTATTTTCTTTAATTGTGTGTGTGTGTGTGTGTGTGTGTGTGTGTGCATGTGGTACTTAGGAAGCATGGTGCGTCCTAGACTTACACCGTGCTTTCATGATTGAAAGCTCTGTGGTAAAAGAGTGCAGTTTGCCATCACTTTATATAGCACAGTGATAAATGAACTGCAGTTTGGAAATACACAGCATGATCTTCATAATTCACGGGGAAAACTATGTAATTTTAAAAGCCATTGATTGTTTTTTTATAAGTACAAAGGAAAGTTAAAAAGTTTGGTCAGCAGATAAAGGAATGCAAATCAATCCATTCTTAGCTCCTTGTACAAAGCTCAAGTCCAAGTGGATCAAGGACCTCCACATAAAACCAGAAACACTGAAACTAATAGAAGAGAAAGTGGGGAAGAACCTCGAACTCATGGGCACAGGGGAAAATTTCCAATTTTCCAGTTGGAAACAGAACAACAATGGCTTATGCTCTAAGATCAACAATTGACAAATGGGACCTCATAAAATTGCAAAGCTTCTGTAAGGCAAAGGACACTGTCAATAGGACAAAATGGCAACCAACAGATTGGGAAAAGATCTTTACCAATCCTCCATCTGATAGAGGGCTAATATCCAATATATACAAAGAACTCAAGTTAGATTCCAGAGAACCAAATAACCCAATTAAAAATGTGGTACAGAGCTAAACAAAGAATTCTCAACTGAGGAATATTGAATGGCCAAGAAGCACCTAAAGAAATGTTCAACATCCTTAGTCATCGTGGAAATGCAAATCAAAACAATTTCACACTAGTCAGAATGGCTAAGATCAAAAACTCAGGTTACAGCTGATGATGGCGAGGCTGTGGAGAAAGAGGAACAGTCCTCCATTGTTGGTGGGATTGTGAGCTAGTACAACCACTCTGGAAATCAGTCTAGAGGGTCCTCAGAAAATTGAACATAGTATTTCCTTATGACCCAGCTATACCACTCCTGGGCATATACCCAAAAGATGCTCCAACATATAACAAGGAAATATGCTTCACTGTGTTCATAGCAGCCTTATTTATAATAGCCAGAAGCTGGAAAGAACCCAGATGTCCTTCAACAGAGGAATGGATACAAAAAAGTATGGTACATTTACACAATTGGGTACTACTCAGCTATTAAAAACAATGATTTCATGAAATTCTTAGGCAAACGGATGGAACTAGAAAATATCATCCTGAGTGAGGTAAGCCAATCACAAAAGAAGGCACATGGTGTAAACTCACTGATAAGTGGATATTAGCCCAAAAGCTCAGAACACATAAGATAAAACTCACAGACTACAGGAAGCTCAAGAAGAAGGAAAACCAAAGTGTGGGTGCTTCAGTCCTTTTTAGAAGAGGGGACAAAATACTCAATGGGAAGAAATATGGAAATGAAGTGTGGAGCAGAGACTGAAGGAAAGGCCATCCAGAGACTGCCCCACCTGGGGATCCATTCCATATACAGTCACCAAACCCAGTCACTATTGTAGATGCCAAGAAGTGCTTGCTGACAGGAGCCTGATATAGCTATCTCCTGAGAGGCTCTGCCAGAGCCTGGCAAATACAGAGGGAGATGCTCACAGCCAACCATTGGACTGAGCATGGGGTCCCCAATGGAGGAGTTAGAGAAAGGACTGAAGGAGCTGAAAGGGTTTGTAACCCCATAGGAAGAACAACAATATCAACCAACCAGACTCCTCAGAGCTCCTCCGGACTAGACTACTATCCAAAGAGTAGACATGGAGGGACCCATGGACCCATAGATCCATGCATATGTAGCAGAGGATGGCCTTGTAGGGCTTCAGTGGGAGGAGAGGCCCTTAGTCCGGTGAAGGCTTGATTCCCCAGTGTAGGGGAATGCCAAGGCGGGGAGTCAGGAAACTGGAGTGGGCGGGTGGGGGAGCATCCTCATAGAAGCAGGGGGAGAGGTGATAGGACAGGGGGTTTCCAGAGAGGAGTATTCAGGGTTATGCTGTTACTGCAGCATAGCTATGCCTAGTCTGACTAATACTCAAAATCCAGTGAAAGCATAAACACATCATCTGATGATCAATGTGTCTGTCCTGTTCATGCATTGCTCAAGGATGGTAGCATTTCCAAGTCTCTACTGAAAAGACTTTTTAATTCTTCCTGGAGTTCTTGGAATGAAACTGATAGAGGTACATGCTTATGCAACTTAGAGAGTTACAACAAGGATGCCATGCACAGGCAATGGGCATGCATTAGTTAGACAAACTCAGTTATCCAGGACCTTTATATCCTAAAGCTCAGACCCCACTTTCTAAACTTTAGAAATGCTCCCCACGCTTGCTTACTTCTATTTAAATTTATTGTTTGTAAAATCCTTTTTGAGAAAAAAAGTAAGGCATGTGTATTAGTCAGGGTTCTCTAGAGTCACAGAACTTATGGGTAGTGTCTACATAGTAAGGGGATTTGTTATGGTGACTTACAGTCTGTAGTATAACTCCTCAACAATGGGCAGCTGTGAACGGGAAGTTCAAGGATCTAGTAGTTGCTCAGTTCCACAAGGCTAGTAGATTCCAACTGATGTGCTGGCAAGTAAATGCAAGCAGACAAACAGGGACTCTTCCTTCTTCCAATGTCCCCATGTAGGCCTCCAGCAGAAGGTGTGGGACTTGTTTTGTCCCTTGAACTCAGAGATCTCCTGCCATATCTCCATGCCAAGATTTAGGTCAGTAACTTGTATCCCCCAGCCTCAAGATCTGGAGCACAGGTGAGCCTTCCAATTCTGAATTGTAGTTCATTCCAGATATAGTCAAGTTCTCAACCAGGAACAGCCGTTAGAGCATGTCTTAATTCACCTGAGTCCATTTGATTTAGTTCAGTGGGATCCAATTCAGATATTGTTAACAGCAGCAGCAGCAGCAGCAACAGCAGCCAAAAAACAAACAAACAAACAAACAAACAAACCCTCCAAAACCTTAAAATTTTATGTAAATAAACATATATGGGGTTTTTTTTTTGCCTGCCTTTCAATAAGAAATACAATTTATCTTTGAAAATGTCTATAAACACAAGAGTATAGTGTCATTTTTTTCTGTTTGGCTTTTATTCATTTCTGTTTGGTTTTTCTCTTTATAACTAGTAAAAATTCCTCTGGGTCAATTAACATCGCCTTAATTCATGTTTAAAGGCTTAGTAATAATCTCTGAGTTTTATGAACCAGAAATTTTTATATAATTTCCCTGTTGATGGACATTTATTTTATTGCCAGCTTGTGTTATTATAAATACTAATCATTTTATTTCTAATCTTAATTGCAAATGTTTTGCTCATTTTAATTATTGCGATAACTTGAAATTTGATTTTGAATATGACATAAAATGATATAAAAATTTTTATATTCTACCAAATCAAATGAAGAATCAGTGGTTTCTTTGCAATTTCCTCAAGAAATTAAACTCCTACCTTTGACATATATTAAAATTTTATGTATGCAGATTTACCTGTGGAATTACTGGATTCTTCTATAGATGTTTCTCTATTTTTTCTACCAATATCATATTTAGTTCAAGTAAACTGATGGAAGGTTTTGATATGATGCTTCCAATATTTTTTCCCCAGTGAGAAGGGATTATTTCACTGTCTCCTACTCTACTTATCATTGATGGAGACAGGCATGCTGACTCTTGTCCAAGTATCTATAGGTGATGCCTCCACAACTCTGTATGCAATCACGCAGTCTCAGAAGTTACTCAGGCAACTCCTGTTGTCTCTCACAGACAGGAGCAGGAAACCGTCCCAAGAGAATATCCGAGTGTGTAGACCCTGGCAGTATGTGTGAGTCCTGAGTTGTTCTCTTATGTGCTTTGTGTCTGGAAAGTGGATGGGCTATGGGACTTTGAGAAGATCAAAACTGGCCCTTTCTGACTCCACTCTAGGTTTTCCAGCCTGCACTGTCAATTGCTTACTGAAACCTTTGTATAGTTGCTATGGGTTTTGGATGTTTCACAGGCCTTCTACTTTAATGGAGACTTACTAGAAGTCTCTTTAAAGGCAAGAGCTACTCCATTTAGATCGAACTCAGAAAACACATGTAGTGGTTTGCCTTAGTAATCAATGCTACTGATTGACCTGCAAAGATTTACTGTGACTCGGTAGGGGATGGTCTGTTAATTTTCTCTCAAATCATTAAAATTTTAAATTCAGCTTATGAATGCATTCTGCTTCCTCAGTGATATTCATTGTATATTCACTTTCAGAAACATTTACAGCCACCGACAATATAAGAATGTTTAAATTAGATCTTTTCTGGCACTTTGTGACAAACAAAGTGGTATTAATATTGTGCTCATTCTGTTTTCTTAGAGAGGTAAGATTTCCACAACACAGAGGAATCTTAAAGCTCTGGAGGACAATTACTTTTAAAGTTTTGTTTTAAAAATAAATTCTAGGTACATAGATCTGAGGCCTTCAAACCTCGGACTGATATGTTTGCACTTTCTTTTCCTCAGTAATTTCTATATGAAAACCAGAGTCTTCCTACAGGTAGCCAAAGTCTCACATTCTTAAGCAAACAAGGCGTTAGTAATGTTGCTGGTCGTCCTATGGCCAGGATAGGCTGAAGGGTCCCTCATGGACCAGCTATGTGTCTATGAGAGAAAACAAAACAACAAAACACAAAGAACTCCAATGCCTCGTTTGGCCTTTCTTCTCTATAACCTACACTGTCAGACTTAGTTGTTGATCTGTGAAGTGCCTTTCCTCTCCATTTTCAGATAGCAGATGACTCATGCTACTGTTTACATGTGAACAATCTTACAAGAGGTGGAGTCACTCCAAGAGCAATGGCTTTTTAAAAGATACTGCACAAAGAAGACAAACTTCTCTTTTATACTTCAAAGATGTATCACTGCTAAGTCACAATACAAAGTAACAACTGAGTTTTCAGACATGCTTAGTTTCATTGTATTTTATTTTCCCATAACTCATCTCTCCTATGGTTCTTCTCCTTTCTATCTCCTTTTGCACTTTCTCAGTCCCAGTATCTCCCATTCCAACTTTATATCACATGTGCTCTGTACCTTAACTGTCTTCCTGACTTAAAGCCTCTTCCCCCTTCTTCTGGGCCCTTTCAAGTGTCTTGGACTTTCTTTTCACTCACTTATCATAAATACACAAACATAAAAGTTACAACAAGAATTAAAATTAAAAAAAATAAACAAAAGGTAAAAGATAAAATAAGATTTATATTATTAAATGAAATAAAAGTATACAAACATAAAAAAATACATACGAATGAGAACATACAGCATTTGCCTTTCTGAGCCTGAGTTCTCTTATCTAATGTAGTATTTTTCAGTTCTATACATTTTATTTCAAAATCAAGATTTCATTTTTCTTCATTCTGTAACGTATAAACTACATACTCGTTATTCGTCCATGTGTTGATGGATGCCGAGGCTAACTTCCCATGGCAATTGAAAGTTTTAGCCGTCATCCATCTTCTTAAAATGAACCATTGCTGTTCACATCATATTTATCTTTCAATCTTTAAAGTTACATATGTACAGCATCAACCTCTGGCCTTGGATAAAGTCATTTTCTCTCAATAGAAAGGATTCTGGAATAATGAGAACACTGAAAATACTTCCGATTACACATTTCTTACTAGAGGAAATGAAAAATCTGAACCAAATAATAATGCTAGAAAATCAGTCTGTTGTCCAGTGAGCAGAATTCTGGAAAGTTCCTGAATGGATTTAGGTTGGATAAAATAGTAGTATTATAGAAGGAAGCATGTGCTGTGTGTGTGTCTGTATGTGTGTTTGTGAGTGTGTGTGTGTTTAACACACACAGATATGTGACAACTGCATATATAATTTATGTAAATATATATTTCTTATTTTTTCCAAATTATCTTCTTTTCTGGCCATATTATCTTTTACTTGGGGAATATGAAGGGAAATAGGAAAATGTCATAAGCTTAAAATACTACCTTATCACAATTAACCGATTGTACGAGTTCCAAGGAAACATCCCAAGCAATGGCCTTGCTAATCACCATCCACGATTCCTTAGCGTAATACAGCTTGTGTTGAAAACACTGCTTGGGTGAACTAAATAAATAAGACAAGACGAGAGCTACATGTTGCCAAGTTGTTTGTTGGAAGACAACTGGCAACAAAAAAGAGACTCCACAGTAAGCAGGCAGCGGCTCTGCTCTTTGGCTTTAGCACACACAGGCTTATTGATACCTGCATTCCATTGACACATTTGCTTGCTTCCAAATGTACGGCCGGCGCTGGCTAACACCACATGCACACAGAGAGCTCCATTCTGTGAGCTGTTCAATTTTACATGTATGAGATTCCAGAGCTGTGAAGTAAACAGCCTCACTTAATATCAAACAGAATTCAAAGAACTCTAACGTCTTGATAATGTGTGCGCTTGCTCCTGGGAGGAAAGGATCGGAGCAGGAGCTTAGATGGCCAGAGCATTCTCCTGCCTGCTGCCACATAGGACAGTGTAGGAGAAATCATGGGATGGGCGGTAAGTAAACAGAATCGTTAATGACAGAGATGAGGGAGGGATGTTTTCTGAAGTCAGGATGCAAAGAGAGTTTAAAGGAAGTAGTCTCAGAGTCTCGAGGGCTGGCCTCCAAGAGAAATACAGGTTTATTCATAAAATGTCAGTGGAAGAGGCTGTCTCTTAAGACTACAGGCATGCAATGGATTACTTTTTTTAATGCTACAGAAAAATATTTACCAAATATATGGAAAAGGTGGGTGCACAAGGGCCAGAAACACCACTGCATGCCTGAGTCTTTACTGACTTAGAAAGGGGCTGGAAGATAAACAAATGGTATCAGAACTTTTGCCAAAAATGGACATATTACAAAATGAGTCCACTTTTCCTCAAGTCTGGGGCCCTGTGTGTGAGGACACTCTGAAGTCTCATGCATACAGTTTGTCACTGATGCTAGCTGTTACAGAGAGCTTTGTTTCTATCTACATGTTCACGTCCTGCTGGACTGTAGACAGAAAGCATCATAGCTGGATGTCTTTGCCTATAGACCTTGGACCAGGCTGTCTTCTATCTTCCCAGACACCCTGGACAAGGCTCTCCCACAGCACTTATGATGATCATCTGTCATTAGTAGCACTGCTGTGTGTCACATTATACCACAGCTGTTTAAGAGCTTGTCCTGGCAAGGGCAAAGTACTAATACACACACACACACACACACACACACACACACACACTTATAAATTAAAGTTTGTTCTGCTTCATGTAAAAGGTGAAGCCATTGTAGATGTGGTGACTTTTTGAGGTAAATATGAGGTGACAAAACTATAGCTGGTGGCATTCATTTGGGCTAGAAGTCTTCTCTTGCCATCTTCTTTCTGTTCCTTCCAAGTGAAGTATTCATTCTTGAATATTGTCTTTCATTCTAGTCTGTGCTCTGGACTAAGGCCCCAAACTCCAAACTTGGCATCTCCATGTATGATGTCAAAGCTCTTTTCAGCTCCCTAACTCCCTTCATCTTTGTTGACTCCTGTTGGGATATTATTCAGCGACAATAAACTTTGTTCTCTTGGGCTGGTTCCATTCCCTGTTAGCAGTTTTTTTTTTAAATTTATTTTTTGACAAATATCCCAGGCAGGGTTCTGACATATCTAACATCTTGGAGTATCCAAGGCAACTTTGACTTTACAGTTTCTTGTTCCAATGTCTGGGATCCATACCTGATCTTCTGGGCTCCTCCAAAGGGCTTGGATCACTTCTCCAGCTCTGTCTACTGTAGCAGCATAGTCTTGAGTTGACTCTACTCTATGCTGCTGGTGTTCTTGGTGATCCTCCCATGGTACTGGCATCTCTACTTTGATGGAGTATTCCATTGCAACTAGGTTTCACCAATAGCCTCTCATAGGCTCTTTTCAAGGTATTAAGCCTCAACTCCTTTGCATGACCCCTTCAGTCCTGGGTTGTCAACTACAACTGATGTCTTATAGTCTTCCCTGGCCTTTCACAGTGCCAAGCCTCAGCTGCTGTCCATGACCTCTTCATTCCTTCAAAACCAGTACCACCTGGGTGACTCTTACGCATTATCAAGTACAGCTGCAGCACGAGGTACAACCTTGGCTATCTCTGAAACACAGCTTCATTGTGCTCTCAGAAAACACTTCCCAGAAGATTTTAGCTCAGTGATGCTGGTCTCTTCTTAGTCACCACTAATTTCTTAGCTCCAGCTAACCAGCATCAATTGTCTTAGTAACTCCTTCTATTCTTGACTCTATAGCTCGAGCCACATGGCCGAAGCTGCTGAGTTCTCAGTAGGAGCTGGAAAGTGTCCTCCTTGTTCTGTTACATTACCACTAGCTTTCTGTTTTCCCTTATTTCATTCACTGACTAATCTTGAATATCCTATAACTTGCTCTATAGACTGACCTTGAACTCAGAGATCTTCTTGCCTCTGTCTACTGGGATTACTGGTGTGTACCACTATGCCTGGGCCTAAGCTTTTCATAGCCACTATTCCCTATTCCTAAAGATCTGTATCAAAAGCCTGGGTCTTCTTCCAACCTCAAGATCTGGATCACAGATGTGCTTTTCATTTCTGGGTTGTAGTTTGTTTCAGATTATAAGTCCAAATGAAAACAATAACCAAATAATAATAACACCTAGATATAACTATTCCATGCTCAACTGAAAAAGCATAAACAATAAGTTTAAATGGGTGGGATCTTTCCTTGAGATCACCACTTCCTTAATTCCATTTTATATTCTTGCCTTGAACACAGGATTTAGCTTCACTCCATTTCCTGATGCCCTTTTACTCTTTGAACCACACATTTTGTCTTTTTTCCTTTTTAAGCATGCTACGTTTGATCACAATGCTCTTCATGAGAGGAAACCACAGGACAAAGTCTATGCTCAGCCTCTGTTTCTTGGGATTAAAGGAAGCCTGAGACTCCTTTGTCAATGCAATTAATTGAAATGTCTTTATCTTGGCCTCAGGTAGACTCTTCAGACAAGGACAAAAGCAATCTCATTCTTCACCAAAGTATCACAGGAACAATCTTTAGCCCACATACTAAAATTCTCCAGAATCCTGGAGTTCAAATCACTATCAGCACCAATGTCTCCCATATTCCTACTAGAAAGGCTCATTAAGTCTCACTGCTTTTCAAATCCAAAGTCTCAACATCCCCATTCCTCCAAACAAAAACATGGTCAGGTTTATCACAGCGATACCTCAGTCCCTGGTACGAACTTCTGTCTTAGGGTTTCCACAGCTGTGAAGAGACACCATGATGACCAAGGCAACTCTTACAGAGGACAACATTTAAATGGGGCTGGCTTACAGGTTCAGAGGTTCAGTCTATTATCATCAAGGCAGGAAGCATGGCAGCATCCAGGTAGACATGGTACAGGAGGAGCTGAAAGTTCTACATCTTGATCGAAGGCAGCCAGGATAAGAGACAGGCATCATCAAGCAGCTGGGAGAAAGCTCTCAAAGCTCACGCCCACAGTGACATACTTTCTCCAACAAGGCCACACCTCCTAATAATGCCACTCCCTAGGCCAAGCATATTCAAACCAGATAGGTGGTTTGCTGCTCTCTCTCCTATTGTGGCAATCAAGTTTGTCTTAGAGACCTACACATGCATAGCAGAGCAGAGGACGAAAGGAGGATGCTGTGCCAATTTCAAGCCTGGCTTATATGGGGGAAATGGCTTTTCCAGTTCCCCATGGGCCCATGACTATGTCCGTGTCATGAAAATACACCTCCATTCAGGATTTTACATATCCACAGATTTCTCTGCTCACACAGACCCCATACACAGTGGCCTGCTGTACTTCTTGATTTCTCCTCTATGAAAAAAAAATTGTGGAAGTTAATTATGTATGAGTGAGTAACTACAAGATATTTATATAGAAATGAAATGTGGCATTCCCAACAAGAATACACACAGAGTATGGCTTGATCAAAGAAAAAAAAATCTGAAGAAATTTTGTATCTCCAGAGTTTAAATCACAAGACAGTAACATTGGATAAGGTGACTGTAGAGTGAAAAATTATAGATACTGGGTATATAGAATTCTTTTTAGACATATAAAGTATTCTTTAGGCTTTCTTTATAAAGACATAGAGAAACCGAGGCATGAAGCAAGTTAGGAATGTAGAAAGACCAGTCACCATTACTGGAACTGGCCTATCTGCAAAGAGTTAGGAAAGAATGCAAGTGAACTAGGTGGAACCAAGCTGAAAACCAAGTTGAGAACCAAGCTGAGAACCACAGTGACAGGGCAAGGCCACAGTGACAGGGCAGGACCACATTCTTGAGAAAGATAAGCGTACAGAGAGTTTTCACCTGACCCTGACTCATGTAGGTTAGGTTCCTTTGGAATGTTCCACTATTTTTATGTTATACCACCCTAGCAACCCCCTCACCCCCTCCTCATTCCTTGGTTTGTGGTTTTCCCCTTTAAAAACACCTCTCAAACTGGCTGTCGGGGTCAATTCAGCTCCTGCGTGGGCATACGAATTGGCCGGCAGCTAGCTGTCACGCCCTAATAAACAACCTCGCAATTGCTCCGGTACATGGTGTCTCGAGCAGATTACTGGGTGGTTGCGACTTTCTGAGACTTGAGAGAGGGTCTCCCCTCTGCGAAGGTCTTCAGTGACTACAAAGTCTGATGGGTTTAACCATCAGACTCTTAAGTAGTAGAGTTTCCTATGTTGGGTGACCTCAGTAAGCAGAAGTTTTATGTGCTGTTCATTTCTCAGAAACTGTGACTGCAGCCCAGCTGTGTGTGTGAGATAGTGAATGTGGTACAAGACCAGGGACATGCTGAGCTATGGGTTTCACTGGCTACCTTACTGTGACTCAGTCTTCTAGTGTGCCTTCTGAGAACCTTCATGAAGAACCCAGACTAAATATAGCCTGCTCAGAAGCAGAGGCAAACAAGAAATGTTGCCTATCACATTTCAATTGCCACGAGTCAAAAGTGTAACCGATTTGCCTGTGAAATGGTAATGGTTCCATAACATCTCAGTGAGGGTTTTTCTGCTTTGGAAAATATAGTGGCTCAGAAAACGAGCTGTCTATATTTGACCCCCCTATTGGAATTTATCACAGACTCCATATAGCATCCTTACTTTGAAACCTTCCCTACCGCTGTTAAATCTGTAGGCCATGCAGTCTGTGGGCTGTGGAAGATTTTGCAATAGTTTTGACTTATTGAGGAACCTGTTTTGATAGCTATTCTCTGGGTTGGATTAGCATTAACAAATGTGCCAAGCACTACACCAAGGACCTGAACAAATGTCCATTTCTCTGATAGAAGAAAAGTTATTTCAGAGGTTATTGGTGACAAGAGAAAATGTATTTGTTGCCCTCTCACAAACCACTCAATAAAACATTTCTGACATCAGTTGTATGGTCATTATTTCCACATAATCAGGAGAGGTCTCTTTTAATTCAGTGAGGACACTATCTGCATGAAAATAATTCCAGGACTCACAGGTTTAGTGTTACGTCTCCCAAGACTCCTCTCTCTCTCTCTCTCTCTCTCTCTCTCTCTCTCTCTCTCTCTCTC